>NW_010965373.1:544060-582879 GCF_000463585.1 Tarenaya hassleriana | reverse complement strand
CAAAACTCCAGGTTTCACCTCCATCGGACGATTCAGACATACAGATCCTGTCAATGCCGGTGAAGGATCGAAGCAGAACACGTAGCTTCCCGTTTGTGGTACGGTATGGCACTGGTTGGATCACGCTTAGACTTGTGCCTTTGATGTATACGGGACCGTGCTTTTTCCACGACCTGCCCGCGTCCAATGTCACCTGTTCACACGGGTTGTGAGGATTTTTGAAGAGTAATTCTCATGCTCTGGATTTGGCCAGATATTATTGCAAACCTCCATCCATGCCCCCCAAGAATTCCAGCTTTCCACCGACGATCCGCAAAGAAGGTTCCCGTTTTCCAACAAGATGGGCTGCAAAAAGTATAATTTGAATACATAAGTTACGAACAAACAATATGACCGGGACAAGCTCTTTCGTTATTCAAGACGGAAGGTTTAGTTCTGTTGAATTCGAACAAGTAACCGCATTTTGATCTGTCATCTATTTAGTTTACAACCATGTGAAGGAATCCAATGTGTCGTTTATGTACTTTCGGTCCTAATGAGAGCAACCTTTTTTACACGTTCGATGTCGATACAATAGACAATACATAGTCCATGTGATATTTTTACCTTGTTCTTGATTGGTCCTAGGATTCCAGGAGGAAGCTGCTCCCTTTCGGTCCAGGTCTTGCCTTTATCATACGATCGTTTCATGCAACCGCTCCATCTGAGCTTCATGAAGCAATGCAGAGAAAGAAATGAAAAATACAATTTGCAATTGAGAATGGGAGAAAAAGGGGCTCAAAATAAAACGAGGGCCGGATATATATATATATATATATATATATATTACTTTTGAACCTCCTGGCCGATTTTGTAGAACAACAGCAACTCGTCGGAGGGAAGCTTGAACAGTACAGGGTTCCACATTGGAACTCCTGGCTCCTCGTCAACCATAATCGGTGAGTGCCAGCTACCATCCTGACCGATAAATCGTTACATTTTCTTGCAACCTTGATCAGACCATGATGATATTGGACTCTACTCTAATCATGTACATGAATAAAAACTTCCAAAAGAAAATGTATATCATCAACCTCGAAACATTGCAACCAGATCTTGACATCAGGTGCTCCTTCGAAGCTACCCCCGAAATACGCAGCCAAAAAGTGACCTTCGCCAACCTTGTCATCAAACGGAAAACCGGTAAAAAAAGAGTTTGGCCAATCCCCATCGTTAACGAGACATAATTACGGTATTAAACCTCGACGATGGTAGAGGCATGGCAGCTCTTGAAGGGGGCCGAATTGGCGGGGTAAGTGAAGGTCTCCAGCAGTGGCCTGAGAACCTGAGAATCACCATTTCCTGTCATCTGAATTTACCACAGAGCAAATCAACCATTTCTCGATATCAATATGTAGAAAGAAAAGCGACAAAGACTTGTAGAAACCCGACAAATTTTAACGTTGACACCTTGTATGTTCCTCCTGAGAGCACAAACTGGACAAAGACAACAATGGTTGAGAATTTTCCAAGTGAAACACCTCTTCACATAGAGACCATGTAGAAATCATATAATCAGTAGAGTTGTACACAAGTCTAGGGAAGAAACTACATCAAAATGATTCACAAACAAGCCAATTCATTGGACAATACAGTAATATATGCTACATTCAAGCAAAAAGGGCTAAACATAGCAATGTTTCTCAGTTTTGCTCAAGTATAGTTTGGTCCGCTCAGCAACAGGATAGGAGCATTTCAGTAAAGGGCGACGACATTTGGAAGGAAATTTTGACGACCCAGATCGGATTCACGCCGGAATTTTTCAAATTAGAAACGACTTCCGCCAGATCCATCTTTGATTGTATGAACCTGTCAGTCTAAATCCCACCCACAAAAGAAAAACACAACTTCGAGAGAGACAAGGAGATTGCTTACCTGATTAGTTCTGTTCAGTCACCCTCCCGTCAGATTTGGGGTTGACCTTTTTACATCACTTGCACCTTTCCGACTCTGACGGGTGAAATCAGTGGGCTTTACATATGGGCTTTAATGGGCTTTCTTTTAATGGGCTATTAGACTCGAGCTCTTTCGATCTGGGCCCTGCTCAAATCTGACGTGGCAATGCTGGTTTAACGGTAATAACGGTCATCTGCATAAAGTTTCCTAATCAATGTGGGTAATGACAAAACCCTTCCCTTTGGAAAATATTACGATAATGGAATTCTTTAGACCTTTCAATTTTTTATATGTTTCAAAAAATAAGCCCGCTACACCGTGATGGCTCTTCCGTAATTACATTGCAACCAAAAGGTCATTTAATCCGAAGAAACAGAACATTTCCCTCTTTCAGTTCCCAACCTTTTGCATCTCCCCCCGACATTTGATCTTCCCCGAAGATATCATATTTATACATGTACGTACGTGTGTACCCATACAGATACGTGTATACAAACCCAAAAATACCCCATCTGTCATCCATCTTCTCCATTGCCCGAGATTTGATTGTCTGATCGATCTCACCATTCCCACGAGGAAAACAAAACCATTGTTCTTTGATCCGTCGGGAACAGAAAGGATCCATCTTTCTGAGTTTTTCCTTCACTTTTTGCGTGTATACACACACACATACAGATATATAGGGAGAGACAGGGAGAGAAATGGACTCAGCGTCTTCAATGGGAGACTCGCTGACGGCGAGGATGATACCGAGACCGCCGTCGCTGGATTCGTTCGTTCCGATCAACGTGTGCGGTCTGGTGAATCTCGCCGGCGTCAGGATCTCGAAGCGGGAGCTTTGCCGAAGGGTCGTGATCCCAAAGTACCTCCGCCTCGCCCTCCGCCGCTGCATTAATTTGAAGGACGCCTCCGCCGGGACCGGCGCCAGCGCAGACGCGGATGTCGTCGGAGCCGACGACTCGGCGCCAGAGGCGCCTGTGATCGTGTTCGTTAACCCCAGAAGCGGTGGTCGACAAGGTCCCCTCCTCAAGGACCGCCTCCAGCATTTGATAACCAGCGACCTGGTAATTCCTTTCATATATATACATATATACACGCGATCCAATCTTTTGTGCTGTATGTGCATCTCTGATCAATTGTTGGGTTAAAAAAGAAAACGGGTTTTCGTTTGTGAAAGATTAGTGTGTTTAAATGTGAATGATTGAGGGGTAATATGGAGATGTAGGTCTTTGACATAATGGAAGTGAAGCCTCAAGAATTCGTGAGATATGGATTGGGCTGCTTGGAGACATTGGCGGCGCAAGGTGATCACTGCGCTCAAGAAATTCGTGAAAGGTTGAGAATTGTGGTATGAAATATGAATTTTTCATACGTTCAACATTAAAAATTTTTGATTGTTTTTGGGATTTGTTATAGGGGAATGTGCATTGTTTTGATCGTATAAGGGTTTGCAGGTTGCGGGTGGGGATGGTACGGTGGGTTGGATTCTCGGATGTCTCGGCGAACTAAACGTACAGAACCGACAACCTGTTCCTCCTGTCGCTATCATTCCCCTCGGAACTGGGAACGATCTTTCCAGAAGCTTCGGATGGGTTAGATTTTTTTTTTTTTTTTTTGTAATCTCACATCCTATTAGCAAAGAAAGAAATCTCTGATGGGTGCTGTGAAAAAAAAAATGATATACGCTTTCATGTGGTCAGGGAGGATCATTCCCCTTTGCATGGAAATCCGCCATAAAACGAACTCTCCACCGCGCAAGTATTTCTCCGGTTAGCCGTCTAGATAGGTAAATCACCGACCGACATACATTTTTTCCCGGCATTCTTAAATTCATTCAATCGTCCGACCGTTTTAACGAACTGACACAGCTGGAAGATTCTGATTTCGATGCCATCTGGTGAGATCGTGGATCCCCCGTATTCGCTCAAGTCTTCGCAAGAATGTCACCTTGACCAGGTCTGCCTTCTGAGAATCGCCATTGATCTCTCGCACCCTTTACACGTTTTCATGGCAGCCGTATGGTTATGAACAAATCTCTTGTCCCTTAAACTTTAACAAAAAAACTTTTTTTTGTTGAAGGGTTTGGAGATAGAGGGAGAGCAGCCACTGGTAGGAAAGAGTTACGAAGGAGTGTTTTACAATTACTTCAGCATAGGGATGGACGCTCAAGTTGCGTACAGCTTCCACAATTTGCGCAACGAGAAGCCCTACCTTGCCAACGGCCCTATCGCCAACAAGGTTTCCTTGCCCTCTCGGATAGCGTTTCCGTATAATTCATCATCGTGTCCCGACACTGAATCGAGAAACGCTAAGTTTGGTCCGTTTCGGAAATGTGGCAGATCATATATTCCAGTTACAGCTGCTCGCAGGGGTGGTTCCTCACGCACTGCAGGAACGACCCGAGTTTAAGGTTTTTTTACTAATGCAAATTAAGTTTGATGAAATGTTATAAAATGAAAGAACTATGTAACGAGATTCGATGTTTTTATATGTTTTTTGGGTTTCACTTTCAGGGGGCTGAAGAACATCCTGAGAATTCACATAAAAAGGAATGATTCGTCCGAATGGGAGAAAATACCGGTCCCCAAAAGGTAAACTTGGGTCACAAGTAAGATGATATATCTCATTTTCAGAAGAACAAACCCTATGTATTTGTTTTTTTTTTAATTTTATTTTTGGGAAATGCAAACGGTGGTGGCAGCGTAAGGGCAGTGGTGGCACTGAATCTCCACAGCTACGGGAGTGGAAGAAACCCATGGGGGAATCTGAAGCAAGAGTATCTAGAAAAGGTCAAATCATATATCATTCTGAAACATATATAGATAATAAAAATAAATACTAGGATTCATAAATTTAAAAGGGAGGATATATATATATATATATACACACACACAAATGTTGCAGAGAGGATTTGTGGAGGCGCAAGCGGATGATGGGCTGGTCGAGATATTCGGACTAAAGCAAGGATGGCATGCTTCTTTCGTCATGGTCGAACTCATCTCTGCTAAGCACATCGCTCAGGTACTCCCAGTCATCTTTTAATTTTATAATTTAAATAACATTTGTATAAATTGAAATGTGAGCAGGAGTTTTAAAAAAAAAAACTCTTTTTTTTGGTGTAAAAAATGGGTAAAAAAACAGGCAGCAGCGATAAGATTGGAGATAAGGGGAGGGGCATGGAAGGATGCATACATGCAGATGGATGGGGAGCCATGGAAACTTCCCATGCTCTCTGACTTTTCCACCTTCGTTCATATCCACAGAGTCCCTTTCCACTCTTTCATGGTCAAAGGAGATTGACCATGATGATGATCATCATCCATCCATCCATCCATACTTTCTATTTCTCCTGCCATTAAAAAAAACGTGTTTTCATGTTCAAAAACCCCACTAAACATGCTTGGTTAGCCCTTAGTTAATTAGTTCGTCGTCCTCTTCATCATCATAAAAAAAAAAAAAATTTTTTTGTCTTTTTCATTTTTTTTTTGGGGTGTAAACCATGTTTCACGCACATGATCTATGTTGTGTTTGGAAGTTGTGAGGATTTAGCATTAGGAGCATACACCGGCCTCTATCGTTTATATTGAAACAAATCATGTAACAAAGCAGCGATATCATATATATATATATATATATATATATCGAAGTTTGTGAGTTCATTTTTGTTTTAAAATGTTAGACCACTGCAAGTGCAAGGGAGGAGGATAGGGTTGAACTGAGATTGGACTGTGGACCACTTGGAAAGCTCCGTGGGCTGGTGGCGCACGTGATAAGGGTGTGGTCGGGCCCTCCACTTGTCCGTCTCCACCGAGCCCATGTAGGACCACGTGGGTCCCAAAAATCTTTTATTTTTGCTTCTTTTTTTTCCTCGTTTAACCGGCTTCCGGACAATATTTAATGCGTAAATGCGACATTGATTATTAGTGTCACATGCCATTTAAATCTCGGGTCTGGTTGGTTGGACAACCTTTTCTGCAATTTGTATATGCAAACTCAAAATCCACATCATACAAAGTTTTTTTGAAGAATATATTAAATTATCATAAATACCACGGAACTTTTACATGGGCAGTCGATTTCTTGAATTTCCTTGTTAAAAAATATATCCATCATTGTACGTTACCAAACATTTTGTTCATCTTTCACAAAGAAAAAAAAAACATTTTGTTCGTCACATACATCTAAACGGAACTTAATTTCCAAAAGGGGGCTAGGTTGTTAATTATGTGAGTGGTGGTGACACTCCACATCAAATTTTTCTTTGTAAAACCTTTAAATTTAATTCCAGGTACTGTCAATTTTTGGAATGCTTTATATTGATATCATTATTATCTTTTTGTAACAGTGCTGTGGGCCCCAAGGTCCTAATAACCACTATTTGAAGATCTTAGAGAAAGGTCCAAAAAATATCATGTCTATAAAATGCATGCCCTTACAGCGAGGCTAATAGTGATATAACCCACTGGCGCCCGACACACGTCTCCCTCAACCCTTTATCCATTTATTAATCAAAAATCGAAATACTGGTATTTACATATATATATATATATATAATGATTTTGACAAAACATTTATTCGATTCAGTTGATTATCTGTTACCAAATGTTGTGTATAAAAAAAAAATAAAACTGCTTGGATTGTTTTGTTGTAGCTTTGAACAGATTCACATGTGATTTATTTATGTATTTCCTAGTCTACAAACCATATTAGTTTCAATTTTTTTTTTATAACTAGTGCTCCCATTTTATTGTTTGCAAAGGAAAAGACTTTACGAGGAGAGAGAGAGAGAGAGAGAGAGAGAGAGAGAGAGAGAGAGAGATTGGCTCTACAGGAACTGAAAAGGCAAGAGACAGAAGTCTAGAGACGGAACAAAAAACGAAAAGCTGAGGTGTCTCCTGCTACTCTCCAAAAGTTCCAGAAATATCGGAATCGATTTATTTATTTATTTTTATTTAACATTTTAACTTTTTAAACATATGTATTAAGAAAAAAAATATTTTATCTAAAATATATTTTTTTAATTATCACTTGTCAATTTTTTTCTCTAATACAATATTATAATTATCTATTATTAAGAAAGGATAATTTTGAAAAAAAGTATAAAAAATAACATAGAAAATATCAAAATGTCATTTATTTTAAAACAAAAATATTATTTCAAAACGGGCGAGTATTATTATAATATAGGCATTGGATCCCCGAGAATCTTCTAGACACATCAAAATTTGGATCCTAATGGAAACGGTTTTTTGGTACGATTAATTTAACTTTATATGACATGTTCGTTTCTAAACGTAATCAGTTCTTGAGTTCACAAGATTTCGTACGACAATTTTTATTTTGTTTTTTATTTGTGAAATTTGTCTCTAAGCTAAATAGCAACCTAACCTCTACGTAACTTAATTAATCAACTAAACGATAAACCGACCGCTCACAAAGAAAATCATATAACGTCACATCAGCCAATAGAAGCGGAGAAATAGATTTTACCGAATTACAAATTACAACTTTTTTGCTAACTTAGGGAAAAAAAAGGAAGTGAGTAAAGGGCTTCCTTTTTTACCGCTGGGAGCTGGAGACGTTCCTCTACGGTAAAGCTCATAATAGTTACTATGCTCCCAAGACATCGACGGCACTGCCTTAAAATACGACCCGCCGAATCAGAAAGAGGGTACGACGCCGTACTGGGAAGCGGAAGCGTAGACATGGCCGACGAGAAGGACGTCGTTGTCGTTGTCGCCGTCAGTGCGTTTGGCGAAGCGGCCTTTGATCCTTGGCCGCGATTCGGCGTAGGCTTTCCTGGACGCGTAACGGATCGTCTTCTCGAATTTCCGGTTCTTCCGCTTCTCCCTGTACCTCGAAACCCTAGCTTCCCTGTCCGATCCGCAGGTCTGCTGATTCGTGACTCCTCCCGACACTGAGGAGCTGGGATCGCCGACAGTCCCTGTCGAGCCGGCGTTCATGTTCCGGCCATAGGGTATTGAGATTTCCGACAGGGAGGTGCCTCCGTCCGGAACGACGCCGAAATCGATGGACGAAGTCGAAACCTGAAATGAGTTCAATCCGCGTCAATTTCTCTGAAGCCAGCTGTTTTTTTTTAAAAGGGCAATATAGAAGCTAGAATTAATGGAATTTGGCGGTAAATTACACTGTGGCTGATGGATTGAGATGGGTAGCAGAAAGTGGAGAGCTTTGATCTGCAGAAGTCTATGTCAAAGCAGTGTTCGTTGTTAGCTGCTGTGACAGGGTTGGGTTTTGTCTGAACCGGGACAACGCTGTCCGCTCCGGCGCTGTTATGCGGCGGCTGGAACGAGTTTGAGTTCTCGAATTCCATCAATCGCTCGAAATCGGATAAAACAAAATCAGAAGATTTCATTTCAGCAGTGGATCCGATGTTAGTTTTGATATTCTCGTTGAAATCGCCGGGGATCAGCCAGGGGGAGGCGCCCAGATCGTCCGCGGCGGCGCAGAAATCAACGGAGGGGGAGGTGAAGTTACCGAGTAAGCCGAAGGAGGAAGAAGAGAACTTGGCGACGGCGGAGTCGAAGAAGGGCTCGACCGGGACGCGGTCGTGGCGGCTGGCGAGAGGGTTGGCGGAGTGGATGTCGGAGTCGCAGGCCACGCAGAGAGCGGCGGCGTCGGCTTTACAGGTGACGGCGGCGGGAGCCTGCTCGCACACCTCGCACACCCAGACGCGCTCGTGGCGCGTGGACGTGTGTATCCTCGTGTCGCACGTTACGCACAGGAACGCCGCATCGACTCGGCAGAACACGGCGGCTGCAACGGATTTGCAACCGTCGCATGAACGCGCCGCCGCGCCCCACCCGACGGAAAGTCCCTTCACGTCCCCAAACCCGATTCCCATCTTCTCTATCTCTCTCTCGACAATTTCCGAGGTTTGAAGGTTGTAGTTTTCGGAGCTAAAAATTCAACTCGTGTGAGAGTCCGGTATTTGATTTGCTGAGGGGATCTGTCCGAGTCCAGTCATAAAACAGAGGGACGAGGTCCAGCAACGAATCATTTGCCGACACGTGGTGCAACCTCAGCCAGGCAAATAATTGTTTGTATCAATCCGTCTAAAAATTGACTTGCCAACATTTTCCGATGACATTGGGTTTTGCTTGGAATTGAAAATCTTTAGTTTCGATTCTACGTTGATTTAATAAAAAAAAATATAAATGTTACAATAATTTGAGAGATAGATTTATAAAATGGATAACACTGAAAACCATTTAAAAAATTTACACCTCTCATTCTTGACAGTGTTACTATTAATATCAAAGAAAATAGGAGAATTTAAATCAAATGAAACATTATCTGCCTTGTTCATTCACTTACCATACTAATACAACAATAACATTATACACTTACCATACTCGAATCTGGGAAAAATAATTGTTTTAATTTTCAGAAATTCTATCTAATTAAGTTTATAGTGTCGAGCCGATTCAATTTATCGTGAAATAAAAAGATGATCACACGTGTACATATAGACGATTGCAAATCATATATACGACATATAGAGTGGCATATAATCATATCTTGTGGAGTTTAATTATTTATACGTTTTGATCGTTATATTGGTGAAGTCACCGTAATAAGATGGAAGAGGCCAAGAGGGGGTTTATCAGAAGTTATAAAATCAAAAATATATTGCGTCAGATAATGCGTCAGTCCATTACGAATAGCGTCACTCCCTACGTGGCCAATTTTCTAATATTATTAGATCCGCCCTCTAACCAATGGCGTTGCGTTTATTGATACGCTCGTTCTCTGAAAAGGGTACTTTGGTAATTCTATCATGATTCATTATGAAGACCCGGTCCAATCCTTCCTTGTCGTGATCTCCCATCTGGCCGGTGAACTTCACCGGCTTGCCTTTCAATTTATATTTATATATTAATTAGATGAAATATTGCATATTACATGCACGGACGGACAAAATAAATGTCGACACCTTTTTTTTATTTGTTTTATTCACCGTTCATTTGGACTAAATGCTTGATTTTACTTTTGTTTATTAAAAAAGATTTAAGTTAAATGATAACACTTTTATTTATGAAAAGGGTTCACTATTATTACATGGAATTGTTAAATTAAAAATTTGGCGAATGGATTCGGTGGAATAAACAAAAGAAATGAAACCTCAAGAAAACGGCTATCCGTTCCCGGGAAAGTGGCCGTCTTTTCTGGCATTCGATTTTGCTAAGTGCCTGCCTCGTTCATTCATCCAATTTTATAACCTTTAAATTCGTATATCAAAACTGACCAGATCATTTCACAACCATGGAAATTCATTACACAAAATACCCATTTTATGGCGGTCTAGTGATCAACTTTGCGTGTGACAAGTGTGTAAGGAATGGTGTGATCACTTGTTCCCAAGATCCCAAATTCGATTTCACATATCGAGAGGGATCGTACAATTTAATTGCGATATATATATTGTTTTCGTATCGTTAGAGATTTAGTTGGATCGAATATTGAATAAACAAAACACGATATAATACTTGTTGGATTAATTTATGTGTGTTATAACGATGACACATTTAGATTTGGGAGGATGAGAAAAGGAGTAGTAGGTCACATGATACAAATGAAAGAAAAAGAAGAAGAAAAAAAAGCAGCTTTGAGGGATGGGGTAAATCAAATGTCGTCGTCTCCCTTCAAAGACACTTACTTCCGGTT
This sequence comes from Tarenaya hassleriana, assembly GCF_000463585.1. NCBI lineage: Eukaryota > Viridiplantae > Streptophyta > Magnoliopsida > Brassicales > Cleomaceae > Tarenaya > Tarenaya hassleriana. The sequence continues at coordinate 572,256 of NW_010965373.1, read as the reverse complement.
GAGGGAATCTTTTTTTTTTTCTTTTTTTTTTGAAAAAAAAAAGTCGATGGTCAAAGCTATATACACATATATATATGAGCATTGCATAATGATATATTCTATATTTGTAAGTGATAACAATATCACAAACAATGATTGAGATCTTTCAGGAAGCTTCTCCACTTTCGGCCGCGGCTTTGACAAAGGTAGACTTGCTTTTGCCGACTTCTTCCAATAATTTTTTTTACAAAAGGGAAAATCGCTGCAACTGATGATGGATAAAATCAAATTTAAAAAAATATTTTTTAATTAAAAGAGAGGGCTCATCGTACCCGTATATTCTAGGGTACCCTTATCTCAGTTTTGGTGTCGTCAGATTTTCGATTGCAATGTCTCGGTCTCTATCTCACGAAACCCGGATATCCAAAATTTTGGATACATATGACACGAGACCGGATAGCCGTGAAACCCGAATCCGTGTAACCCAATTTATTTTGTTGTTCGAAATATTGGTCAGCGCCTTTTATTCCTACATCACATGTTACCCTCAGTTCCATCTTCCGATGTGAGACAAAAAGGAACAAAACTCAATTGTAATATGGATCATATCTAAATGGACCGAGGTCCATGGTCCAATTGTTAAGGTTATTGTTGTAAATTTATTAAATATTAAGGGTATTTTTGTAATTTTTTAATGCACAGTATCCGCGAGATAATCCGTGACGAAATTTTCAAACACAAACTCGAACCCGAAACTCGGGTTTTCTGTCTCACAATACCCGATCTCTATCTCATTGACTCACGGATAATGAGTCTCGGATATCCGTGAAATAGAATATCCGGAAATCCACAGGTCCCACCCCTAACTCATATGGTTGAGAACCAAATATAACCAAAGGAAAAAAAAAAAAGACAAAAGAGGCAACCATTGCAACACGGCAATACCCGAGAAGGAAAGGAAATCAAATAAATCCTAAAATATAATTCGGATAATATTAAATATAATCAAGCAAAAGGGCAATATTATCTAATCGTACGACGTTGACGGAGCATTGCCCGGTTGGGATGACGCACTTTTAGATTCGTTGGGTTCCAAATTCAATTATTGCATAACACAACTGCCCCTCTCTCTTCGGATCCCCTCATTGACATTTAAATTGGGCCGACAAGATTTCCCAAAAATGTGAAATGTGAATTGGACCGACAGGATTTCCAAAATATCCAAGTAATAGACATTTAAGCTGCAACCATTTTGAGATAGTTGGAAGCATTTGTATGTGATTATATAATCCTCCGTGCAAATTGTAAAAGAAGAAGATAGAAAATGACCCAACAAATAGATACATAAAACCATTATTTATGAAGAAAAAACCAATTTTTTTTTGGAGAGTGAAAAAGAGTAGCGTGGTTTCTAAACCTACACCCCCACCCTTATATTTCATCTCAAGCTTTTGCTTTTCCCCATGAAAACGTTACAGCAACCTCTTCTTCTTCTGACGACGATGATGGCGATTCTACAGAGCAGATTGGAATATCATCTCGGCCAGCTCCTGCATCCAATTACGACCCAAACTTAATTTTAAATTTATATTCTTATTATTACACAAAAAACAAATATTCAAAAGCCGTATCATTACCTGCTTGGCTGATGCAACCTTCATTTCTCCCCACTCTTTGGCTTTCTTCTCCAGATACTCAAAATCAGCCTTCCCCTCCTGTGTTCATCATCATTCAGTACAATATTCTATGTTTTTCCATAACCATATCACCCTTAGAACATAATATCATGTGTCTCTTTACCTCTATTTGCTTCCCCAACTCCGAATCCCAGCTGGAGTATCTCTTGCTCACCACCTCACCCAGTGTTCCCTCCTTCACACACACATGCAAGCTTTTAGTAAAATGAGCCAATAATTTGTACGTGCATGGGAAACATAAACAAGAATTATATGGCGAATCCAATCCAACACACGTGAATCACCAAACTGGGTTTAATCACGGTTATCAAACCTCGATGAGTTTGGCAGCATTGCGTAGTCCACGAGCCATCGTGTCCATCCCACTAATATGAGCAATGAACAAGTCCTCCACATCTGTACTCTCTCTCCGCCTGTAAAGGAGTTTGCTCTTAGATGATTCATAGCGGATATAACGCATTTGGTCTGGATGGCTAGAAACAAATATGCAACTGCTGGCGATCAAAATGTGTTCTTACAGTTTGGCATCAAAGTTGAACCCTCCTGGAGCCAGTCCACCCTGTTTCACAAATCGATGTAAAAATCAAAGATAAAGAGTCAAAAGATGAGATTAAAGGCAAGATTCTTGTTGAAATTTGCAGGTAAGAGTGGGTTTTACATACGTTCTTGATGACACTGAACATAATCATGGTTGCCTCAGCAACATCTGTCAGAAACTGATCGGTGTCCCAACCTGTGCGGAGTCGTGGAAAAAAAGGCTTCAATTTCCAACACAACCAATCAAAAACTGGCAAGAAAAGAAATTAATTCTGACGTAGAATACCAGTCTGAGCATCTCCACTGTTTGCATCGATGTTCCCTAGCAAACCATTAAGTCTCGCAGTTTCCAGCTCATGGTGACAGCTGCATATATGATATTCCAATACACGTTACTAAACATTCTCATCATATCAATCCCGAAAAAATAAATGAGAAAAGATATGATAGACATAAGGTATATGCATCATACGTGTGACCAGAAAGAGTTGCGTGGTTGCACTCAATGTTCAATTTGAATTCTCCTGCAGCATAAGCGAACAAATACCAATTAAGAGATTTTCGGTCGTATCTTGAATTAGACGTTGCCATGACAAATTAACCAAGTGAATTGCAATGTCTCACCGATAAGTCCGTATTTCCTCAAGAAATTGGCTGACGTAGCGGCATCCCAGTCATACTGGTGCTTGGTGGGTTCTTGAGGCTTGGGCTCGATTAAAAATGTCCCTGAGAGCAGAAAAAAAGGGTTCTCACCATATTCACATGCAAACCATGGCATACCACAGAGAAAGGTATACAGAGGGACATACCGTTGAATCCAATCTTCTTCTTGTAGGCAACAGCTGCTTCGAAGAATCTTGCCTGCGTGAATAACGAGAAGAAGCTTCGTGAAAGCATACTTTCAGACAGCAAGATGGTGATATTATTATATTATTCACATCAAACATACCAAGTGGTCAAGCTCTCTCCCCATATCAGTGTTCAAGAGTGACTGGTAACCCTCACGACCGCCCCAGAAGACATAGTTTTCTCCACCCAAGTAATGAGTCACCTGATGAATGTGCATATCAGTTAAGCACAAACTCAAAAATCCTTTAGTATTTCCGCTGAATGAAGCAATCCATCAAGCAACTCACCTCAATTGCTTTCTTCACCTGGGCAGCAGCATAAGCATATACTCCAACCTCAGAGCTATGTAAGAACACTTATTCCATTAGTATTTAAATGTTTATTCAGATGTGTATTCAATTCAAAGGGGAGAAAGGGTAATGGAAAGCATAAAAACCTGGTTGCAGCACCGTGCATGTAACGAGGATGCAAAAATAGCTGAGCTGTACCCCAGAGTGGTCGGATCTTGCTTTCCTGCATCAGAAAAAAAAAGCTTTGTTATAACAAGCACATCAAAATGCATGGATGTGTTTGTGCAAGAATCGATTATATAACAGCAAACTCAGCTTCAAAAGCCAGCTATCTAACGCCAACTGCAAAAATGAGAAAACCGATAAAGTGAACTACCTTCTGAAGTTCTTCGGCAAGTTCCACAACTTCATCTAAGTTTTTGTTGGCTTCCTGCAAATAATAAAAGCAATGAGTGTAGAACGGGATTAAAGGTTCTTTCTCGACAAGGAACAAATGAAACAACAAAACTGTGTCACAAAACAGAAGATACTCAGAAACAAGTATGTAATAAAAACGACACATTGCAGAGTGAACATAAAAAAGCTAAGCTTACCTCAAGTGTTTGACCATCAGGGGCAATGTCTCTGTCATGGAAACACCACCACTCAACTCCGAGCTTCTTCAAGAACTCAAAGTTGGCTCTCACTACAGATTTGCATCAAACAACAGTAAGCAATATATCCAAACTTCATAGAAAATGACCAAATCATCACCATAAAGCAAGCTTACTTCTTCTCTTAGCCATAGCCAGAGAGTTTGTGCCATCTTCCCATGGCCAAAACTTTGTAGGGGCGCCGAAAGGGTCGCCTCCAGTCCCACGGAACGTGTGCCAAAACGCAACACTGAATCTAAACCAGTCCTGTTATAACATTGAGCAGAATACCATAAAAAACCCTCCTAAACCCTTTAAACCAAAAAAAAATAAATTCAAAGATACCTTCATTTTCTTCCCAAGGATCTCCTCTTCTGCATTATACCACTTGAATGCAAGTGGGTTCTTGCTGGAAGGTCCCTGCAACCCAAGAAAAATTACCATTTGTTCCCCAAATCTGCCAACTGAATTCATCATTAACAACAGCGTTACAACAAGCATTTCTTTGATTTCCCATTTACTGATGATACTTTCAAATAAATTTAAAAAACGACACCCATATTCCGATCAGAAACAGCAGAAATGAATCACATGTGCCCTAACATAACCAGTTTCGGTATTACCTCGTACTTAATTTTTGGGATTCCAGCGAAGAATTCCCCCTTCCAATCATCAGAATCGTCGCACTTCCCACCCAAATCAGCAGGACATGTTGGTGCCTCCGCAAACTTCGCACAACATCATAATCAATAAAATGGAAAGAACTATCTTTTTCCCCTCAAATATTTTCAGTGACGGGAGAAAAAAAAAAGATTTTATTTTTTCAATTACCACTAGAAACGAGGCCGCGCTTAGCCCCAAGAGGATCAGTAAAAGCCCTACTTTCTTCATTAGGTCGCCCAAAAATCCACCTGCAGGTCGGGAAGAAGAGAATACACAATCATAATCTCCGATCATGAAGCTCGAAATCACAAGAAGATGAACGAAGAAACTCACCCAGAAGAAGACTCCGAAATGCAAAAGGACAAATGAAAAGCCGAATCGTGAAGATCGAGGAAAGCTCAGTTGTATATAAGAGGGAGAGAGAGCTGTTTGGATAATATCAAAAAGCGATATCTCGGGGAATTAGATAAATTTGGATTCATTCCAGATTATTATAACAAATCGGTCAAGAGATAATTACAAAGATTGTCATCTAGTCCACGTGTAGGTTTCTCGAAATAGGTTCTTTTTCTTTTTTTAAGTGAGAGAGACTAAATCAACGGTGAGAGATGAATGATGACGCCACTTTTATTGATCGGACGTTTTAAATGGAACTAAATGACGTTGGTTTGACTCAGCATTTACTTAGTTTTTTCATAGAGGTGGACGTTTCGATCCAGCAAGGTATTTTTTTCATTCGAACAATTTTTAAACCGTATTAATTTTAAAAAATAACGAATCAAATAAAATTAAAAAAAAATAATCAAAAAATCTATTTTTTAAAAATATTCAATTTTTTAATAAAAAATGTAACCGAATCGAATATAATATAATAACCGATTGGTATTTATTTTTAGAAAACCAAAAAAATCAAATCGAATTATTCTGAATCCAAACCCGAACCGAATACCAAAACACTCCCGACTAGTTTTTTATATTTATCATCCATCTAATATTATAGAATAACGTTTGATTAGTTTATAGTTATTCCATTCAATTTAATAAAAATGAGATAATGTTTAAAGTTAGAACTAAGGGGGTTCGAGGGTAGTAGTAATTGTGGGTGATTATGGGCGACGTTAATTAGTTGACAATTTTTATAAGGATTGCGATCGTGATTGGTTGTATAATAACATTTTTTAAAATATTTTTAGTTGTTATTACTACTATTTCATAAAAACCATTTACTAAGTTTATAAAACAATTAAATACAAAGTTTTCAAAATACACTTTTCATCAATTCAATTTATTTTTAATAAACTCCTTAAAATATATAATTTTAAATTGGAAATATTATTTTTAATCACTCTCATACACTTCTGTTACGATTATGATCAATTGCTATTAAATCAATTAATTTTATAATATTTTAGCAACAAAAGCGGCGACCAATTAATTAATATAAAAGTTCAAACATCTTTTCACCACTCATTTACACGATTAAACCCACCAAAACATCAAGGCAAACAAGCACGTACGATTCATGCAAACCGTAAAATTATTCTACGGAAAAATAAACGAAACTCACGAGAATTTGGAAAAGAAAAAGAAAATCAAACAGAAATTAATTAATCACCAAAAAAAGGTAAATTAAATAATTAATTAATCAGTAGGGTTTCTCGCCGATGTAGTTGCCAGGAGGGTCGTAGTTGCAGGTGATGAAGACGCCAAGGCCATTGTCGCAGACGACTCGAGCGCAGCCGAGCCGCTTGGTGTCCCGCCACACGATCTGAGTGTAGTGGCCGCACATCTCTCCGCCCCCGCACGAGTTGTCGTAGTAGTTGTAGAACTTTCCCTCGACCGTCCACGTCTGCACCGCCTGAGCCGGCGTCCAGTCCGACCCACTTCCCCAGAATAGATTCTCTCCGTACGGCCCTGTCGAGTGGGTGAGTGCGCAGTCGTATCGCCTCTGGTTCGCCCACCAGGTCGCGTACCCCTCCAGCTGCCCATCCCACACCATCGGCTGCAGCCCTTTTGAAAATTATAAAAATAAAAAACAAATTTGAAGGATAAAAGGGTATATCAATTACTCATTGCAACAAATTCCGGAGAACTTAATCCAAAGTTGAAAATTTTATACGGTCGACCCAAATAATGAAATTTGGAATTTAGGTTATGTTAGTCATTGTTTAGAGAAAAAAAACATAACAATAAAAATGGTTAACGTGGTCATCACCAAAAGATAATAAAACGATGTATGAAGTTGTAGCCAAACAAAGTAAATAATGTGTCAACATAGTATACGACCAATTCGAAACGTACCAAGCTGGGCCCGGACAGCGTTTTGAGGCTCAAGGAACTGCTGAGCCAACGAGCCAGCAGGAGGCTGAGGGGTCGGGGTTGGGGTCGGATAGACCGGTATGGGGTTAGGGTTAGGGCTCGGGAGCGGGATCTTCGGGACGTACCGTTTATGGCTAGGGCTCGGCGGTGGTCGTGGCCGGTAATAATCCGCCTGGACCACCTGAACGGCGAGCAAGAGAAGGGCGACCGCCAGGGTTTGAGTCGATGAACCGGTCGCCATTGTTGTGGACCGACCAAGAACAATAACTTATGATTTTGGTTGGGGGGGATCAAGATTATTAGATGAGGGATTACTTATATAAGTGCGTTTTTAATATATAAATCAAGGGCTTTGTTTAATGATGTTTATTGTCAAAAGAGAATGTGGAGTCCATGTTCGATTATGGTTACCACATTCGTGTATCTTTGGTAAATGGCAAAAAATATAAAACATTTACCCAATAGGGTTTTCAATATATATTCTGATATATAAAAAACGAGACCGTATCATCATCCATTGGTTAATTGATTAATTAATTTATTTTCCTGGTTAATAGTCTATATTAATATACAGTGACGGGTGATAGGCGACAGCCGACTCGGCCTCGAATATTAGTATCCCTTTAATTTATCTGATATATATATATATATACACACACACATATATATATGGGATTATATATTCATATGGACTAATGGTGGGGATTAATTAAATCGAGCATCTCGTTCAGTGGAGAAGGACCTTCGACCCAATCGTCAAAAACCCATATTGGTTCAAAAGATTATTTCATGCATTTCTAATTCTGGTTAAACTCAAATTGGTTCATAAGATTGTTATCACAGCTTCATTTATTTATGGATCGTAGCTTAAAAGCCCAATTTGGTATCCATTCACCATATTTTTATATTTTATACTTTAATATTTTTTTTTATAAAAATATTTTAATTCTTCATCGGACGATGCAAAACGGACTGTCCAATTGCAGAACAAAGGCAAAGCCACAGGCTGTGGGCAGAAAACGACAAATCATAGCTTCAGCTATTGGATCGATCGCAGACCACCGTATGCCTCACCGCAGCCGATCGCAACCCTTCCTAAAATGGTGGGGGAGAGTCGCCAGAGTAGACCACCATTGCAAAAATCCGTCAAAGTCTTCTCCCTCACTCACTGCTCTTCATTTTTTCCGATACTCAAGCTTTTCGATTTGCCGGGTTCTGCTCCCTGATTTTCCGTCTCTGCAAACAGGTATTTTCTCTCCAGTGTGGGGTGAGTGGGGTTCAATCGCCGTTTTTTTCCTGCTTTGATTGCTCTTCGAGGAAGTCTCCATCAAGTCTTTTGTTGTCCCGCTTCGGATTTTTGGTATCTGGATTTAATTGAGGGATTTAAGGTTGAGCGGAAGTGGATTCGAAGGTCTTTTTGCAGTTGTATTTGTTTTTGCGCTACTCGGGATTTCAGTCTGCGAGGTTTGTCGCTTTCTCGGTTGCAGATCTGGGAATTTAGGGTTTGTTAGAGCTGGAAGGATGCAGAGGTAGACGAACAGAGCGGATAATATGAACAGAGCGAAGAGAAATTTCGACGGGAACGATGATGACCAGCCTGAGAGGAAGCGGCCTGCTCTTGCTAGGTCATTTCTCTTCTTCTTTGATTTTATCCGAATGTTTCAACTGAAAGTTTCCGACATGGGATTGTTTTGCTTCTCTTTCGTTGTACAGTGTAATTGTAGAGGCTCTCAAATTAGACAGTTTGCAGAAGCTTTGCTCATCTTTGGAACCTATCCTTCGCCGAGTTGTAAGATCCATCGTTCTTATGAGAAATGCTTCGTCCTTTTCTTCCTTCTGTTTTGCTTTCTGCGTGTCAGCTGTGTTAGATTTGTACGTTCTAAATTTTCATCCCCTTCGTATTCAACGTATTTGAGTTAAAGTCAGTTTAGCAATTAGTTATGTTGTTTTCAGATTAGCCCTCTTTCAGTCTTTTGTTAACGGCGATGTTTGGGATTGCTGCTGAGCAGGTTAGCGAGGAAGTGGAACGTGCTTTGGCAAAAATTGGCCCTGCTAGCCTTACTGGAAGGTAATGTATGGTGATAAATGGACAGTTCAGTGTATTTTAGTGACTCGGAATCTTATCATCGATGTTAGGCTCAATAATGCTTATGCGTGCCAATCGTTGCTTGAGCAGATAGAACCTGACGTTTCTCATTATTTTGCAGTTCTAGGTCTTCTCCTAAACGAATTGAAGGCCCAGATGGACGGAACTTGCAGTTGCATTTTAGGTCCAGGTTGTCTCTCCCCTTATTCACCGGTGGAAGAGTGGAAGGAGAACAGGGTGCTGCAATCCATGTCGTATTGATTGATGCAAACAGTCGGCATATGGTAACATTTGGACCTGAAGCTTCGACGAAGCTTGATGTTTGTGTGCTTGAGGGTGACTTTAACAATGAAGATTACGAAGATTGGGCCCTGGAAGAATTTGAAAGTCATGTCGTAAAAGAGCGTGAAGGGAAGAGGCCTTTACTGACTGGAGACTTGCAGGTTACTCTCAAGGAGGGGGTGGGGACATTGGGTGAACTAATTTTTACAGATAACTCGAGTTGGATAAGGAGTAGGAAATTCAGGCTTGGTTTAAAGGTTGCCCCTGATTACTGTGAGGGTATACGCATACGCGAGGCAAAGACAGAACCTTTCACTGTCAAAGACCACAGGGGCGAATGTATGGTCTTTTCTTTGAGTCTGACTATAGTCTGTGGCATCTCTTCTTTTCGTATGTCTTTTATCTGATTGGAACTGTTATTACGTGCAGTATACAAGAAGCATTATCCGCCTGCTTTGAATGATGAGGTGTGGAGATTGGAGAAGATCGGTAAGGATGGGGCATTCCATAAGAAGCTAAATGCTGCTAAAATAATCACGGTAGAAGACTTTCTTAGATGCTTGGTCAGGGACTCTGCGAAATTACGGAGTGTAAGGCCCTATCATTCCTCGCTCCAATGATCTGGGGGGAATTATATTCTTTTGTCATGCACATGTGTCTTATTATTATCCTTTTCCTATCTGCATAGATTCTTGGAAGCGGGATGTCAAACAAGATGTGGGATGCTCTAGTCGAGCATGCTAAGACGTGTGTCCTCAGTGGAAAGCTTTATATATACTACTCGGAGGATTCGAGGAATATCGGTGTTGTTTTCAATTACATCTATGAATTAAGCGGCCTTATTTCTGGGGATCAATACTTTTCGACTGATTCACTATCTGATAGCCAAAAGGTTCATTGCATGTTCCTCAACCTTTCAACAAATTCTTTGTTTTGGGCTGTGGCATATGGTTTTGCACAACTACACCTTTGCTGGTCGCAGGGGTAGCTTGAAAGTCATTTGTTAGTGTGAGTCCCTCATGTGCATCCTTTGGGATGAAATGTGTTAAAGACAACATTTCTTTTTTCATTGCAGGTATATGTTGATGGGCTGATGAAGAAAGCATATGAAAATTGGAACCAAGTCATTGAGTATGATGGCAAATCTCTTATGAATTTCAAGCAGCCTAAGAACTCTGTAATCTCTCAAACAGATCTCGAAGTGGCTCCTGCAAATTATTCTACTGCAATTGACAACCCAATGCAGCTCCTGGGGCTTCCATCCTCATTGTCGGCTAATCAATCTTCAGTTCATTCAGAAATAGCAATCAAAGGTTAGCAATCAGCTCTTTGTGCATCTGTTTTTCCGAGTGAATCTTAAATCTGGTGCCACTTGGTCTTTTGTGTGATTAAGGGTTTGAATGGCATTGGTTTTTATTTTGGTGTTTTAGTTTTTGGTTTTTGGTTTTTGGTTTTTAGTTTTTGGTTTTTATCTTTTGGATTCCATAAGTTGTAAATCTAAAAAAATGTGGTTTTTGGTTTTTAGTTGATTTTTTTTCATAAAGTAGATTTCCGTATTTTTAGGAAAACCAAATTAAAAGAAACTTTTGTCGGTTTTTTCACTTTTTGAAATCCAAAAATTCTGAAAACTCTTCCCATTCAAACCTAAGTCCGTTTTCTACTCTGTCTACTGCAGGGTTTCATCAAAGTCCGCCCTCTACGTACTCAACCCAGCACCAGCTTCTCAACTCCAATCCGCAGGCACAGTTTGAGGCCGGTCTGTGTACACCACAGCAGGACCAGTTCATGGGCAATCTACACCAAACACAAAGCACTAATGCCGGCAGGCTGGCTCTTGGCCCTCCGGGCGGGTACCAATACCAAAACTCGAGCTCTTCTGCTCAGCCAGCAAGTCTTCCCACGTACGAAAACTGGTCAAACCACCGGGAGAAAGGGCCCGAAGAATTCTTCTCGGAGGAAGAGATAAGGTTGAGAAGCAATGAGATGCTAGAGAATGAGGACATGCAACAGTTGCTACGGCTGTTCAGCATGGGAGGAGGAGGGCATGCGGGAGAAGATGGGTATGGTTTCCCGTCATTCATGCAGACGCCACAGATGATGCAGAGCTATGAGGAGGAGGAACGTGGAAGATCGGGCAAAGCTGTGGTCGGATGGCTTAAGATAAAAGCTGCTATGAGATGGGGTTTCTTCATCAGGAGGAAGGCTGCCGAGAGGCGAGCTCAGATCGTCGAGCTTGATGAAGATGAAGACGACGAAGAATAATCGAAAAAGTTGCAAGTCGGGTTTCTCTCAATCCATCAAACAGAAGACCATGGCAGAATCTAGCGCAGGATGCGGCCATGGCAGCTGGTCTCTGCATTCTTCATAGCTCAGATCACGTCTCATGTATCTATGTATGGTTCTCGTATATATGTATGTATATATATACATATATATTCCGGCAGGTCTAATTGGTGTGGATCGATGACTCTGGGATTGGGTCCTGTTTTTTTGTTGACTCAGTAGGCCGAAACCATCCCTTACAGATGTATGCCTTCAAGCAGCAACAGCGGTTAGGTAATACGACTCGGAACGAGCTAACTCGGTGTTTTTATACTTATCATGTTCTGTCATTATGTTACTTGTTTCGCTTTCATTTATTTATTTTATATGTTATAACTATTTTTTTTTTCAATGTATCGAACGTGGTGTGAAGTTAATTTGACATTTGGTTGTTTACTTGATTGCATCAATGGGTCTTCAACTGCTATGGAGCTTTGGACTTGCTTGTCTTGATGTCTATGCTCTTCGGCGCAAGAAAGACCTTCAAAACCCTATCCTTGTTAGCTTATTTGTCGTCGGCGACTGGGTATGTGCCTCTGACCATAAAGCCTCAACCTTTTCCTTGTTTCCATTGTTAGAATCCAATCTTGCAAAGTAGTTACTCAGATGATTCATTGCTTGGATTGAATCATTTCTAAGGATGATGTATGCATTCATGACAAGTTGATGTTTTGAATGTTATTGTAGGTGACTGCAATGCTATCTCTTGCTGCTTCATGTTCATCAGCAGGTGTCGTTGTCTTATATGCCAAAGATCTGTAACTCGTATATTATAATATATATATATATATATATATATATATATATATATATACTACGTTGATCCTTTAGCGACCCAAATTTTAGATATAAATTAATTTATTGTGTTTGGAAAAAGATTTTGTGACATTTCTTTACCTCAAAATCTTATTGCTTTATATTAATCTTTCTTTGGTTAAGCAACGGGCATAACCTAAATATCTTCATGGATCATCATTTAGATGATCTATTACGTTAATAAACATTTTTTTTTGTGTGTATGTTGTTTATCTTCATTGTACAAGTTTAGTGTGCATCAACCCGAACACTGCATTCAGGGGCAAACCCACGAGGAAATCTCTTAGCGTCACTGCAATAATCATATATCATGAAATTGGTTCGGACCCACCTGAGCCTCTTCAAGCTATACGCATCGAGCTCTTCCCTTAACCACGAGCTCGAGCCACGGCCGCAAGTGGACGAGCCATTGATGGACCAGACGCATGCTCGAGCTTCGTAGTTCCTGAAAGAAGCCGTGAATGGAGCTTTGGACCAGTCTGTCTTAACGAGCCCCCCTCTCGTTGCCCATTGGTCTGCGTTCCACAAGCTCGAGTGCGCTCTCATCGGTTGTTTCTCTGGGTAAGGCACATTTACAGATGCGTTCATCATGTTCTTGAACTCCCTTATTGGTGTCCCGTCCACGTAGAATCTGCCAAAAACTCCGAGAGTTAATTACAGAGATTCTGAGACAAGAAGACTGGTTAAATACCATAATGTCCCCCCCCCAATACACGAGGAGACATGAAGATTACATGATGGTTTTCGGGTTCCATAGAATGGAGTAAGTATGGAAATCGATGGTGGGATCGAACCAAAGGCGGAACTGTTGCTCTCTGTCTCCTTTACCACTGGTGATGACATTGGTGTGGACAGTGTAAGGATCTCCGCTCAGATTCCCCAAGAACTCAAAGTCTATCTCATCCCACGTCGCTCCCGCCGATGCTACCTGCCCTTGCATGGTTCACATACGTGTAAAGTTTTTACGTCCATTCAGTTCCTTGGATTTGGTTTGAGCTTTTACGTGTGAAAAGACAGAAGAGTGGAGAGTTTGTTCTTACATAGTACGAGGTGACGGTACCGGCAGAGTAGCCAGAGACAAGCTTGACCTGCATAGATATCTTACCGAACAAGAACTGATCTTTGGACTGGAAAGCGGAGCCCGATTCTTTGTCAAGGGACAATGTCAGAACCTCACCGTTTTTCAGTATCTTAGCTCTGTCTCCTCCCCACACAATGTCGACATCTCGGACGAAATCTCCGCCCAAAACTGTAATGCCCATCAGAGAACATGTCACGAGAGATCCAAAGATCAAAACTTGAGAGAAACCCATGTCTTGTCTTCGGAGAAGAAATGGTGGGTCGGTCTTATATGGTGATGGGGTGGAGAAAATTTACAGCTGCGGAGAGAATAATCGGTGACATTTGGCGGAGAAGGAGAAGTTCTGGGGAAGCGAACGCCAAGTAACAGGAAGGAAGAGACAACAGATGGAACAAGGAGAGTGAAAAAAAAAACTTCTCGACACATTAAATTCTGAGAATTTTCAAATTATGCGACGTTCGTTATCTGTGCAATAATGTCACCGGCGGTTTTTTTTTCAATCCAGCCACTAATACACCGACCAATTCGGATTTAATCCATATCCAGATGTATGGCACCGACCATTTCAACAAAAAAAGAAAGAAAGAAAGATCTGCAATGTCCGACAGTTTTTTTTTTCAACCCAGCCACTAATACACCGACCAATTCGGATTTAATCCATATCCAGATGTATGGCACCGACCATTTCAACAAAAAAAGAAAGAAAGAAAGATCTGCAATGTCCGACACGAAGGCAATCTTACCATTCATGCAATAGATCTTATAATGGAGAGAGAGAGAGAGCAATGGCAGCTGCATTCGGGGAAAAACATGATGACCATAAGATAGAGAGCAATTCATATAGTTTTTTTTTCTCCATCCATCAAGCAGCAATGTTTTGAAGAGTTCAAACGATGTCTAAACTGACAAACTGAGGGAAAAGAAGAGAATGAGAAGACCTGACAGAACAAAAGACAGAGAGAGCAAAGAACTCAAGCCATGATTTTGGCGGACCGGACATAGAGGCTGTCCACAACCTTCCCCATGTTGGAAATGGTGTCCAGAGTAGAAGAGTAGATTCCATCGGCCTTTGGATCTTCGAATATGACGAGACACCCAGCTCCCTGATCCAATGTACCTGCAAATTTCTTGTCCAATATCATCTGAGAGAGGTTTTTCTCGACATGGTCAACCGGCAGCTCGATCAGCTTGGCAATGTGAGAGATCTCGACCCGAGAGAATGGCTCGATAAGACGGCATAGGTTTTGCTCCAGAAGCGTATCATAGAGGAACGAGAGGTGTCTATGGACAATCGGGTCTTCCTCCAACTGCGCCTTGTAGTCACGAAGCGCATTCTCAAACAACTTCAACGACCTCTTTGCGTGAGCATCAGCAACTGCTTTCATTGCGTCCAGGTCAGGGCCGACATACTGGAGTCCAGCCTTTGAAGAGATTATCCCTGCAACATCGTCCGCTTGGCTGACCATTATCTTGCACAGCAACATGTATTTCAGACTGAAAATGGCCCTCGGGTCTCCAAGAGCATTGAAGGACTCAAAGGCTTCGAAGAAGTAACTGTATGCGGTTTTGTAGTCCTTCTCTTCCGCATGGAGAATCCCGCTCTGCAGATCAATGGTCCCTTGTTGGGCTGGTGGGACGTATATAGCGTTTGCTGCTGTCCTAGCAGCGGTAAGGGCAGCTTTCGCCTTGGGTAAGTTTCTCAATGAGAAATGGAGCTTACTCTCGAGCAAATCTATGTCAACTAAAAGAAGCTTGTCATCTAACCTCCTGACCTCCTTGACCAAGTTTGTGAGAAGTGCCAAAGCTTCGACATATTCCTTGTTCTCCATCAAGAGAGCTGCTAGCCTTGCCTCCACACGCTGCCTGAGGAAAGTACGCTTCTCTCCCCGGGTCCATTCCACCATTTCTTTGCAGAGGGTGATTTGCAGATCAGTTGTTCCGGGTATCTTGGCAACAGCATCAATGATTCCTCGGACAATTTTGGCAGTTTTGGCTTTCGGGATGAGCGAAAAGAAAGGTCTCAGCTGAGTAAGAAGTTTTCGGAGATCCTCAGCTCTGTTCTCTTGTGTAAGAAGGTCGGAGAGGTTTGTGATGGCCTGTTCCTTTATGCGCAGAGCCTCTGGAGAGGACGCAGGGTCTTCCAGTACACGGTACAGTATAGAAATGGCCTCCGATGGGCTCTTTGCTTCTAAAGCCTGGGCAATGGAATCTGTTGTGGCCGGAAGGTGTGATGTAGCCATGGCAGATACTATCCGAAATCAATCCCTGAACCAACGAATCACAGATGGGTTCAATTACTTTCCCCATTTAGCCATATTAATAGACTCACAGCTTCAGAAATTCAAAAAAAAAATCCATGCGGTATGCAAGCTAATCTACTATCCAAATAATGGCAATCATCACACAGAAATCCCAAACAAATCTCCTGTGAAAAAAAACTGAAGATTCATAACACTCCAGCTGAAAATCGATATAAAACTGAAGCAAAATGAAAGCTCTACATGACCCAAGGACATCTATAATTCGATAAGTTTACTCCCAAATGTTCTCATTTCTCAGAATTCTAGTGCACATGCCTTATTCCTTTTGATTCATCTGTTCCCTCTAATTCTACACGAACCCTTTCGATCCGGGCACTAAATGTCGAAATGCTCTGCGGAAGCGGCAAATCAAAAGCTTGAAGCGAAAAATCTAATCGACTGAGGAGATCCTAGAAACGAAAAACCCAGAAAAACAAACCCTAAAGCACAAAGCTCCAGAAGCTAGATCAATAGCATATTGGCAGCACACATTCAATCGTTCCTATGCCCAGATTCAGTTGGTAAAAACCCATAAATCTCGGAGAAATGCATCAAAACCACCCACCAAAATCAATTACAGATACAGCAAACCCTAATATCCAAACCTTGGAATCCGATTGAACCGAGGACTGGAGACGCCGTCGGGGAGAAATTGTAAGAGCGAGGAGAAATAAGAAACTACAACAGAAATCAAGATCTCAAATGATTTGCCCAGAAGAAAAAAAAATCAAGCATAGGACTAACCTTCGGCAGCAAGACAGAAGATATTCTCCGCAAAAACACTCTAAAATGTCTTCCTTCAACTTCTGTCTCTTAATTAACGGATGATTGACCAGTGACCGTGAGACAACAATGGGCTTCCCTTTCAAGGCCCAACGCAATCGCAACTTCCCTTGACGCACGCGTTTCAAACGCAACCGCTGGTACTAAAAGACGGTATGTATGCGCTTGGTCCAACCATAATATTAAATTATATAAATCTTACCACTCAATTTTCATACATTATTTTGTAACTATACAGAATATTAAATCAATAAAATGTCTCATTGAACCCATTGATACAACAAAGTTATATTTCCACCTCACTGAGCAAGCTAACCTTCATATTATTGATTTTCAAATTTTTATTGGCAGATCTTATATTTGAATGGACCCTCGATTATTATATTACATAACTAAGACATTAGAAAAATAAGTGTTAATATTGACTAAATATGATAGTGAAATCTAATTGATGGTTGTTGGGGGACTTTCTTATTCAGCTGGATGCACAAAGTTCATTGGGTCTCCAACGCAGGGGTATTACCGTCATTTAATAAACAGCTGGAGAGCGTAAATGGGCCCCACGAACTGATATCAAAAGGCCAAGGCCCATATAGTATAGTATATGGGCTTTTTTTTTATTCAACAACATATTTTGTGACGTTATTCGCTTCGGCCATTTTTGTTGACCCTTTCGTTTCATTTCTCGAGGCCTTTCCTGCTCTCTCTTACGCCGCCGTCTCCCGATTCCGCCCTCGTCCAGGCGGCGGAGCTCTTAGGGTTCTTTTTTCCGGCGATCGTTGGTGTTCTCCGGCTTTGCTTGCTCCAGTTTTTTTCTTTTGGATCTTCCAATCCGTAAGGCATCCCTTTCCCTATATTTCGTTAGTTTTCTTGTTGTCCACGGTCGATTCTTGTAGGATTATGTGCATCGAACGAGTTAAGCTGCTTGATCTGCGGAGATTTATCCGGAGACTTTGATTGTCTTTGTTTTTTCTTCGAGTGATTACATGATACGGGTATTTTAGGTTTGGGTTATCGATCGGTCTGATTCTCGGGATTTCCCGCTAGTTGCTCAGATATGTTGTTGATATACTATTTTTTTCTCTCTTATAGCTGGAAATTTGTTACCTGGTTGAATATTTGTAGCTGACGAGGACCGATTTATCTGATCAATTTTGTTATCTGTCGCGTTGTGTTGGAAGTGATTACATCCGCTCTTGTGCAAAAACGGGATCCCAAAACGATCTAGTTGAAATTAGATTGTGAACTTGATGGAAGCTCGTCTGTTTGATGGCTTTGATGTTGATTTCTTTAAAATGTATAGACATGCGTATGGTTTTCCAATTACAGTTGCATTTCTGTAGTCAACTGGAATCAATTTGACAATTTTAGCCATCTCTGCGTAAGATTGAGCAGTCACTCATTACGAGATTGAATCTCGAGTTAGAGGCCTTTGATTTAGGCCTTTACTAGAATGTAGAATGCAGAAAAATAGTGCTTGAAAGGGGTCTTCTGATTATAGGCATTCTGCTTTATCCTATCAGTGAAACTTTGCTTGGGGTGGGTTCCATTTGTTAGATATCATCAACTGCAATATTTATCTGCCTGTCTGGGGGACTTATACTTTTATAGTTCTGCCTTCGTTGTTTCTTGGCAGACTTAAGCTGTGTTCTTTTGTCGCTTCTGAAGATGGGAGGCAGTCCAGCTCCATTCGCTGATATTGGCAAAAAGGCCAGAGGTAACTTTGCCTCGTGAACATTTCTGTAACTGAATATGTTGTGATACTTTCGGTACATCTATTGACTATCTTGATTGTCTAATTACCAACAGATCTCCTGAACAAGGATTACAATTTCGACCACAAGTTTACTCTGACAATGCTAAGTGCCACAGGAACGGTATGTTGGGATATGACCGAGGTCTTTAATGTGCCTAGCGTTGCATTCATCCTTTACAACAAAATAACTCGCATACCAGAATACATAATTTTCTGCTATGCAAAGTGGTGAATCGTACAAAAGCAATTTTCCTTAAGATCGGGTAACAATATTTTCGACTTGACATTGGAGGACTCTGATTGCATGTTTTTGGTTCTCAAAACTGTCTTAGTACTTTGTTTTTTAAACATTAACTTTGAAGCTAGCATATGTACTCGACATTTTCACATGGGACTCATCAATGTGTCATAAGATGGTGAGAATATTATGTATGTTTGGTTTCAGCAATTTGGAAAATGTGCTTGAATTATTTTGGTTGGACTGTTAACTATGATTCCCCAATGTTACGATCTTCTGGTTTATGTGCTTCTGCCATCTAACATAATTTTCTTGCCAGGAACTTGTGGCAACAGGTTTAAAGAAGGATGAATTCTTCTTTGGCGACTTGAGCACTCTGTACAAAGGTCAAAATACCATTGTTGATCTGAAAATCGACAGTTACTCCAATGTAGGAAAACATTCCACGTGAAGTATGCTTCAAACCTAATGCCCCTTACCTGCCTTGATTTTTGAACCATGTCATTGAATTCTTTGTGCAGGTGTCAACAAAAGTTACTGTCAACAATCTCTTGCCCACTGCCAAAGCATCTATCAGCTTCAGAATACCTGATCACAAGTCTGGCAAGGTCTGCGCATAATCCTATGGTTGCAGCTATTTTTCGTTTCTGAATTTGGCTCATTAGTTTATATGCATGGTTTTGTTAAATCAGTTGATCGATGATGGCTTTTTTTTGGAGAAATCTGCTGACATTTGTTTGTCATACTTCAGCTGGATGTGCAATATGTTCACCCTCATGCTACAGTCAATTCTAGCATTGGCCTGAACCCGACTCCTCTGTTAGATCTTTCAGCAACTATTGGAAGCCAGGATCTTTGCCTCGGTGGTGAAGTCGGTTTTGACACAGCTTCTGCTTCACTGACCAAGTACAACGCGGGGATTGGCTTGAACAAGCCAGACTTCTCTGCAGCACTCATATTGTAAGTATTCATGTATATATATGTATATATTTGGACGAATCTCAAATTCACGTATAGATTTTTGTGATTAATCGAAATATCTCTATGCTCCATTCATCAATGGGCTTATCGGCTTTTTGGCTCATGGATTGTAGGGCAGACAAAGGAGAGACGCTGAAAGCTTCATACGTCCATACAGTGAATCCAACCACAGCCATAGGGGCCGAACTAACGCACAGCTTCTCGACCTATAACAACAATAGCTTCACCATCGGAAGCTCTCATGCCATGGATACGTTCACGGTAGTGAAAATCCGATTCTCGGACAAGGGGAAAGCTGGAATGGTCGTCCAGCGGGAATGGAGGCCGAAGTCTCTCGTCACATTCTCGGCCGAATACGACTCCAAGGCTGTTAACTCCTCCCCAAGGTTGGGTCTTGCCCTTTCTCTCAAGCCCTGAGAATAACATTCATTTTTTCAATAATAGAATCTTTTTACCATTCTGTGATATGGAAAAAAAAGAAGTGGAAAACCCGATTTTGAGATGGAATCTGTTGTTGATTCTTACGTTTCGAGTGGGGGTTTTTTCCATTGTGACATTGCTATTACACATTTTGTTTGTTTAGCTCCAAATTGTTTTGTTCCGTTCTTGCTTATGCAGAGCAGCGTTGTGTTTTTGACATTACCATTCCTCTCATTATTTTGGTTTTAAGTTTGTTTGATTCTCATGAATTTGATATATTAGCATTTGTAGTGGGTTAGTTCGATACTTCGATATTTGGTTCGGTTATACTTAATTTGGTTATTTTGATTTTACAAAAGTTATAAATATTCGATTTTATTTAAATGCAGATTTGGTTCGAGTTTGATTTATTAAAAAACTATTTTAGAAAAAAGTTTTTTTAGTTATTATTGTTATTATTATTCTGTTCGTAGTTCGCGTTTTTTTTTTAGTTTTAGAGAAATAATAATAATAATAATTTATTTTTCTATTAAATTTTATTCGATTATAGTTTTGTGTTATTCCATTTGGATATGGTAATTATACGCCTAATTCTTACCATTTTGGTATTTGTGAAAAAAAAATATAGCAGTGGTGCAAGATTTTCAGGCAAGAAAACAAGAAGATTTATTTCGGTCCAATAAAATATGAAGTTGTTGGACTGCGGTGGGCTCAGAGCCAAACAGGTGAAGCCCATTACATTTCAGAAACTCGAATGTGGCAGAGGGAACTCCCGCTGAGAATCTATGGCGCCTTTTTCTTTTTCTTTTTTTGAAAAACATGAACCCGCAGAGCCTTCTCCGACAGCCGCCGACAAACCGGAAGCTAACCACCGGTTGTCCGATCATCGACGGCTATCTTTGCGGCGGAGTTCCTTCCAATTCTATTACGGAGATTGTGGCGGAGAGCGGCTGCGGGAAGACACAGCTCTGCCTTCAGCTCTCTCTCTCTTCCCAGCTTCCCATGTCTCATGGTGGACTCAGCGGTTCCTCCCT
Organism: Tarenaya hassleriana; assembly: GCF_000463585.1. Classification (NCBI taxonomy): domain Eukaryota; kingdom Viridiplantae; phylum Streptophyta; class Magnoliopsida; order Brassicales; family Cleomaceae; genus Tarenaya; species Tarenaya hassleriana. Next base: position 551,191 of record NW_010965373.1, on the reverse strand, counting down.
CTATCTCCATTCCGAATTTCCATTCCCTTTTCGTCGCCTCCATCAGCTTTCACGTTCATTTCATCTGTCGAACCCTGCCATTTATGCCGACCATAACGATAATCCGTGCGATCATGTGTTCGTGCAGAGTGTCCATTCCGCAGACCACCTGCTCGACATAATGCCGAGGATAGAGGTTTTAGCGGAAAACCCGAAAACCCGGTTCCCGTTGAAGCTAATTGTGCTGGATTCAGTGGCAGCCTTGTTCAGATCGGAATTTGACAACACGCCTTCCGATCTTAAGAAGAGAGCTTCTCTGTTTTTCAAGATATCAGGGAAACTGAAGCAGTTGGCTCATAGGTTTGATTTGGTGGTGGTTATGACGAATCAGGTGGTTGATTTTGTGGAATCTTCAGAAGGGATAAATGGGTTGAGGGTTGGGAATGTGAGGGCTTTGTATTCGTCGGGAAGGCGGGTCGTCCCTGCATTGGGACTGGCTTGGGCCAACTGTGTGAACTCAAGACTGTTTCTGTCACGTGATGAGATTGTCTGGAACGACAACAGAGGAACAGATGGGAACAGTGATGGGTTTGTGTCCAAAACTCGGAGACATCTTCATGTTGTTTTTTCCCCTCATTTGCAAGGTTCCTCCTGTGAATATTCCATCCAAAGTGATGGCATTTTTGGGGTTCATTGCCGATGAGTGCCAGTCCATTTCATGTCTGTAGTGTAAATGCAAAGTATCAAAAATTAAGCTTTTTATGGAATTCTTTCTGGGATTCTTTTGTTGCTGTATTTTATGCAGATTGATCAGCACCAGCAGGTTATTTCCCTCTCCTCGAGTCCTCGGTCTCTTCCGTGCTTATCAGTAAGTTCTCGTTCTCCAGCCAGATGTTTTCACCCTGTAAGATCCTAGTATATTTGTTCTAGTAGCTCGGAATTTCGATGGATCTTGATTTTTTTGTCCAGCAAGGAGGGGAACACTTTGATCGGTTCTCCTCTTAGACTCGTCCGAATTCTGTTGCCTTTGCATAATGATCTAAGTAGTACATTATTTATGTTGCTTTTGCCTTAAAAGGTTCCTCCTTTTTCATGTTTCAGCCCAGGTGTATCACAGTTCTTACATCAAGGTTTTGGATTAGTAGTTTTTCGTTCCGGAATCAGTTCCTTTAAGGGTATAATACTGCCATAGTTGTGACATGTAAATCCCACAATAAGCTTCTTCTCTAATGGTGGTAGATCACTCATTCTGGTGAAGTTTTGGGGGGTTCTCTCAATGGTAAAGAATTTATCACAGTCGTAGCGTAGCCGTAGAGTTAAACGCATACCATGAAGTCAAAGGGGTGCAATAAGTAATCATAAATTACATTCTTTATGATTCACGCATCTGTGTCTGCATTGCACACTTTTGTTGTTTTGTTTTGACTTTGGGGCAAATTCAAATGGGTTTAGATTAGATGGAAACCTTACCTTGTCTGAATCAAAAATCATTCATTGCCTTAATTTTTTTTTTTAGTTCTTGTCTATTTTATGTGACAATTTTCATGGCAGAGATGGCCGAGAGGAAGCAATGGATGAGGAAAATGGCATTGTTTCCTTGTGTTCTCTCTCTCGGGTGTTTCCTTTATTTCTCTGAAATATGCAAATTGTCATTCACCTTAGGATCTTCAAAGACTCTTTATCTATTTCTATAAATAGGGTTATTAACCAAACAGTCGAATCAAATAAAATATAACTGTAGATGAACCGAATCTAATATAAAAAATGAATGATTATAAATTTTCTAAATTCGAAAAATCTGAAATCGAATCGATTAAACAAAAATAATTGAAAAAAAATGATTTTAAAAAAAATGAGTTTTTACAACAAAAAACTGAATTTGAATAAAATTGAAACGAACCAAAATTTATATAAAAACTGAATGGTAACATAAACCTGAAAAGAGCGCCCCTACTTATAAGTCTTCAAATCGGTGCTTTCCCAAAAGAAAAAAAACAGTGTGTGGCAAAATGTTTTAACGTTTTTTAAAAAAAAAATTATTTTGGTTACATGACAAAAAAGCATGTGGCAGCCAGGCCGAGTCATGAGCACGAGGAGAGGGGGCATATATATGTTTTCATGGGGAGTCATGATTTCTGCCATTGAAGGGCTGAGAAGGAAGGTTTTTGAGTGGTGGGTGAAATGACAAAAGACCAAACACTGGAATATGGACAATTGGACATTGATTCTACTTTTCCATGATTTGCCCGTTTTTTAGTGTCCCGTTGCACTTACTGTCGGTGTTGGATCGGAATCCACGATTGAGACGCTTCGCTCTTCCATACGGATACGGTCCAATCCATTAAATTATCGCTCCTATAGCCATAGCATATGGACCATCTAATTAATTAACAATTTATCCTTCACTTTCTAATGTATGTCGTCCACCCTTTGTGGGAAAATCTACATTAATTTATACATATATCCTTATAAGAATTAAAAAAAAAAACCTTCGCCTTCGTTAGGATTTTAAATTTTATTGGCATATGTATATAATTCATTTTTATACGAAACACGAATGTTGGTCTTTTGGGAAATTTTGGAAAGCGTTACGAGTCAAGACTGCAATGTATGTATAGGAAACGATCATCGCTTTGACCGAAACAAAGTCCATGGAGACGCAACACACGTCTTTGGAAGATACTACAAAAAAAACTGAGATCCGACGAAGTTACGGTAATACCCTTCGCAAACAATGGACAAATATCTTCAGATATGGTGGTATAACCGTCTTTTTAAGTAGTATTACTCGTGTCCTCTCGCCCCCCTCGTATTCCCCTTCACCGGCAATATACGAATTCTCTTCGCCACCCGTACAAAATCCCTGTTTTCACAACACGTATACATCATCGTATATAATGAAAAGTGTGTGTGTATATGCATATATATATATATATATGTATATGTGTATATAATACGCATGATACGATATCTAGCGTTTCAAGGGATTTCATATTGAAATGTAGATATATCATAATAGTAAAGCTTGACGAAAATGTAAATTACTTCCAGCTAAGATCACCGGCTAGAAGAAGATCGTTCTCCATGTCCTCGTACGCGATCAGATGGCCCGGAACGGCGTTGGATAAATCGAGATCGTCCGTTTCGGAAGAATCTCCACCGTCGTCCACGAACATCTGCCTCAGAGCCCTAGCGAGGCTCTGATAGCTTCCGTGCTTGTCGAGGCTCACCCGTTGGCAGATCGAACGGCCCTCGAGCACCACCGTCACCGGAGGCACCACCTTCGACACGATATCATCTTCTTCCCCGCCCGGAAATCTCAGGCCGGAGCTAGGGTTTTTCCTGGGTTTGGACATTAATGGAGTTGCAGAGTTTGTTGTATTGCCCTTGTCTTGAAGCTTTCTCTCCACAGAATCTTGGCTTTGTGGATCGAAGAAATTGTTCATCATCTCTCTCTACTTCTGTCGTGTTATTTCATACTATACCGACAGAATATTAGGGTTTTTAGGTTTGTAGGGGAAGGGACAATCTTAGGTAAGGAGCTCGAACGTGTTTGTGTTTTTCTGTTGAGGGAGAGAGAGAGAGAGAGAGAGAGAGAGGTGAATACTTTTTTTTTTTATATTAGTCGTTGATGAGTTTATATATGGTGGCAGTGAATGTATATGTAAGCATATGCACTACTAGTGTGAGTGTGAGTGTGTGTGGGTGTGGGGATGTGTGTCTCTTGAATATTTCATTTAAAATCTCTCTGCTCTTTGGGTTTCCCATTTGTTTATATAACCATAAATTTAATACGAAATTTATAAAGGTTCAGATCTATAACTAAAACCCATGCATTAAGATCAATATACGGTTTTATCGATAGTCTCGATTTAAATGAAAATACCGTAGATTCATAGAGCTAATTTTCTATGTTATATGGGTTGCGATATGAATTAATTGCCACATTAAATACGAAAAAGAATAGGACGAACAAGGACTTGCTGATTCAATAGTTTAATTTCCCGTCTAGGATGGATAAGTTTGGTCCGAATCATAAAGGCTATGTTTGAACCAAAATATTTTTTTTATTCATCATCGGTCCCCAACTAATATTAAAAAAAGAATTCTTCATAAAATTTAATAAAATATTAAAGTAATATCCCAATTACTAGTTCTTATACCCCCTCTTTTTTCTACATAATTTGAAATAGGAATTCATGTAAAAAACTATAACGTCTCTTTCCTTTGTGTTTCTATTTTTCTTAATTATCTTCCATTTTCAAACTTTTTTTTCTCTTTTATAACAAATATCACTATCATCATCAATTCAATCTTATAATCAAATACAAAAAAACTAAAAACAATAAGAATATATATATATATATATATATATAAATTATTATTATTGTTTTTTAAAAATAAAAATAAAATTTTTGTTATTTCTCTCGTGCTATGCCGAGGATGGTTATCATAAATGTTTTCGTTCTTCGTTTTTTTGGAGATGAACATTTGATTGTTTGGAGAAAAACATTCTTTGGAGTTATCTATAGGTTCAGAAGGTGATAATTCGTAGGCAAGATAAGTGAATAAATTCAACAATACCATTATGACATGTGTACATATATACACACATATGCGTACGAACAGATACGTACAAATTAGTATATATCTATAATAGAGAAATGTTTTTCTATTATTGATGAGCGAAAGATTACACCCTAATATATAGCAACATACGATAGAATATTCTAGATATAATATTTAGTGTAAATCATAATCATATTAATGATAATATTCTAAGAATAATATCTTCCTATATGCCTCTCAAGATGAATCATCTATGATGAATTCAATCTTGTTACATAAAAACTGAAAATATGAACGTGTTAAACGAATCATCTTCTACGTGGTAGTATAGTTCAGACTTGAGTCAGTATTGCTTGATAACGTTTGAAGAGTTTGAGAGTTGTAATCTCAGATGCTGATGTGGCACGGATGTGCGGTGCATATGCACGAGTTGGGTTGCACGATAATGATGTCGACAATGCAAAAAATTACAGTGTGTATAGCGGCTAGGCCGGAGAAAAAAAAGAGAGCGCAAAAACGCGACGCATAATGCGTCATAGTGTAGTAGCGGAGCAAGATAGAAGAAAAAAATAATTGACGCAAAAGGCGCGATGGTTTAGCGGCTATGCCGGAAAAAGAAAATAAAATTGCGCAAATGCGCGTGGCTAAAGCCGAAAAAAACAGGAAAAAGAAGGTGGCGCAAATGCGTGGATCGACGATCGGAGTATTCCAATCGAAGAGGCTAAAAGGCGGATTTAAAGATCTCACAGCGGTTACGATTGACGTCAATAAACGAAAGTCGTCAGGAAAAAAAAGTAGCACATCGACTAGGATTGACAGTGATAAACACCGCCGTCGGGAAAAAAAACTAGAAAAAAAAAATAAAATGAATGCAAGACGATACTCAAGGTGATGTTACTATTGGAGTTAGTATATCATCGTCATCTTCATCGTTGTTTTCGAATTCAACGAACATTGTTGATAAGAAAAAAATTTAGAACAAAAACCGAAACTCTGATACCATAATAGAGAAATGTTTTTCTATTATTGATGAATGAAAGATTACACCATAATATATAACAAAATACAATAGAATATTGTAGATATAATATATAGAATAAATCATAATCATATTAATGATAATATTCTAGAAATAATATCTTCCTGTAACATATACATATACTGGTAGTATATATCAATATAACTCTTGTTCCTCTAGAAAGTTCGATTCGGTCTGTATAATCACGAACAAAAAATCTTTGAACGAACACACACACATACACATATACATATGTATATATTGATTAGAACGTAGATAAATTATGGATAAACTTTTTTATATAACGGATAATCCCTACCTGATAACTTTTATGATAAACTTTGCCTCATAAAACGCCTTTGTGGTATTTCTTGTTCATTTGTTTAATGCCGGAAAAAAAAAGGGAGAGATATTGTAAATTGAAGCGCGCATTGGCTGCGGAGACGGCCACGCTGCGGTCGCCGAACGCATCGCTGCCGGTCGGGAGCTCCTCGTTCCTGCCGCAACTGTACTGACAGCCCTAATTTGTAAATTAACTGTTCATATCATATCAATTATATATGCTCCTATTGTATTTTCCCCCATCATGTATATTATTATAACGCGCATAGATTATATATATATATATATATATAAGCAAAATAAAAATGTGAAATAAACAAAGCACAAGAAGTATATTTTCTTAAGTTTGAAGCAAACATGTGGCTGAAGATCCGACATTGGAGGCATGTACATGTTTTCTTCTTAGATTTCTTTCACGCATTAAATTATCGTTAGTGGTTCGTTTTTCTATACATTCGAATCCGTTTTCTTCGTATGATCTTGCGGAAACTGGAACCAGATTATGTTTTTTTTTTTAATCGATTTTCGATTAGAATCTACAGACATACGTTAATAGTTGGCAACCATTATTTTATTTCAATATACTATTCTATTCACCACTAATAATTGTTCATTATTTTTTTAACACTATTATTATTAAATATTTTTCAACACCAATTTAACAAAATATAACATTTTTATACACGTATTTTTAATTTAACAAAAAACTACATTTGAATTCAAAATTTCCCAAATATCTACACGAATTATTAAAATTAACAATAATTACATATATAATCATCATTTTCGTTAAAAATTTCCATATTACATGAACTAATATATTAGTTAGGTAATTACTGTAACTACCAAATCTGTCAATACATTAGTTGAGAGAATCTAAAATTTTTTAATTAAAATGGTGATTATGTATGTAATTATCGTTAATTTTAATAATTCGTGTAAATATTTAAAAAATTTTGAATTCAAATATAATTTTTTGTCAAATTAAAATACGTGTATAAAAAAATCACATTTGTTAAATTGGTGTCATGTCATTTTTCATTATTATTATTAGGGAAAATGACATTTTCCTACACCAACTTTGCAAAATGTGACCTTTTCTTACACAAATTTTTAATTTGACAAAAAAACTACACCAAATTATCAAATGTGTCAAATTGATACACGAACTACCCAATTTAACTGCAATTTCCTACACAATCCGAAAACGGTGTTAAGTGTCC
>NW_010965373.1:539838-544030 GCF_000463585.1 Tarenaya hassleriana | reverse complement strand
ATATATATATATATATATATATTCATATATATTCATATCTATATACAAATAAAAATATAAATATATATACTCCTATATAAAAATATATAACTATATATATACAAAATAAAAAACATACACATATATATACAAACATCTATACAAATATATATACATATACATACAAACAAATATAAACATAAATACTTCTATGTATATATATATCTATATATATCAAATAAAAATATACACATATATACATGCATTTATACAAATATATATGCATATACATACATACAAGTATATTTATATATACACACATACATATATATATAAATACATATACATGTATATGAATACATATTTATTATATATACACATATACACATACATATATATAAATATATACATACATACAAAATAAAAAAATATACAAGTATATATATATATAGGAGTATATATATTTATATTTGTATTTGTACATAGATATGAATACATATATATACATGTATATGTATTTATATATGTATGTGTATATATATAAATATACTTGTATATATGTATATGCATATATATTTTAAATTTTAAAAAAAAATCGATTTTTTTTCATATTTTTTCGGATTTTTTTTTTAAAAATATGACGTGACATGTTGATGTGGCAAAAAATCTATGTGGCGTGCCACGTCAGCCGCCACGTGGCGTGCCACGTCAGTGGTTAACGGACACTTAACACCGTTTTCGGATTGTGTAGGAAATTGCAGTTAAATTGGGTAGTTCGTGTATCAATTTGGCACATTTGATAATTTGGTGTAGTTTTTTATCAAATTAAAAATTCGTGTAGGAAAATGTCACATTTTGTAAAATTGGGGTAGGAAAATGTCAATTTTCCTTATTATTATTATTATTATTATTATTATTATTATTATTTGTCGTCTCGTAGACACTTAGTTTTCAGCCCATTTATTTTGGGCCTTGTGGGCCCATAATGTTTTCCTCCAAAGACTTTTCCGACAAAAAAAATCTCTTGCTGTGGTGAATGTTGTTGCAGCAATTAATACGATGTACAAAAATTGTTGGGCTGATTATTATGACAAGGTTTCATTTCACGCTGGGCTTTTCCTCGGCGAGACGGGGTCGGCCACGTTTGCAGGGTCGTGGAGCACGGAGAAGACTCGGTGGACCTTCCCCCACCGGATTGAAGTCACCACTATCTTGATTCTTGAATCTTGATATCTGGATTATAAAGCAAAAAAGAAAGAAAAGGTTTTTAAGACTTCCCAAAAACATTTCCTCCTTCCTTTGTTTTTGAATTTTCTCGCTGCCCCTAGTTAGATCCATCCGCGAGGGAGTGAGAGAGAGAGGAGCGAGTGAATTCGTCGCTGCTTTCCGGCGTTGTGTCCTCCGTGGTGCTCTTGCCGCTAGACGATGCCGGCGACTGATGCTGAGTTTGGTCTCAGAGTAAGATTTTGATCTTGACGATGTCTTTGTGTTTCTCTCTCGAAATTCACTTTATTCTCTGCTTTCTTCTCCACAGCCGTCGTCTCAGTCCGATTTCTCAGCGACTGGGTTAGTTTCCTTCTTCTTCTTCTCCCCCTCCTAGGGTTCTTTTTCTCTTCGATTACTGTCGATTTTACGACAACTGTAGAGGTTGTGCTGCGCATTTGTTGTGGTTGAACTCGGGGTTTTGTCGTTTCTTCAAATAGGGAGTATAACTTCGCCAATGTGGATAACCTGGAGCATTGTGCCAAGTACTTGAACCAGACGCTGATCACTTTTGGATTTCCCGCCTCGCTCGATCTGTTTTCGAACGACCCAGTGCGTTCGGTTTCGATACCTACGTTGTCGTTTTTCCCGCAATGTAGTGCTGTTTCGAACTAAATTCAACGTTTGTTGCTTAGGTTTCCATCGCGAGGACCTGCAATTGCATGTACTCGTTGCTGCAGCAGCGGCAGCGTGACTCGGAGTTTAGAGAATCTGCTAACGAGCAGAGACAGAGGTGCCGCTTTTCTTTACAATACTAACTCGCTTTTCATTTCGAGTCTTGACTTACAATACGTTACTGTTGAGATTTTCTGTGTTTTGCTTGCATTTTGACCCATTGATACTTATGGTCGGATTTGCCTCTTTGGTTTCTACCCAAAGTGACATTGAATGTCTAATATCAACGGTGGTATGGAATCTGATATTAATGGATTTAATCTAAGAGGCCATTCACGGTTCAAGTTTGTTGAGATTTTTTATCCAGTCTTGTTGCTTATTAATCATCTGCTATATCGATTTCATTGTGCATGCTGAGGTTTGCTGTTCATAGACTAAACTTGCGTATTCCATTCTGTGGAATGATTTGTGTTCCATTCTCTGTTGCTTATAGACTACAATCAGACATAGCTAGATTTGAAGCTAAGGTCGAGAGGCTTGAAGCGCAAATCCAAGCGAAAGACAGGGAAATTGCAACAATTACAAGAACTGTAAGTCATGTCTGGTTTCAGCTGCTGCTGACCATAGTTTTCCGTAGACTCTTGATAAGTTAAGGTTTGATCAGTAACATACTACTTGAACAGGAAGCCAAAAACACTGCGGCTCTAAAGGCCCAGATTGAAAAGCTGCATCAGGAGAGGGATGAATTTCAAAGGATGGTGATCGGTAACCAGGTTTGGTACTTTGATCTGTTTTATCTTTGGTTGGTTTCTCAGTGTTAATGTACTGATTTCACTGCCTGCTTCTCTCTATCTATATAATCCTTCAAAAGCAAGTTAAGACTCAACAGATACATGAAATGAAGAAAAAGGAAAAGGAGTACATAAAATTGCAGGTTGTGTTTCCTCTCCCTAGTTACAGCTTTTCGGTATCATGTTTTGATTCTGTGTCATGAATGCTGAAACTGTTGATTGTTGTTTCTCTCGCAGGAGAAGTTAAATCAAGTATTGATGGAGAAGAAGAAAGAATCAAGGTCAGGCATGGAAATTATGAATTTGCTACAGGTAATTAGCCGGACCAGAATCAGATTTCTTCTACCTAGTGATGAGCTTTTTTAGCCTTTAGGTCTCTCCTCATAACGAACTTTCCGATGTATTCGACAGAAAGAAGGGAGGCAGCGTGGAACTTGGAATGGAAAGAAGGCTGATACTGATTTCTATAAAAAAATTGTATGTGTCACTCATCTCTCTATATAGTTTATGTGGAGATTCATGGGCTTTTGTTTAACAGTATGCTCTCCGCAGGTGGATGCTTATGAGGCAAAAAACCAAGAATTAATGGCGGAGAATACTGATCTAAGAGCATTACTTCGATCCATGCAGGTATTATCTATGCAGCCGGCCATTAACTGCTAATGACTATACTACTCTTTACATTGGTTACCAGCACGGATGTGCTGAAAAGCAAAACTTTTCTTTTGTTTCACTGTCAGACGGATATGCGTGATTTCTTAAACGCACCAAATGGATCGTCTACCCCATCATTGGCTGTTAATGAGAGGCATGAGGCTGATCCCTCACAATCTCCGCTTGGCGGGAAGACGGTATAGATAATCGTAGATGATGGATTTGTTGGCTATTTATGTATTTTAACACATTTATAGGCGATGACAAGTCGTATTTATTTACAGGATGTGTTTGATCTGCCTTTCCGGATGGCCAGAGATCAAATAGAAGAAAGTTTGCGCACTAAGATGGCTTCGATAAAGGTAGCTTCTTCTCAAAAGCTTTAAAAGCACAATGCCTACTTGATCAAAGGCTGACTTCTCACCACCTCTCCCTTTTTCCTTTTGGAATATAATTTCAAAGGAATGCATGGTCCAATTACAAGGTGCGGAAAAACGCGCCGCTGTTACTTCGGAAGCAACAGAGAGAGAGCTTGAACTTGAAGCTCAACTCGTGGAGGCGAGAAGCATAATCCAGGAGCAGGTACTTTATATTTTAATTTAGGGATCTTCACCTTGATATGTCCTTTATTTCATCAATTACATTTACATATTTGGTCGAGGTTTGGGAGCAACCTCTGCATTTTGTCAGGAAGACATATCTTTTTTTATCTTATGGTGAGAGACTGATGGTGGAGGAATGTGGATCGTTGTCGCAGGAGTCGATAATGTCGAAACATCTCCCGAAATCCGAGAGGCGGAGAAGGTATGGTGTGGTTTGAAAATCGTGCACGTAGCTCGGGTTTAGGGAAAGATGATTGATTGGTTAGGTGACGCCTTTGTGATTTCTTC
>NW_010965373.1:532054-539685 GCF_000463585.1 Tarenaya hassleriana | reverse complement strand
AGGGAAAGATGATTGATTGGTTACCCGCGGTACTAACCGACCGAATCTGTGCAGGGAATCCTTAGCTCCATTGGCAGCCGAGGTATTTATATATAATATCGGCCTCCTCCTCTCCATCAAAAGCTTCATCTAATCAAAACGAGCCTAAATTTATATGTTTGGTTGATCTGTATCTTCTCCACAGGGAATCTGAAAAAGCTTGAGCGCTAGTAGTAAACCTGGAACCAGCTCAAGCTTCTGTCCAAGCTCAGGTACGGACGGTAGACTTGTTTGCTGTTTAACCAAATAGCCCCCGTGTCCAGTTTTGGACGCTTTCTGGTTTAGAGTCTCTCTCTCCTCGCTATATCTAATCTATGTATGTATAGTCGCCTTATCAGCAGAAGATTTAGTAGGATGTGACAACATTTTCCTCATATATTTAATCCTGATGAAACGAAAAATTCAATCTTTTTTAGGACCCACCGAGTATTTAGACATCCTTGCCAAAAGAAACCGATGAACCCAACCAAAACATAACTGAACATGATGATAACCATGATTCTAACATGGACCATGACATAACTCTTTTGTTATGGGCCCTAATGAAGACTTCAAAAACATGTTGGATAGGCCCATACACTGTAATAGTTCGTGGGCCTTAATGTGATTACCCAATTTTATGCAACTTGAAAATGGATAGAAGTATGTTGCAATTTCGAAATTATATTATCATCCATGTTCTATAGTAGACTCCAAGGGATAATATTTTAAATGTAATATGTGTTTTTTTTTTATCATTTATGAAAATATAATAAAATAATGTTTACCTATCTCGTTAGTTTAGTTTGAAATAAATATCGCAAATAATAATAAAGCATACAGCAGAGGCGAGACGAAAGCCGTCGGATACACCTCCGCCAGAAAAATCTTATGAATGGACGGTTGATAATAATTCCATCTTATGGGTCCCACATGTTCGCACTAGAAGACAAATGCGTAATCCATCGTCCAATGACCCGCCGCAAGCGAGTGGCTTTGACGACATAGAATCTGAACCAGCAAAAAAGTGGCGATAAAGTATTTTATTATATATGAAAATCAAAAGAAGCTCATGTGAGGCGCGAATAATGAAATTAGCCACGCATTTATTTATATAGAATTTTGAACCGTCCCATTTATATATTTTCATCTTTATTGATTATTATTTTTCCATCTATCTAAAATGTTTTAATGGTTCCCTTTTATTTTATTGTGAAATTGCTATATCGCGTTTGACGGTTTTGCGCGTTCAAGCGGCATACTATTTTTACACGTGTACGATTATGGCTAAACTAGTATTAAGATAAATGTGTGTGTGTATATATTATATGTGCGTGTGTACGCGTGAGGAAAAAAAATGATAGATGACAAAAGATATAAAAACATATGGGCGCCGAACTCTTTGGCTACATATGACCAGTTTTTCTTCTCGTTGCTTTTCTTTTGCCGTTTTTCTGTAGCCTCTTTCGGCCTTTTCTTTGCTTCCATTTCCTCTTATTAATTTTCATAAATGATTTTATATGACACACACACACACATATATATATATATGTATATATATATTGCATGGAAAAGCTGAATGGAATAAGAATTTTCAATTTTCGGATCCAGTTGCCGCTGATATTTATTTTTTCAACTTCATAATGTAAAATGCGTATATATCATATTTACTCGGCTACAGCCAGATCGGTGCAAGTATTGCTGTCCCATTTGATTTCTAACTGCATGCATGTATAAATTGAATTAAATCATGGATTCTAAAATGCTTGTGACTTAGTTTATTAGGATAAAGTTTACGATATTGTGATGGATAAATCGGTGGGCGATCTTTCCAAGCGCCTAACAACTTGCAAAGATATATAATATATAAAAAAGATAGTTTATTTATTCATTGCGTAAACCAAACCTATCAATAAAACAGTTGTTTGGATTCAATGTGCAGATAAATTATAAACACGATGTTGCAGGCTGCAAGGAGCAGAGAGACGATGGCAATGGGATCATGCAGCATGCAGAGGACACGTGTGCATGGTGGACGTAACACGTGTGCCGGAATTACATGCATCCATGTGCTCTCCATTATCACAAATCGTGGTCTTCTTTATTAGCCCGACGTGGCTTAGGGTTCACCAAATTTCACCCCTCCATACATATATATATATACATCATACATGCATGCATTTATATATATATATATATATATATATATATATATATATATATATATATATTGTGCGTGTGTGTGTGGAACATGCCTCTAAAAGTGATTTATAAATGTGAAAACGGATCGGTATTTTTATGGATTTGGAATGCAGTAGGTCTATGAAAAAAAAACAAATAAAAAAGAATATACATTGGTTATAATGAAAAATATCAATTATATCGAATGATTGCGGAAAAAAACAAAAAAGAACAAGAGATGGTGATCAAAGAAAATAAAAGGACCCAACAGTTGGTGATCCAGTGGCTGAGAGGTGATAAAGTCATCCTCAAGGTCCTGGATTCGATTCTACTGGTGGGGAGAGATATAATTTCTGGACTAAAATGGTCTATATAAAAAAGATGGTCTCGGGTTTAGAGTGGATGTAGTCAGGTCGAAAGTACGAGAAACCATTCTGATTATTAAAAAAACTAAAAATAAAAATAAAAGGGCGCCAAAACTCAGAGACACTAACAATGAGTCCCAAAGGGCCGCGAGTTCTGTCTGTCATTTTATTATTTAATTTAGATATTTTTTTTTTCAATTCTACATTGTAAATTAAGAAATGGTGAGAAATAAAAGAAAAAAATAATGATGAAAGTTGTTTAGATAATGGAGTGGTCAAAGAAAGAACAGGAAGACCAAATTACGTAATAATTGAGACAGAGGAGATGGACACGTGGCAATCTTGGACCATTCCCAATTATTCCCTTTTTCAAATCCATGATTTTCTAATTTAGTGAAACCTTAATTACCATAAAAAAAATCATATGTTTCGGTGTTTGGATTATGCATTTAATTATGTCATAATGAAGCCTAAACATTGACCAAGACCCATCATTATCTTCTATCAGAATAGTTTGATCATTTCACCTATGATATTGTATAAGTTTGAACTTTAAATAAATAATGTCGAGTTATTTTAAACCAATTCATGTTATATATATATATATATGTAAAAAATATAATCAATATTTTATATATAATTAAATATAAATATTCTCTCTACTGCAAGAAACAAAGCGTATACGTATATGTTCATGTTATAGGAACCTTATACCTCTTCGTATCAATGTTTTAGAAAAAAGATAAAAATCAATATAATAGATATACAAAATATAAATTTAAAACAAAGGGAATGAATAAATAAAAGGAACGAATAATGGAGGGTGGTGATGAAGATCAAAGAGAGCAATGTGAAGATCAGTCACCGCCCATTTCATCCTATCAAAAGCTTCCACTTGCCCTTTCGCTGTCCCCCTTTAAAGTTATTTCATAATTTTGTTATACGAATTGTTTTCATTCATAAATCCTTGAAATAAAGGGATAAATTAACCTATTATTCAGGATAGCTTACTAATAAAATATTGAGAGTACAGTCCATATAATATCTAGGATGAACAATGGTTGTTGACTTCTAGACGAACATTTGCTTATTCATTAATTTCTCTTTTACGTAAATAAATATTATTGTTGATGGTTAACAAAAAAAATATATTATTGTCGATGAGTTAATCCATGCAATTTTCAAACTGTCTTTATCATTGTTTTGAAACTTTTTGAATTTTTATTTTTATTTTTTAATTTTCTGTTCCTAGACATTTTTTTTCAATATGTAAATATTATCCAAATAATTGTATGTATTGTATTTTAGAGCTTGTATACTTTTTTTGTATACACATCTACTAAGCAAATATTCGGATCAACGAGTTTTTTTTTTGTTAAAAAGATCAACGAGTTTCATTCATACATACAAACACAAGATAATTCAAACCAATATTTCATCCAAAGTATCCTTGTGGTAAATATTAGCTGTGACTTCAAATATCCCCATTTTGTCTAAATAAATTATCAAACCTCATACCAAAAAAAATAAATTATCAAACCAAATCTTATATTATGATCTAAGCATTTTCTTGGTTAAGTACGAAAGTCTCTCTGTCTGTCCATTTCCATCACTCTCTTTCCTTGGCCTCTATAACTGTGTCGTGACGTCTCTCTGTCTCTCTCTCTCTTCCAAGTTCTCTCTCTCTCTCTCTGAAAACCCTAGCTAGAGAGCAAAGTAAAACACGAGACCTCCACTATTTCCAAAGACTCGAATTCACCAGAGATAGCCATCACCCAAAGACTCCAAGTTATCTGACGAGAGAAACGAAAAAAAAAAAGAAAAGAAAAAAAAATCCGCGAAAAGGAACCCTATTCCAAAGATCGATGATGAACAACTTCGACTCTTCCTCTGCGTCTCTTAATAACGACTCTTCTTCGTCTTCTTCTTCAGCCTCCTCTTCTCACAAGAACTGGCTTGCTTTCTCTCTTTCTAACAACATCAACTGCTTAAACCCTTCGCAAAACCCTAATCTTGCTTTGCCCATTTCTTCTTCGCCTTCTTTGTCAGCTGATCATCGTCATCATCATCTCTCCCTCTTCCACGCTTTTGCCACTAACCCTGGTTAGTCTCTCTTTCCAAGCTTTTGTTGGAGCTCTTAGCTGCATGTTCTCTCTTTGTCGTCTGTAAAAAAGTGGTAATTCGGGATGCATTATTTATCTCTAGATTTGATTTTTTATAAGGTTTTATAATATCTATCCTATTATTGAGCATATTATGTTGGAGCTTTACCATAACCGGTTTATTTTATGTTTATATATACTTTGAGTTTTGTATTCTGTTTGTAAGCCGGGGTGCAACTTGTAAACCGTCGCCAGATAATTTAATTTCGAGGATAGATCCTGTTCTACATTAAAAGCGAGAGTTCTGTCTTGTTGAAGAATATCATTTATTCGTGGTCGATTAGAAAAAATGTTGCCTTTGCATGCCCGTAATATCATCTCATCGCTACGTACGTAAATCATCAGATGCACCCGTGAAGGCACAGCTTCAAGGACGATCGCGAGACGGGGCTTCAGGCGGCAGCGAGACTTCGCCGGTGATTCTCTCCGTTTTATCCGGCGGCCCTAAACTGGAGGATTTCCTCGGCGGCTCTAGAGCCACGACGGCGGTCCCTCCTCCGCTTACAACGCAGGTTCCACTGCAGCCTCCCGCTGGCGTTGTCTTCTCCGGCGAGCCTGCGCCGCCGTATGCGACGGAGATCTACGACTCCGAGCTGAAATACATAGCTGCTAGCTTATTCGGAAATTTCTCCGGCGGATCCACCGGACACTCGTCGGAGGGCACTATTGTTCATCAACAGCCGCAACAACAACAACAACAACAAAACCAAAACCGACGTGTGTCTGAGGCGTCAGGTCCGAAGAAGAACGTAGAGACTTTCGGACAGCGTACTTCTATTTACAGAGGAGTCACGAGGTTCGTATACGTACTTAGCTTCTGCATGCATAATTACATACACATTCTATTATATAGTCGTACGTGTTATTACGTGAATGGAATTGTATATCATATATATATATATATGTATTTTTATAATGTAAATCTTTTGATGCTGTTTTTCACATAAAAAGGCATAGATGGACCGGGAGATATGAAGCTCATCTGTGGGATAATAGTTGCCGAAGAGAAGGCCAGAGCAGAAAGGGAAGGCAAGGTAAATTTCATTTCTCTTGAATTCGCATTTATTTATATATTTATAAATTTAATTTCCCCGTCGGTCAAACCTAATGTCGCTTTGTGTTGTTCTCGTGTTTTTGGTCTGTGGCATGTACTTGGATGAATCATTACCCCCCGACCGTGGGCGATCTGAAATTGCCAAATCATTATATTTTCTTCAGTTTATTTAGGTGAGCCATCAATAAATTTGTATGCATATATGTATGTATATATATATATATATTCGAAATGGTTGTAATAATTGAAAGTAATTCATGTTATGTTCAGGTGGCTATGATAAGGAAGAGAAAGCAGCAAGAGCTTACGACCTCGCAGCTCTCAAGTACTGGGGTCCCACTACCACTACTAATTTCCCGGTAACTTTTAAATACGTTTGAAATTTTAGTATATTGTGTCATGTAAATAAATATAATGGAATATTTCGACCTTCTAGTCTCTACCATTTTACGTTTTTTTGAAATGTATATATAGATTTTTGCTTATGTACTACTACTAAATGCATGTGTATTTGGAATCAGATTTCGAACTACGAGGCCGAGCTCGAAGAGATGAAGCAAATGACGAGGCAAGAGTTTGTTGCTTCGCTTCGACGGTAATTTCGCGACATGATGATCCGATCGATGTAATTCGTTAATTTCACATATAACAAACTATATGATATTTTTATGGTTATATATCGTTTGCAGGAAAAGCAGTGGATTTTCAAGAGGAGCATCCATCTACAGGGGTGTCACAAGGTATACGTTAACACTAATCCGACATTCATGTCCAATTTTCAAAAGAAATTCCAAAATTTCCCCTACTTTATTCGAAAAGAAAGGCATGTATATTCTTTTTTTTGTTTGGCAAAAGGAAAATATATTTTTTGAAATAAAATTATATTCTAACAAAAAGAAATAAAAATGTATTACAATTGTCCGAATTGTTCACATTGTCCGAATGCAGACATCATCAGCATGGCCGATGGCAGGCTCGAATAGGACGAGTTGCGGGCAACAAAGACCTTTATCTCGGAACATTCAGTGAGTTTCACTCAAAAGTTATACAATCATATTTTGGAATATTATTTGTGTAAATACTTTGATACAAAATCTGCTGTATGTATATATATATGTGTGTGTGTGTCCATCCACATAAAATATGTATATAGTATATGGATTTAATATAACTATTTTTCTTTCTACGATTACGTACTTATTAGGCACTCAAGAAGAGGCAGCAGAGGCATACGACATAGCCGCGATCAAATTTCGCGGCCTGAATGCGGTCACGAACTTCGACATCAGCCGTTACGACGTCAAATCGATCGCGAGTTGTAATCTCCCCATTGGAGGGTTAATGGCCAACAAATCCAAGACATCTTCATCCGACAAGGCCGTAGATTTTCCGAATCCGCCGAGTCCCGGTCCCGTGGCGATATTCCCGACAGGAATCCCCGTCGTAAAGTCGGACTCTTCGGCTGATCATTATTGGTCTAACGTTTTAGGGTTTCAGTCAAACCCTAGAGGCGAGATTAGAAACGACATCATCAACAACTTCGTCGAAGAAGGGTGCAATGGTAATTCCACGTTGGGTCTGTCCTCGGGAATGGCACTGGCTCCGTCGACGACGACGATGACGACAGGTAATGATGTGAACAATGGTACTGAAGAGTATGGTGGGAACATGAACTGGATTCACGACAATGTTTCACATTCTTACCAAACTGCAAGATCGAATCTTTCCGGTTTGCAGACTCCGATTTTTGGAATGGAATGAGGTCAGCAGATCGAGGGCCAAAAAAAAAAAAAAAAAAAAAAAACGAGGGAAGGGTTGGACTCAATGGGCCTCTTTATTTTTTTTTTATAA
>NW_010965373.1:509288-531995 GCF_000463585.1 Tarenaya hassleriana | reverse complement strand
GGGGGCCAAAAAAAAAAAAAAAAAAAAAGAACGAGGGCAGTGTTTGAATCAATGGGTCTCTTTATTTTTTTTTTATAAATTAGATTTTATTCGTGAGATTTTTGTAGGGTTCACTTTTACGTGAAACTGGCAAAAGGGATTGAAAGGATTCTGACATTACTAACTCTTCTCTGGTTATGTCTTTATGGCTTCTGTTTTGTATTTTCACATAAAAGTAAAACTTGCTATCTTGTTCTTGTCCATTAATATTTAAAATATTTGGTCGATATTATATTCTTGTTGAAAAATAAAGGGCATGTAATTTCAATCTTGCATCATCAAATGTTTGGGTTCCTAAGGGCAGAGATCGTAAATTTTGAGAAAAAAACCCAATCTAGTACGAAAGGGGGAGGGGTGTCTCTTTAACTTTTTCTTTATTCCATTCTTCTTTTACCAGTTTTTTTTTTTGTTGGCGGTCCAATATATATTATATAGTTTAGTCTCTTTCATGGGATCTCTTTTTGTTTTTGCATTGGGGGTTTGCATGATATTGCATGTCGGCCACATTTCTCCTTTCTCAATTTCTTGTTTCCTTCTTTTTTTTTTTTTTTTTTGCCAAACCAGTTCACCTGGCACTTTGGCCCAACCTACATCTCCCTGGGTCAGGAGCCGCCTTTGAACACACAGTCTTTGGCTATGTCTCTCCCTCCCCGCATGTCTGGATTCGAACCCCTGACCTGGAGGAGGAACACCCTCACTTCCAGTCCAGATACCACTCGACCACAGACATGTGGGTCAATTTCTTGTTTCTTTTCCGATATATATATATATACACATAATATATATATATATATATATATATATATATATGCTCGCTGATTTTATAACGCATATTGGATACGGTCTCAACTCAAAAAGAACAAAAAATACATGGAAATTTTCTTGGAACGGATTCTATAACGCATCTTGGATATGGAATCCTGCTCGTTCGTGAAATTTTTTATTTTTTATTTTTTTATATTATTTTTTTAAAATTATGTCAGACTTTCACATATATCCAAAGCTCGATTTGAGCCCGATACGAAAGTCTGGATTTCATTCGGGCCGAAAAATTTAAGTCCGATATTTTTCGGTTCAAGTCAAATTTGACACTCATAGTGTGTATGAGTAGGCAAAATGTACCGGAAATTTATTGTGAAGAAGAAGACCATTGAAACGGTGAAACTGATTAACAAATATTTTTGCTAGTTTATGAATGTTTTAATACGAATAAATGCATTTGTTAAAGAGAAGCATATACATACAAGTTGACAAATATTTTGGAATAATGTATGTGTATTATTAAATTAGTATATTAAATCGTATTAGGATCATTCGTCTATATATATATATATATATAATATGGTTATATTTCAAAAACTACATAAAGATTTCATCATCTGTTACTCAGCGATAACTTCGCATTGTCGAATTTCAGGGGATCTGGAATATTGGCCCATTGGGCTTCTCGTAGTATTACTCCAATTGGGCCTAAATTAGCCTCGTTGTGATCATTTTATTTTTATTTTTAAAATGTCTTTATTATATTATATACAAGACTGGGCTTTGAATATATATATTTTTAATCCTTCAAGTTACAAAATCGAATTCCACTCCACTATACCCCCATTAAATATCGTTGGGCCTGTCAATATAAACTTCTGATCACGCACATATATGTGTGTGTATATATATATATATATATATACGTATTGCTCACACATATATGTACTTATATCACGTCTCCGTGTAAATTAAATTAAATGCCCTACCACTAGAAATTCATTTTTTTTGTTTGCAGTGTTTGCGTATAAATTTATATTGTTTGTGTTGGCTGGATTTGATTGTATATCAAATTTATAAACCGACTGTTTATTAATGTCACACATTCAACACATCTCAAACCTACCCTTTGAAAAATAACATAATGACAAGCTCTTATGCACAAAATTTGTAGGAGATTTTTTTTTTGTGCTTGATAAATACAATATTGCATGGCTGATGATAACGTTAAGAAGTTTATGCAATTGAGTCTGTTGTATGACGACAAGTGATGATTAACATACATAAAAAAACAAATTTGAATGGCCAATAACATATAAAATATGCTTTTATCTCGGGTTTAAATTTAAATGTGAAGAGGAGTTTTCATCCGTGTTTTTTCGCTTATTTAGAAAATATAGTTGGATAAAAAATTTGATAAATTTTTGAATTATAAAAATATACATGAAAAAAAGAATATTAAAAAAATGTTTTCAAACAATAAAAATAATTTAGTAAATATTACCAAAAAAATAAGAATGTAATTTTAAAAGTTAATCATATTTCGATATCCGAATTATTACCAAATTTTAAAATTTTCAAAAAAAAGTTACTAGATTAGATTTCAATAAGTTGTAACATCACATGATCCTTATAAAAATTTTTAAAAAAAAATTATAAACTCAACATCGGGATTTATGTTATAGACTTGTGAACTCTATTGGATTTATCTATGGAGAAGACGTGAAAACAAAATCCAAAATATTTCTACCAAAAAAAACAAAATCCAAATTATGGAGACTTGACCTTATAGAGAATGCTAGAAAAATCTTGAGAAGGAAAAAAAAACGGATAAAGGAAGGATTTTTACGGGGGAGAAAGGACAAAACATCGGAAAAAAGGGAGGAGGAGGAAGAAGACATGCAAGCCGCTTTGGTATCCCACCAACTCTCTCTCTCTCTCTGTACCTCCTCTGACTCCTCAGAAAATCATACTCTGTTTTTTTTACATTTATTTATATTTATATAATCAGCTAACTATTTTATCATTTTCATTTATTTATATATATATATATATATATATATTGTTTATTTAATTTAATTTAATTTTGCATTTACTTATTTCGGAAGCTCTGTTGTCTGTCGCTGTTTTGTAGAGCACGTAGACCGAGTCTCTCCCCCTCGAATCTCTTTTCAAGTCCATAAACTCGGATACATATATGCCGTATATGTATATGACAGAAGAGAGAGAGAGAGAGGAGAGTTTCATGTGCTTCTCTTTGGTTGCTTGAAAGAATTTAAAGGTGCCTTCTTAACCCCTTTTTTTATTTAGAAAAAAAAAGAAAGAGAATCTGGGTCTCCCTTGTTTATCTGAGCTCTGAGATTTCCGATCTCTGCACCATCTTGTTCGGGTACTGTTTTATACCTTTTCCCATGCATTTTTCTTCCTGGGTTTGTCCTCTTTCATCTCTCCATTCGCGAATCTCGTTTTGCAGGATCTGGGCGTTTTCGTGGTAATGTGGGTCTGCTGAAAAATGGATTCTTCCGTTGAAGGTAAAACCATTTCTCGTCTTCCGCCATCCCCCGTCTCTTTTTTCCAACGGCGTCGTATCGGTCGCTTCGTTTCATGTTTCTGCTGTAATCGCATTGGATTTGTCGCCTTTGCTGATGGATGGTTGGTTAAGGGTTGTTGAGCTTTAGCGCTTTTGTCGACAAAAGTCTCGACCTTTGCTTCTCTGTTTGACCAAATCTTTCTAACCAAACAAAAAAAAACAAGACTTTATATATAAAAAAACATATGCTTTGGTCTCTGAGGTTCTTGGCTCTCTCCCATGGCGGTGAATTCCCGTCTGTTACTCCTTTTACCATTGTATGTTTAATATATGATGGCTAAGCCTTCTTGATATAAGCAGCTCATAAAAAAAACTGTTGTGCCCGTTTGCGTTTTACTTTGAAATCTGAATCTTTCGCTTTGAACTCGCCACAGGTGAATGTGGCAAACTGTGTCTGGACGAAAGGATAGAACTCATCCATGCTTTGTCGATGAAGAAGCCGGACGAGGCATACAAGCGGTTGCAGTCATGGAGCCGACGCGAGATCCTTGAGATGCTACGGGCGACGGGGAATGAGAGGAAATACTCCAGTCTGACGAAACCGAAACTCATCGAGAACCTTCTGGATCTCTTATCTGGTCGGAGAAACTCTGAGGGAAAACAGAAAACAGACGGGTCCGAGTCTGTCTGCTGCAAAAACTCGGCCTGCAGGGCTGTTCTCGGGTGGGAAGGCGAGTTCTGCAAAAGGTGTTCGTGTTGCGTCTGTCTCAAATACGACGATAACAAGGACCCGAGCCTCTGGCTGACCTGTGGCAGTCTGTCTGCTGCAAAAACTCGGCCTGCAGGGCTGTTCTCGGGTGGGAAGGCGAGTTCTGCAAAAGGTGTTCGTGTTGCGTCTGTCTCAAATACGACGATAACAAGGCCCCGAGCCTCTGGCTGACCTGTGGCTCAGAGCTTCTGTCCGAAGGAGAAGGTTGTGGCTTGTCGTGCCATTTGGAATGCGCTTTAGAGCATGAGAACTCCGGGATTGGGAGAGACGGGGACCGAGGCAGGCTCGATGGCGGGTTCTACTGTGTTTCCTGCGGCAAGGAGAATGATCTGATCAGGTAAAAAATTCTCAAAACTTCGGGATACAAAACCGGTTTGGATCCAAATTCGTGGTTTCTTTTCTTGACACAGAAGTTGGAGGAAGCAGATGACGGTGGCGAAGGAGACAAGGAGAGTGGACATACTCAGTTACCGTGTCTATTTAGGACAGAAGCTGCTTAGGGGCACGATCAAGTACCGGGAACTGTCGAGTTTCATGGACGAAGCCATGATGAAGCTCGAGGTCGATGTGGGACCGTTGCCTCTGAAGATGGCGGCCAGGGGAATTGTGAACAGGCTCTCATCCGGACCATGTGTCCAGGAGCTGTGTTCCTCCGCACTTGCCTCTTTGGACAAAATGCTTTCACACTCTGCTCAAGATCGTGTGGGCATAAGAGTGGAAGATGTCCAAACAAGATCCATCACCTTCAGTTTGGATTGTGATGACTCTTCTTCTTCCCCACAAACTGCGATTAGGGGATTCAGGTTGTTCTGTCGCAAGTCGACGGACCAACGGTACCTGACTCAGCCGACTTGTGTTGCCTATCTACCTGATATTAAGGCTACCATTACAGGACTAGACCCTGCCACCGAGTTCTCCCTCAAAGCCGTAGCCTTTAATGCCGGTGGGGCCATTGGTGCATCCGAGCTTCAGTTCTCAACATTGGGAGAAGGAGATGAAGCCTCTGACCTCAAAATTTCGGAGAGAAGCCAAAGCCCTTTGACAAACTCTAGCGGCCTTTCTAACCCGTCTTCGGTGGACGATGAATTGAACAACATTGCTGTCGGGAGAAGTGGCAAGATGGGAGAGTCTGACCTAGAGGAAGGGGGACTTCTGGTAGGTCAATTCAAGAATACCAAAAGGCATGACAAGCGAGTTCAGGCAGAAGGCGACTTGCCTGTAACTCCACGCAAGACAGATACTCAGGGTAAGAAAAAACGGACTAAGAGATTCAAATCAGATACCGAAACAGGACCAACGATGACTGAGGAGTGTGCGAAGCGAAGTACAACTACTAAAACAAAAGGGTATACAGATAATAGGGTCTATAATGCAAATGGAGTGCCAGATAAAGATTTCGAGCATATTGTGAAGACGATCAGATGCTTAGAGCAAGAGGGCCATATAGATAAGAGTTTCACAGAGCGATTCTTGGCATGGTACGGCTTAAGAGCTACTCACCGGGGAGTTAGGACCGTGAAGCTCTTCGTAGAGACATTCAAGGAGGATCTTGCGTCTCTGGGAGAACAGCTTGTGGATACATTCTCAGAATGCATAGTGAGCAACAGATCAACCGCCGTCGTGCCTGCCGGAATCTGCCTCAAGCTCTGGCATTAACTTTAGGAATTCTATCACATAGTCCTGTGGGTATAATTGCCCATCTGCAGCTCTAATAGTTTCCCTTTTCAGTATCATTAAACAGCAAAATTAAAATTTCACAGCTATTACTATTAGAGCAATCATTACGAGAAGATCCTAGTTTAGAGCTGCTTTTCGACAGAAAATGCATGGTAAATGTACAATGTTTAAGCATCTTGAATCCTAAAATCAACAGAGCTAACAGATATGAGATGTTTCCATTCAAAAGAGTATATTTTTCCTCAGGGAAGTCAGAATGGAGATGGGAAGAATCAAAACACATTAAATCTTCA
The DNA here is from genome assembly GCF_000463585.1 of Tarenaya hassleriana. Taxonomy (NCBI): domain Eukaryota; kingdom Viridiplantae; phylum Streptophyta; class Magnoliopsida; order Brassicales; family Cleomaceae; genus Tarenaya; species Tarenaya hassleriana. The sequence goes on along the minus strand of NW_010965373.1, from coordinate 525,925 downwards.
AAACACAGATCACATTGGGTAGGATATCATATCAAACAACTATCATCTTCTTAACTGCTGTTACTTGTGTCCTGGGAACCCGGCAGAGGAAGAAGGGATCTGCGAGATATTGTTGAAAGTGTAAGAAGGGAGATTTGACAAATCTTTATGAAGAGATCAAATTTTGATAGCTTTTCTTACAGATTAATAAAATTATTGCCCAAAAAACTACCACAGACATCTATGGTCTGTCTTTGTCAAAGCAAAATTGTATGAAAGGTAGCAGAAAGGAGCAGATTCATCACAAACCAGAAGAACCATCGCACAGACAAGATTGAAGAGCAATGAAACCAAATGAATTCACAATCCCACAGTTTCATCACTCACTCAGCGACCATGGAAACACTTGAAAACGCTGACCTTAGGAAGCTAGCGATTTCGCTCCGCCGGCAAAGGGCGGTTGAAACCTCCTCGGCGGTTCATGTACTGCCTGGGCTGTCGCTTTGTCACTGCCCTGACACCACTGACGTCAGCACCTGGAACCGGCTTGCCTTTCGTCGAATCGAATCCAACCGGAATCCCTAGCTTCTTCATCATCTCAATCTCATCTACATCCATTCCCTCGCCCCCGTCATCATTCTCGGCGTTTTCGCCGCCGGTTTGTTTATCCTTTTTCTTCTGCTGCTCTTTGACGATATCGTCCACGAAATCTGAGACAGCTCGCTTTCGGTCCCTCTCCTTCTCATCGTCCACGGATTCTTGACGATGTCGCTTACGAGACGGCACCTCGGGGGTGGGAGTCCGGCGCCGGTGATGGCGATGGCGGTCACGGTCCGGAGAGCGGGAACGAGACCGGAACCTTTCCGGAGAGCGCGCATGGCGGAAACGAGGATGGTGGTCCAGAGACCTAGATCGAGACCTCCTGCTCCGCAGCCCTCGTTCACGGTCTCTGTCCCTCTCTCTGTCACGGTCGTCTCTGTCTCGGCGCCTGTCCCGCTCGCGGTCTCGGTCCCGATCCCTTTCACGCTCTCGTTCCCGTTCCCGTTCCCGTTCCCGTTCGCGGTGGCGGTCGCGCTCCGACATGGTGGCGACGAGGCGGAGAAACGGTGGAGGTTTCAGGGTTTAAAGTTAAACCAGATTCAACGGAGGCTAGGGAGAATTTTTCTTTTAAAATTGGGCAGAGAGGCTTCTTTCATCAGAAATTGCAAAAAAGGTAATCGATATTGATAAATTGCAAATCAACCCCCAATTCCATTCAAAATGCGGAATAAAACCTAAACTCTTAATTTTGCAATAAAACCCTATTAATTTTATATTTTAAAGGTGAAAGGCATTTCCTTGAGATAAATTAGGACATAACGTATAAAATATCATTTTATAATGTCAATGTGAATTGAAAATGCAAAAAATGAAAACCACAGAAACATAATAGAAAAAATTCGGAAACTGAAAAGGGAGGAGAGAAATTCTTGGAACCCTAAAAGCTTTACAGAAGAAGAGAATGTGAACAGATGAAAGGAACAATGGAAAGACAAACAGTGACACTAAGACCTATCAGTATAAGTGACCTTTTCCCATTACAAATATCATATTCCTTTTCTCCAATAAATCAACAAAACACATTGTGTTTTTTTTTTTCAAGTCACTTACTTACCAACAAAAGACTCGAGTTTCTAACAAAACCCCCCAATTTTGGCCTTTATTGGTTCTGTCGGTTCGTTCAAGTGAGAGAGCTGACAAGGGAGAGCTCGTGGAGCTCGCTAAGCATCCACTCTTCCCCGGTTTGGCCGCCAAGAACTATAGCCCTCGTCCCTCCCACCACACATGTCCCGTGTCCCCAAGCAAACCTCGGGGGTCTGCCCGGCACATTTAGCAGTCTCCACGTTGGCTTCTCGTCCGTCGGGTCGAGCAGATAGAGCTGGGAGGCCGAGTGCAGCCCCGCAACCGACCCTCCAAATATCAAGATTCTTCCGCCCGGCAGGCTTACCGCCACGTGGTCCAGCCTCGGAGGAGGAGCCAATCCTCCGGGGTTTCCTGCACCTGGCATTCCACTCCCGGTCACGCACCTCCAGCACGGCTCTTCCTCGCTTAGGTCCATTGTGAATACGTCGCTTGAACGGAATCTCAGAGGCCCACTCTTTGCCAGGCCCCCGAACATGAGTATCTTTCTCCCCCCATATACCGACAGGGTGTGACCGAGCCTGGAAGGTGGCGTCCAAGCGGCCGGTATTTCTCTCCACACGGGTTTTTCCATCGAGAGGTCCAGGAGGAACGTGTCACTGAGGAGAACCCCGGAATCTGCACATCCTCCCGAGACGATCAACTTGGAGCCATCAAGGGTGCATGAGCTGTGCCATGACCTCGGGAGTGGAGGGGCCAATCCCGAGATCTCTCGCCAAGAAGGCGGCTTTGCATCCAGATCCAAGACGAAGACGTCGTTCAGCAAACCTTGCCGACCACAGCCTCCGAATACGACCAGATTGGACCCGTTGACGCAGGAAAGCGAGTGGCCCCAACGTCCCGGAGGAGGAGAGCTCACTTGGACGTGTTGCCATTCCGGGTTTTCTGAATTCAGATCCAAAACAAACGTGTCATTCATTGGCTGCATGTTGACACCCTCTCCTCCGAAAAGTACGACCCTGTTCCCGACTGCACACGCGCTGAAATTGCACCGGGAGGGCTCAACAGCACCGCCGACAGTAAGTTTTCTCCAGGCCGCTGCTTCAAGGGTGGTCAGTTCTCTAGCCAGCCTGCCCCAACCGAGTCTCTTTGCCCCGGGCACAGTTTCTAAAACACGCGTTGTCTCACTGCCCCATGCATTCTGACAAACCATTCGCCAAAGGTCCTCATTCTTTGTCATTACATAAAGTCTGCGACAGACCGAGCTAACAGATGCAATGTCCCTCGGGGTTAGACGTGACAGTATCTTTAGAGACAAAACCTCGTCGCTCAGTTGGAATAACCCACACATCACACGGCAGAAATTCCGCTCCCCTTCTGTTGATGCCGAGACATTGGAGTAAATTATGTCAATTGATCTTTCCTTTGCTGAAGATCCCGCAACAGGTCCAAGATCGATGTTTGCTTCGGTGAAGAACTGGATTCCAATGACATGGGTGATCACCTCATCGTCTCCATAAATAGGAGTCAGCCGCAATCTATTCATCAACGGAGTTCCATCTTTTCTAAAGTTCAACAACTCGCCTTGGAATTCAATGCCCTCTTCAAGACATTTCCTAATCTCAGAAACCACGACAGAGTCCACTAGCGGATGCCTTCTTTTAGCAAACGGTCCTCTACATTGCAGGAAGCGGCTGCAAAAATCGGAAGAAATTTGCAACAAGATGAGACAGAGAAACAAAGTCACCTCAGACTTACTGATGTGTGGAAAACAATCAACAGTTAGTTTAGTAACAGGGCCGGACAAATAGACAATGAAAACAAAACCGGAAGACTCCTAACAAATGTAGCCTAGAAAACAACAAGAGTTGGGATTCATCCAACAGTCACACCCAATCTCAATTGGCTTCCAACCTTGCGAATCCATCTACCATTCCAACGACAATAATCAGAACCGGTTTCTAAATCTTACAAGGTAACTAATGCTGAAGCATCCAAAAAATGACCAAGAAGCTCCATTCCCACCGAAATAGCTCAGTTCATATCAGAAGGACAAGATAAATCCAAAGCTTACTAATACTGACGTTTAAAAAAGAGGAAACTCCCTCTGCTTCTCCCACGGAAAAACAGAAATTCACAATCAAATCTCAATAATTTTAGCCGTCCCTAGCTCAAATGTACATCAACGATCAATGGGTCTCTCTGAATCATTATAATCTGACTACCAAATAAGTGGGGGGTTTCTAGTGTAAAAGCTGAACAAGCTTGTAAAGCCAACACCTCCAAATCTATACAGACAATTGGCCTCGATTCCAACAAGTTTTACCTGCTGGTGAATTCTGCGTACCTCGCCTATAAGCAAACCGCACAATTCCTCCTTAATCAAACTCCTTAAGGTTCGCAATACGGGACAAGGGAAGACAGAAATATGACAAAAAAAACCCAAACGGTTCGGCGAGAGCCAAAGTCAGCTAAATTCCTAGCATCATATGGAACCCTAAACTCGAAATTGAAGAAAATGACTGACCAATTTCTGCCGAGAACCTCCTCGGCGCGATACCCGGTAACCATTTCGAAGACGGTGTTGACGTAGATGAGAGGGTGATCAGGATCGACGGCGTCGGTGACGACGAAACCACACGGCGTCGTATGAAGAAGATTCTCGACGGGGAACGGAATTGGTCCGCCGGAAAACAAACCCTCCTCTTCTTCCTCCGCCGCAGACGACGAGGCGTCGTCACTGCTGAGATCGGAGCCACTGTCCCACTCCATGAGAGGGGGGAAGACGATCGAAACGACGACGTAACGGTGAGAAATCGGGGAAATGACGAGAGATGTTGGGCTGGGGGATGAACGAGTGGTAAGCAACCGTCGAGTTTGGTGGAAAAATCTCGAGGCGTTTTAGAAACAATGGGTTTTTAAACGGGTCGGGTTTGACCCGAATTATCCGTTTTGCTTTGTCGGGTCCCCTCCCGGCCCAGTTTCCGACATTCTGTGGGCTTCTAATCCTTTTTTCTTCTCTGTTTTGTTAGGATTTATTGGGATTTCTTTTTAAATATGCATTTTAAAAACCTATAAAATATTTTTAAATTTTGATTCGTTCAAAAACTTTTATCACCGAATTAATCGAGTAAATAAATATATAAAATGTTAGATGTTACATGCTAATGTAATAAACAGATATACTAACTCAGATATAAATGTATAGTTAACGATTAAAATAATTTAAACAATATGAAAAATCTGGCAACAATAATAAACGATCAGTTAAACCTATAAAAAATATATAAATATATATTTTCATTTGAAATTTAAACTATGTTGCCAAAACAAGGAACAACAAATATATAGACTTCAAATTTGATAAACTTTAAAAAATAAAATAAAAACGAATAATAAGATCATGCGCCTTTAGCAAAAAAAAAATAAAAATAAAAATAAGATCATGCACAACATGACAAAACACTAACCGTGGATCTCAATCCAAACGAGACACTTAATAGTGTAAAAAAAAACAAAAAAAAAACCCCTAGATTATGTGTGGTTTAATTGGTTATAGATGAAACAATTTTTTTTTTCAATATAGATTCGAGTATCTATTTAGAAAAAATTGAAGGGATATCCATATGAACTTTTGAAAGATGTATTTAGATTAAAAAAAAATCAAGTGAATTTTCAGATTATAAAAAATAAAATAAAATAAATGATGATGATGATGAAACTTAGTGGGCCGGTGAAGTTGATACCCAAATGCACATCCCTACCATGTAGAAGCCCGCAAATAAAATAACCGAAGCCCATTCATAGCGTTGGTTCAAATCAATATCCAAACTCAATTTACATATTAATCGAATCCAAGTCAGTCCATATATTATCTTATATTTAAAAGACGTCACGTCCAACTCTTTTGATTGATTTTTTTTTTTTAAATATACTACACCATGGTCCTCTTCGCTTTAATTTGACGCATAAATGAGTAGTTGTGTTAGGAGATAAAAAAATATATATATACAGTTTAAAAGTTATGGACTTACATTACATACAACCACAAGTCTTACGTATGATAATGTTCATAAAAAAAAGGGTAAATGTTAGGCCAAAAAATTTATTTTTTAATCATTTAATATCGGATGAAATCTATATCATATCTAAACTAACAATATTCTTATGATGATGCGAGCCCCACTAAACCAATGCTCGTCTGATAAAAATGTGTCACGTAACTCCAACGATAACATAACATAATATAATATAATATAATATAATATAATAATTCGATTTTTCCCGTCGTGCCGTACTAGTTAGTACGCCCATTCAAATCAAAAGACCATCACTCATATATATATAACACATATATATATATATGTGTGTGTTTGTGTATATGTATATATTTATATATTACTACAAAGGACGAACGAGCACATATGCAAATGGACACTCGCCACTTGGGTAGTGGAATTCTTACCGTAATTTCCACAGTATCTAAATAATTTGTGCATAATATTATATATATATATATATATATATATATATATATATATAATATTTGAGCTCCTCGATCGAGAATCTGTATTATTTGAAGCAAAAAAATTTACGATCCAAAACGAAAGTGGAAGGCAGAGGAGCACAAACACAAGTGGCTTTGGTCGGTTGATCCTTCTTCACTCAACTTTTTTTTCTAACGTACGCCATTCGATCCTATCCATCTCTTGCGTTCATAGATGCTCATGTCTCTTTTGTTTCTTTTTCCCTTTTCTTTTTTTTTTCCACCGTTTTATTTTCTTTTTGATATTTTGTCTAGCGAATATTATTTTCCTTTCGTATTTTAAATTACTTTTTTTTATTGTGATCCCCGTCTTCTTTTGTGTCAATTTTAACAGAAAATAGAATTTATTGAAATTTAGGAATTTCAAAATATGTGAGTGCGGCCATGGATGAAAAGTCCGTGGCTAAAAATGATTCATGCAAATTTCTTCTATAGTTAAAGTCAGTTTCAATTATTATTATTATTATTATTATTATTATTATTATTATTATTATTATTATTATTATTATTATTATTATTATTATTATTATTATTATTATTATATGAATTAAACTAAAAGAATCGGTAACCTTCCTATATAATATCATGACTAGATGTTAAGTACTGATGTAAAACGAGATGGCTCGGACCGGCTTGGACCGTCTCATCTCGAACCAGCTCATTTTTGGCTCAGTACATTCGGCCCATTTTTTTACGAGTTAGAAAAACTCTGACTCAAACCAAATTGTCCGAGTTCCGAGCTGGTTCGCGAGCCAACCCGTTTTTATCTAATTATCCGAAAAAAATTTAAAATGAGATGAAAATTAATAATTTAAAGAATACAAAACAATATTTTGAAATCATTCAACATAACATAAAAAATATTTAACATAATAATTCATAAAACTATATCTAAATCAAGAAAAATTAACAAAACCAAACCAACATAGAAAATATAATACACCAACAACATCAAAATATAACAAAAAATATATACCATTATCAACATAAAAAGTGTCATACACCAACAACATCAAAATATACACCAATATCAACATATCATAAATTTTAATTTGCTATATAAACTGAAAAAGTGAAGAAATTAAAATATGAAACTCTAATTTTTTTTAATGTCAGCTCGCGAGCTGACCGAGCTAGCCTAGATGGGCTTGGGTTCGTCGCGAGCTGACTCGTTCGACCCGTTTTTATTTGGTCTTTTATTTTTTCGGTCCAGCTCGACAAAAAACGAGCCAACCGTGAGCCAATTCGCAAGCCTGACTCATTTTGTCATGACTAATGTTTACATGTTTTATAAAAAAAAATAATTATTTGTTAAAAAAGTAAAACAGATTTAGTAACCTCATAATATACATTTTTTTTTTCACGCAAACGCAATTCGACCAAGTGGGCACCCCATTAAGATCGACCGCCTAAAATATACAAAATGGGATAAGAAAATAATAAAAGTATAAATCTATCGTGGTGGAACTCACAATTGACCATTAAACAAAATCAACATAACCAAATCCCGTTTTTCCTTTTTGGTCCGTACGTACGTGCAACAACGACGCCTAAGTATCAATAAATATTATTAAATAATGAGAATTTATTATAGAATTATTATCCATAATAATAATAAAATTATTGACCTAAGACAATAATTAAATTTTTACGTCAGTATGCAAAAGCGCAATTCGATTCCTTGTTTAGATTATAATCCTTATATTTCCAAATATTTACAATTGTACTTCATCTTTTTTTTTGTTTTCACAAATACCATTTTATAAACGTTGCGTTGAAAAAAAAAAAAGGCGATATGTTATTATATGAAGTCTTGACATTTCGTCCTTTCAAATGGAAGAAGGGTATCTGCAACATTGGACCCCCCCAATATGAAATGGTACCCACACGAATGGATGCATGGTGTATGATGTATGAAGAATATGAGGAAAGCACTTTCATAGGAGCTTCTTCAAGGAGCCACGTTACTAAATTTTATTATTTTATATTTCAAAATTATCTCTTCGAATTCACGAAACTTTAGGGTTTTTTTCCCTCTTTTCTGGGAAAAAATATAATTAAAAAGTCGTATAGTAATTGCATTATTTTTTATTTATCTAATCGGATTCAACAACCTTCATTTATATCTTGAACAGTATGTATTTTTTTTATCTTGTCTAAACCTTAAAAAATATTATAAATATGCCATATATAATCATATAAATATATTATCCATAAACAATATCTTATTCGACGGAAAAAAACAAATAAACATAATGTAATTACAAAGAACCCAAACCGCTGAGACAAATAAAAAAAACAAAATCTTTGTTAAGGGTATAAATCTAATGAATCCAATAACCATATATTAGTTCAAAACATCAAATTATCACAATCGAGATTCTTGAATTTTACAATATATATCGTCCCGAAAACAAAAGAAATTGTGAAAAAAAATTGTGTATGAACTTTTATTATATTCTTTTCCCAATTCAAAAGACTTTAAATGATTCGATATTCGAATTAATATGCCAATCGATGTATACCATGCATTTATAATTTAGTCTCTCATAACCACATATTGAAATTGAGAATACGGAAAATGCAAATTTTCAACCGCGCGTGAGAAGTCAGCAAATTACGCATAACGTCACATCACACATCGCATCATATCACATGACATTAACACGACACCAGTGTTAGGACAAATACAAATTGGTCATCCTCGTGTACTTGAAGTTGTACCATCCCACCATTACCGCTTGTTTCGTGGCGGTGACGGTGCGAAACTGTCCCTACGTAGCTTTATACTTTTCCTTATTGCTTGCCCATATAATACACCGATACGTACACACTCATATATACATATATACTATATGGCCTGTCCCTGTCTCTCTCTATATATATGTATGTATGTAGACTGCCTTTGTTAGGAAAACCAAGATACGTTTGGAAAACGAAAACAAGATGGGTTAAGACAGTAGTTACCAAACAAGGTTTGTCTACTGTTAAATCTGTTATATTGATGATATCAAGCATCACGATATACCCAAATTTGGGTGAATTAATGATAAAATAACATACGAAACGTATTTTTATCCCGGTTCAAATAAAAACGTAGAGAAAGATATTCATCTGAACTTTTCTTTCCTTGATATTTTGGGAGATATAGTTGAATAAAAAATCTGGTGAATTTTCGAATTATCAAAAACAAAAAAATATTACGACAGTAATCACGTCGTAAGCCATTTTCATATAAATAAATACAATATTTAATTATCTATCAAACGACAATTGTATATCCTAATTTGTGAATTTATATTAAAAATTCGGGTTTTCGTTAGTTTTCTCATGTACGAGTACAAAGAATAATAATCGTCTATCATGATTTCCGTATGGAATTAAAATCATATATCGACACCACATGGCCACATGATACTTTAGGCGACCTTCCCCCTTGCGCATTATTACCTGTTTGGGGACTCCAAGCAAGCAAAGCACTATTCATGCACCGGGACTAAAGGAAACTAGATTCCCTCCCCTCATTGAATTTTTATTTTATTTTATTTAACAGAAAATCCAAAGAAGTAAAACACTTAGACTTTTAAAAACTCTATTTAAGACACTAATATCTGCAATTAAATTAAATCTTCATCTTTTTATAAAATATTCAAAACCCTCCAACTACTCTAAAACATCCATTCAAAACATTAATTATTCAAAAATTTATTTCAAACATAAATTTGTTATAAAAGATATCCAAAAAGTTAGAATTTTTTGTTAACTTAGATTTTTCATTTTAATAAAAGGTATTTATAACACTAATAATTTAATATCATAATTATAATTTTCTAGATTAAGATTAAAATGGTGGAATATTAATTATATATTATAAATAAATTTTTAAAAATTAATACTTTTTAATTGTCAACTAATTTTATTAGTCTATCATTTAAAATCTCACACATATATATGTGGGATAATTATGTATAATTTTAATATATTATTATTTAGTTTTAATGTGATATATTTATTATATAATAATTTAATAAAATTCTAACATTTTTCTTATAAATTTTATATTTTATTGAGATTTTTTATGATTTCGATTTTAAATATATTTTTAACAGATAATATTATTTTATATTTTTTAAAGATCAAAGATTTATTTGGATTATAACTAAAGATTCAAATCAATCATTTTATTATATTATTATTGGTTTTCGTTTATTTGTTAATTGTAGATGCTCTATATATCACCATATAGTAATTTGATTTCGACATTAACATGTAATATGATTTGGATACTTACCCAGAAAAAAATATGATTTGGATAATGTGTATTCCATCTCATAATATAAATGTCCAGTCGATGTTTTTTTAATTAAATCGGTTTAAAATAAAAATTGGTGGAACAAATTTATTATAACAAATAAATTCAGCCGATGGTAGTGGCAGTAGTTCTTTGGGAAGCGCGACAGAACATTATTGGGCCGTCGGCTTTTAAGAAAAAAACCGAGAGATGATTGGGCCGTCACGGAAAAAGGGGGACTGTCACCGTTACAGATAAACGCCGTCACGGTTTCCGTCGCATGCATGCATGCATGCACGCGGGTCCATAATCCGTTAGATTCCAATGCGGTTGGTGCATATTGTATATGTGTATATTAAAATAATGTATGTACTCACTTTCTAAATTGGAAAAATGAAAAGAGTTTATTGAACATATATACACACGTATGTATATATGTATGTCAACAACAAGAGCCAATTAAGTCAAAGTCAACCAGCGAGCCTCGTGTCCAATTCCAAAAGACATTTATTTAATCTACAAGTAACGGAAATTAACTTATTAAATTAGCCCAAAAAAAAAGTACAAATCAATTTACCCTTGTAGTTACTCAAATCAACAACATGTCGACATATATCATATATGTCATGATATTTGATCTTCTAAACCCCATAACCAATTGAGGATCCACATGCTCTTTACCAATATACATTATTATGGAACCACATTTCATTAAAACATAATTAATCTATAGAAATTTAAAAAATAAACACCTTATTTAGATATAAATACGATATGACCCGACCTACAAGGAAATTCACCAAAATTTTCTTCTGAATATATTAACAAATGTTTGATTTTACAAAAAATGATATGAATAATAAACAAGTTTTTTTAACAAATTTTAGACTTTATTATTTATTATCACTTTCATTTAGATAGTTTTCTTAGGATAGAGTATCTTAATACAATTATAATCATATTCAAACAAATGAGTTATTTGGTCCGCAGTGCCTAATATTCCCCTTTTTTTTGGGCATAATGCTTTCCAATCTAAACGTAGACTAATTTACATGAAAATATTAAATTGTTATTACTGATAGTAAAAAATGTTTCTCATTTATTAATTATTTTTGGATTAATCGGTACAAATACTTCCAAAATAATTGCTTTTATCACTTGATTTCTTCAAATTATTACAGACTTTGGTGCTATACGTATATATACACACACATACTAAATAATGTGATGGTTGGCTGTAATATATCTGTGGTTTTAACTTTGAAATCAAATTTAAAATGCGTTTTATTATTTTGATTTTATTCTATATATAAGTCTGAGATTAGTAAAATTAAGTATGTGAGCACTTAGTTTTAATAAAAATATCAGATTGTTTTTTAGCCAAATTAGCAGGTTGATTAATGTCTAATTCTTTTTGGAGAAAGAATAATCCCGGCATTTACCATGAAATATATATCTTATTAAAATTGGAGCGCTTTCTAAGATCAGCCAATTGTTTTATTTTATTTTAAAAAATAATCTTGATTAAAGATATTAACGAGATTTCATCTTGATTGAATTTCCGTAAAATCTTCAATCAACTGATATATATTTTAATTGAATTTGAATTATATCCATTTTAGTTTTAGATTTGTTGTTTAAAGATATTATCTTTCCTCCATAATCCTAAGATATACTACGCGTTAACTGCTTCATTTTTTTAGGTAAATTTAGTCAAATCATTATTTAACCTTTTTTAAAACATTTAAATATTTCAAAATTCTAAAATTTAAATTCCTTATTTTAAAAATAGTAAAAATGATATTCAAATTCCTTTGTTAGGTATTGTAATTAGTAAAAACCAGATGGTATAATTTTAAGTGCAGAGAATAATGTGTATAAAGGTTGGGTGTCCATAAAGGATTGAAACGACGTCGCATTCCCTTGCAGAAGGCATATAAATTGAGCGCTCTCTCTCTGTTCATCTTCCCCGAAGTATTGAGAGACGTTGCAAATCGGAGGGATTTGGAATTGCGATTGAGGGAAGACGGAGGGCGATGGCTAGCTCTCTCGAGAACATCAAGAATGAGGCCGTCGATCTGGTAAGTTTTTTTTTCTCTCTCTCGTTTTCCGGGAAAATTTTAATTTTTCTGCTCTGCATTCGAGGTGTTTGGCAGAAAATCCCAAGCGAATTTTCTCGCCGGAATTCGGCTTCAGTTTTTCGCTTATACTTCGCGGTATTGTCAATGATCGATGATCAGCTCTTCGTTCGGTTGCATCCTCAATCGAATTCGAAATCGAGATTCTTTTATTTGTTTTGTTTCTGTTGCTTTTTATCTAGAGGTATAGTTGATTTGTTTTATCAGATTTTTTTTCCAGAAAACGAATGAATTTTCGGCTCATTAAAAAACGAGTCTAACTAGCAAACTCATTGAACACGTGTTCAATGAGTATGACTCGGCGAATTGACGAGTTTCTCAATGAACTGATTTTTTTAAAAGTAAATTAAATTTATATAAAAAACTCTAATATAATTTTATATTCTTTTTTTATATAATTCATATGATATTATAAATATCCTAATTATTATGATGGTGATAATTGAAAATATTAAATGATATCGGAGTCTTATTAATTTTTTATATATTTATTTAAATTTATAGTTAAATTTAGAATAAATATAAATAAAAAATATTATGTATCTAAAACGAACTTAACGAGTTGAGCCCAAAACGATCCGAGCCACATGAACCGAGTTTCAAACGATCCGAGCTGGCACGTTTGACACTCTAAGTATTGATTAAGCGTTTCATCTTCTTTTCACTTTCTCCAGTTTTTTTTTTTTTTTTTTCTCGTTTACCAAAACGACCTGATTGCTTTGGTGATCTCCTTTGCCAACTCCCACATCTCGAATTTAGGTCTCAGCAAAACCACCAAAATTAAATCGAATCATATTCCTACACCCCCACAAATGTCGCAGCTGTAGTCTTAAAAAATAAAAAGAGTCTTTTTGATATTATTAATATTAGCATGTTATTTTTGCTTTTTAAAATAAATAAAAAAAAATAATCCGCATTTGGAAGTTCGCTCTATCGACTGGGAGACAAGCGAATCTTCGGGCTTCGCCTAATTTTTATTGGGCTCATATTTGTTTTAAGTTGGACGGATTTGACCCAATTGGAATTTGGGCCTTCAAGGCCCATTATGTCCACCACACCATGTCCACGTGTTTTTTTGTCTAATCTTAAACCAACAGAACAAAGTCAACAAACTATGTTGCCAAAGAGGAGAGAGTATATTTTCTCATATGCATAAACTCTGACGTTGCAGGAGAAAATTCCCGTTGAGGAAGTCTTCCAGCAGTTGAAATGCACCAGGGAAGGTTTAACTACAGAAGAAGGAGAGAACAGGCTCCAGATTTTTGGCCCCAACAAATTGGAGGAGAAAAAGGTACTTGAAAAATCTCTGAAAACAAGAGACTTTGGTTAAGCATAACAGTAATAAGTTGACTAGAACTTGTTTGTATGTTAAATAAAAACAGGAAAGCAAGATACTTAAGTTTTTGGGGTTCATGTGGAATCCTCTCTCATGGGTCATGGAAGCAGCTGCCATAATGGCCATTGCATTGGCTAACGGTGGTATTATAAATATCCTAATTATTATGATGGTGATAATTGAAAATATTAAATGATATCGGAGTCTTATTAATTTTTTATATATTTATTTAAATTTATAGTTAAATTTAGAATAAATATAAATAAAAAATATTATGTATCTAAAACGAACTTAACGAGTTGAGCCCAAAACGATCCGAGCCACATGAACCGAGTTTCAAACGATCCGAGCTGGCACGTTTGACACTCTAAGTATTGATTAAGCGTTTCATCTTCTTTTCACTTTCTCCAGTTTTTTTTTTTTTTTTTTCTCGTTTACCAAACAGACCTGATTGCTTTGGTGATCTCCTTTGCCAACTCCCACATCTCGAATTTAGGTCTCAGCAAAACCACCAAAATTAAATCGAATCATATTCCTACACCCCCACAAATGTCGCAGCTGTAGTCTTAAAAAATAAAAAGAGTCTTTTTGATATTATTAATATTAGCATGTTATTTTTGCTTTTTAAAATAAATAAAAAAAAATAATCCGCATTTGGAAGTTCGCTCTATCGACTGGGAGACAAGCGAATCTTCGGGCTTCGCCTAATTTTTATTGGGCTCATATTTGTTTTAAGTTGGACGGATTTGACCCAATTGGAATTTGGGCCTTCAAGGCCCATTATGTCCACCACACCATGTCCACGTGTTTTTTTGTCTAATCTTAAACCAACAGAACAAAGTCAACAAACTATGTTGCCAAAGAGGAGAGAGTATATTTTCTCATATGCATAAACTCTGACGTTGCAGGAGAAAATTCCCGTTGAGGAAGTCTTCCAGCAGTTGAAATGCACCAGGGAAGGTTTAACTACAGAAGAAGGAGAGAACAGGCTCCAGATTTTTGGCCCCAACAAATTGGAGGAGAAAAAGGTACTTGAAAAATCTCTGAAAACAAGAGACTTTGGTTAAGCATAACAGTAATAAGTTGACTAGAACTTGTTTGTATGTTAAATAAAAACAGGAAAGCAAGATACTTAAGTTTTTGGGGTTCATGTGGAATCCTCTCTCATGGGTCATGGAAGCACCTGCCATAATGGCCATTGCATTGGCTAACGGTGGTGGGAGGCCACCGGATTGGCAAGATTTCCTTGGTATTGTCTGTCTTCTGGTTATCAACTCCACTATAAGTTTCATCGAAGAAAACAATGCCGGCAATGCTGCTGCTGCTCTTATGGCTGGTCTTGCTCCCAAAACCAAGGTACTTGCTCCCCTTTATAGAATGTTTTTTGCTGCATTCAGCAATGTATAAGCAAAAGATCAAGCTATGTATGATAAATATTTAGCTAATCTTCAAGATTTTCCTTGTGTAGGTTCTAAGGGATGGCAAATGGGGTGAGCAGGAGGCTGCTATCCTTGTTCCTGGAGACATCGTTAGCATCAAGCTTGGGGATATTATCCCTGCTGATGCCCGTCTTCTTGAGGGTGATCCTTTGAAGGTGGATCAATCTGCCTTGACCGGAGAATCTCTCCCTGTGACAAGGGGTCCAGGGGATGAAGTTTTCTCTGGTTCGACCTGTAAGCAAGGTGAAATCGAGGCAGTTGTTATTGCCACTGGTGTTCACACTTTCTTTGGAAAGGCTGCTCACCTTGTTGACAGCACCAACCAAGTTGGTCACTTCCAACAAGTTCTAACAGCCATCGGGAACTTCTGTATATGTTCCATTGCTGTCGGTATGCTGATTGAGATCATTGTCATGTACCCGATACAACACCGGAAATACAGGGACGGGATCGACAATCTTCTGGTGCTCTTGATTGGTGGGATTCCCATTGCTATGCCTACCGTGTTGTCTGTGACGATGGCTATTGGCTCTCACAGGCTTTCCCAGCAGGGTGCTATCACCAAGCGGATGACTGCCATTGAAGAAATGGCTGGCATGGATGTCCTCTGCAGCGACAAAACTGGAACACTAACTCTAAACAAGCTTAGCGTTGACAAAAATCTGGTCGAGGTTTTCACAAAGGGGGTGGATAAAGATGAAGTGATCTTGTTAGCTGCAAGGTCTTCCAGAACAGAAAACCAGGACGCAATTGATGCTGCCATGGTTGGAATGCTTGCTGATCCAAAGGAGGTATGTATCTCTTCTTTTGTTTCGACTTAGATTTACCTTGCCTTGATTGTTGTCATCATTTTTGGGGGAAGACGCTTTGACTAAATATGTATGCCTATATTTTTAGGCAAGAGCTGGTATTAGAGAGGTGCACTTTTTACCATTCAATCCAGTGGACAAGAGAACTGCTTTAACTTATATCGATGCTGATGGCAACTGGCACCGAGCGAGCAAAGGAGCTCCTGAGCAGGTAGCTGCTCATTACCGCGTACTTTAGTTTATATATGGAAAATGCCCAACCACCAGAAGACCTCACTGTTTGTCCTTAACTAACCATTTCTTCTTTTCAAATTCAGATCCTTGACCTCTGCAATGCTAGACACGATCTGAGGAGCAAAGTCCACTCTGTTATCGATAAGTATGCTGATCGCGGCCTGCGGTCGCTTGGTGTCGCGAGACAGGTGCTTAACTTTGATTATCATGCTTTACCGAACTCCTACTCCAAATTTGTCGTGTAG
>NW_010965373.1:493956-509015 GCF_000463585.1 Tarenaya hassleriana | reverse complement strand
TCGTGTAGGTGAAACAATTGACTGACGATTGCATTTTACGTGTTCAGGTGGTACCTGAGAAAACAAAAGAAAGTCCTGGTGGCCCATGGCAGTTCGTTGGCTTGTTGCCTCTTTTTGATCCTCCAAGGCATGACAGCGCAGAAACCATCAGAAGAGCTCTAGAGCTCGGTGTCAATGTCAAGATGATTACTGGTAATTGGTTTACTCTGTTAAACGCCTTGCCACTTTCTTCTATTTCCTCATCTCTCCCTTTCATGGGATGATTTAGGTGATCAACTTGCTATCGGCAAGGAGACTGGTCGCAGACTTGGAATGGGAACAAACATGTACCCATCTGCATCTTTGCTTGGCCAAGACAAAGACCCAAGCATTGCTTCCATTCCTGTAGAAGAGTTGATCGAGAAGGCAGATGGGTTTGCCGGTGTCTTCCCGGGTTAGTACATTGCTGGTTTACGTCTTGACATAACTCTTAACGTTAAAGCACAACTGTTCTTTAACACCAACTTTCCGAATTTTTTTTTCAGAGCACAAATATGAAATCGTGAAGAAGTTGCAAGAGAGGAAGCATATTTGTGGTATGACTGGTGACGGTGTGAATGACGCTCCTGCACTGAAGAAGGCCGACATTGGTATTGCTGTGGCTGATGCTACAGATGCTGCGAGAAGTGCCTCTGACATTGTTCTCACGGAGCCTGGACTCAGTGTCATTATCAGTGCTGTGCTGACCAGCCGAGCTATTTTCCAGAGAATGAAGAACTACACAGTGAGTGCTTTATCTCTTTACCCGAGTCCTTACCTATTTCCCGTGTTTTGAAAGGTTTAACCTCCGAAACCCTCTGTTGTTCTTTCCAGATTTATGCAGTTTCAATCACCATCCGTATTGTGGTAAGTGAATGTTCATAGAATTGGGAGCGTATTAAAAATATCCTTTAAATCAAGCATTATGCAATCTCTTAATCCTGTTTTTCCCCACTTCCAAAATTCTGCAGTTTGGCTTCATGTTCGTTGCTCTGATATGGAAGTTCGATTTTTCACCATTCATGGTTTTGATCATTGCTATTCTGAACGACGGTGAGTTTTTTCTTTTCTTTTGTATTATCATCCATAACAACCTTTCTGCGATTGCTTGTCTAAGCAAAGCATTGATGTCAAACTGTTACTTCACCAGGTACCATCATGACAATATCAAAGGACAGGGTCAAGCCGTCCCCCACACCAGATAGCTGGAAACTGAATGAGATCTTTGCCACCGGAGTTGTTCTCGGAGGCTATATGGCCTTGATGACGGTCATATTCTTCTGGGGTGCTTACGAGACTGATGTCTTCCCGGTATCTAATTTCTCTCGTTTCCCCTATTAAAAAGCTCAATCGTTTTTTATTCCACCTTCTCTTCAGAAATGGAGTATAACTCTGTTTTTTTTTATGCCCCCGATACAGAGAATGTTCGGCGTGAGGGACCTGAGAGGCAGAGAACATGAGATGATGGCTGCACTCTACCTACAAGTCAGTATCGTGAGCCAGGCTCTTATTTTTGTCACCCGGTCCCGAAGCTGGTCTTTTGTTGAACGCCCTGGACTGCTATTGGTTACAGCCTTTATACTTGCACAACTGGTAAGCTCCCCTATATAATCAACCCCCAATTCTTTTACCGCAAGAAAAGGGTACACAACTCTTTACTGAAAATAGATAAGATCGGGTTTTCTAGCACTGAAATATGGAGATGGTTAGGACATGTACTAGGGTGATGGACTCTGTCAAAGTGACTGAAACTCGATGCAGGTTGCCACGGTGATAGCTGTATATGCGAACTGGAGTTTTGCGAGAATAAAGGGAATAGGGTGGGGATGGGCAGGAGTCATCTGGCTCTACAGCATTGTTTTCTACGTGCCATTGGACGTCATGAAGTTCGGCATCCGTTACGTACTGAGCGGGAAGGCTTGGGTCAACCTGATCGATAACAAGGTACGGCCCTTATCCAGTCCAACATCTTCATAAGCTGAAAAAACACGGGGGAAAGACAGAAGCATTAACCAAAAACACTAAATACACATTTTGTCTGAATGAACAGACGGCATTCACGACCAAGAAAGACTACGGAAGAGAAGAGAGAGAAGCGCAGTGGGCGACGGCACAGAGGACATTACATGGACTGCAACCAAAGGAAGGTGCCAACATCTTCCCCGAGAAAGGCAGCTACCGAGAACTGTCTGAGATAGCCGAGCAAGCCAAGAGACGAGCTGAGATCGCCAGGTACTTTTTTTTTTTTGTAGAAAAAGAAAACAACCTTCATTCCTCAATGCCAATTGTAATTAAAAGGATCATATTCTGAAAACAACATATGAACAATAGCAAAAGAAACAAGAACTAGGATTGTAATTATCATTATATAATAAGAGTTTAAAAGGGTAATTAATAATTATAATTAAATGAACAGGTTGAGGGAGCTGCACACGCTGAAAGGGCACGTAGAATCGGTGGTGAAGCTGAAGGGTTTGGACATTGATGCTCCCGCTGGTCACTACACCGTTTAATAAGATACACACATTCTAAAATTTGGAACATGATGATGATGACGATGATGATGAACATACCCATGCCTTTCTAAGGGGGGAGACTGCAATCTTTTTTTTTTTTTTTGTAGTGTTGAATTCCTTTAAACTCCGATTTTCCTTTTTTTTTTACTAATCATTGTTATCAGTAGTTTATGTATTACAAAAAATGGGACAAATAAATCGAAATATATTTTTATATATTTCTCGGCATTTTTTTTTCAGTCTTCACGGTTCAGTTCGGATTTCCTTCTCCGACCAGACACTAACCGGATATTTTACTTCACGTGGATTATATATATACACTACTTTTCTTCGTGAAACTCTCCAGTCCAACCATTGGTAAAGCTCCATGTGGCATCCTCTTTATCACAATCGCAAAGCAGAGAAGAGAAAAGAATCGCCGACCAAAAAAAAAAAGAAATTCTTCCAAAAAATCCACAACAAACCGAGCAGGCAACAAAGCTCTTCAATTCCCATCAGTTTCCGTACGCATTACCGAAAATGTCCGTCGCCGCCATAGCTGCTTCCTCGCGACAGGGCTTCTTTCTCTTCAACTCCCTCAGTTTCAGACACAAACACTACTCTCCCAAGAGATTCACGCCCCCCAACTCAATCTCTTGTAATTACACAAACCACGAAGACGACGACACCTCTTCCAGGTTTCTTCTTTTTTGTCTATAGTTGTGTGAAGAATTCCTGTTACCAGATGCAGAGATTCTGATTTTTTTTTTTCTGTATTATGTTTAGAAATGAGAAGCAGCTGGCGAAACTGGCAATCGCGACGCTAGCGGTGGGAGTATTGGCGTTTGGATCAGTCGGCGACGCGTCTGCGGCCAAGACCGGCGGCAGAATCGGCGGTCAGGCGTTTCGCCCTTCATCTCCTCGCCCGTCCCCTCGAATCAGCAACAGATCGAGGTCACGGCTCACGACCCCATTTTCAGTTTCAGATTCTTTTTCTTTTTTAAATTAGGGATCTTTCAAAGATAATAGCCAAATGATTCTTAAACATTGAACAAAAAAAAGCACACTACTTTGGAAATTCACTTGCTTCAATCTCTGAAACAGGACCAACATATACGTGAATCCGCCGGTTGCGCCGCCCTTGGTCGGCGGTTACGGTTATGGCGTCTACGGCGGCTGGGGCTGGTCGCCGTTTTCCTTTTTCGCCCCTGGCCCGACCGTAGCCGTCGGCATAGGCGGCGGATTCGACCTCCTCGTCCTCTTCATGTTCTTCGGAGCAGCCGCAGCAGTCGCCAGAAGGTTTCTCCGATCACGAGATGAACCAGACGATGATGACTTCTAGTAAAGTTTAAATGTCATTTTGTTTGGAGTAAAAAGACAAACTTTGTAATATCGTTCATAGTGCAATATATTATGATCTGTGAAATCTTGTTTGTGCGAAAGAAAAGCAGGTAAATCAACAAGAATGATACCGAATTATAGGAAATGTTGTTGTTATTATTCCTCTTTCGAGAATGAGAGGTTCATCTTTGGAGTACGAGTTATACCCTAAATCACACAAATCTGCCTTCCGCCCACCAAAATTTTCAGAAAAATTTACAAACCCATTTGGTAAAAAAGCCTCAAAATTGTGGCCAAAGCGGCCGGTTCGAGAATTCAAGTTTCAACTACTCCCCACCGTTATGTCTTTTTTTTTTTGTAATCGGGTATTCTGAACCGAAATTCAGACTAATTCCGGAGCCGGAAACAAATTATGTGATTGGAATTACGCTTCTTTTCCCAATTTGAAATTCGAACTCGAGACAGGACATACGTTTTGTGTCTACGTTCCACCGGTTTGAACTACTCAAGTCACACAGTTATGTCTCATGGCTTGTTCTTGGTGGCGATGCGAAAACAGACCCCCCCGAGGATTACCCAAAAAAAAAAAGGAGCTAACTTTATATACGTGGACGATGTGAAACCTCGGGATAATCTCATTTTGTGGACAGATTCTTGAGCTCGCCTTTAAATATGTACTATAATCTTTTGTTTTGGTCTTGGACGAATGGACCATTAACCAATTGAAATCAGAAATTTCGAGTGTTACATGAAGATAACGAATCAGACGCAATAATTGGAGGAGAATAAAAGTTGATATATATATAACAAAAAAAAGTCAGTAAATTAATACAAGTAAAGATCGATGATTAGGTTCGGTTTATACTTAGTCCCTGAAAAAGCCAATGTGACCTCTTCTTCTCCTGATCCAACGTCGTACTCGAACTGCTCATCGGTGTGCTTTGTCCGCTACAATCTTTATTATTATTATTGTCAACATTATCCGATCTAAACGAGGTTGTCGAAGAGTTGTTGTTGTTCGTTGTCGTCGTTTCCCTCTGGTTATCCGACGAAGAGGACATTCCGATGCTCAAGGTCAGTTCTAGTTCTATCTCCTCCATCGTGTCCGATCCGTTCGTCCTCGTTGGTCGTCCGAGGTCGACGGCCGAGATTTCTGCAGCAGGGCTCTCGAGTTCGATGCCTGAGCCACTCCGGCTCCTATCTCTCCGCCTCTGATTGCTGCTGTTGTTGAAATCGAGCAAAAAGAAGCTGCTGCTGTTGTTGTGAGAAGCTGCTGGTTGTTGTGGGTACGTTAGGTTATCATCATGACTCCATTGTCGTCTTTGTTTGGTCTCCTTCTTCAGCTCCTCCATCATTACCTTCTGTACACCGTACACTCTGTGCAGCTCTCTTACCTGCCATTAATTTCCAGTTACGTACCATCCTTTTCCTTAGGGTTTATTAGATACAGAGTCCGAATTCTATTTACTGCGTGTACACACGTATACTATGTAATGTATATATATATAACTGTAGACGTGCATACCTGGTTCTTGAAAATGTCTTCTTGGGCTAGCATTGTGTTTCTGATGGAATTGAGGTTTTGGTTTTCAAGGAAACTATCCATGGACCTAACCCTACAACGACCCTCTCTTCTGCCTACGATCTTCGTTCCCATGCCTGAAAAAAATATTCACAAATATGTTATATAGTCATATATATATATATATACATATCGACGAGTAATATAGCCTCTCTGCATGAAATCGAATCAACCAAGAAGGAAGGAAGGAAGAACGAATACACTGAAAGACTGTAATGGAGAGAGATATTTGCATGAGAGGATGATGGAAACTATAGTCAGAGACCATTAAAATTGAAGTGAGAACCGAAGAAGATATTATATATAATTAATTAAATAGTAGTGGAAAATCTATAAATAAATAAAAAAGGACTTGGAGATTTTGGATCTTCTTTTTTCTGTTTACGTCTATGTGTTGGTGTCTTGTCCAAATGAATCGAGCTTGTTTTCTCTCCATATGTAGTGCCAATTTAGTACCCAAACCCAACATAAACATACTTGCCCCACCATTACATCACCCCAAGATATAAATTAATAAATAAATAAATAAATAAAAGATTCTAGAGTTGTGTTTCTTTTTTCGTAATATCTTATAATTTTTTTACGATTGAAAACCTTATCTCACAGCCCACCTTCCTGCGTAATAGTCGGCAAACCACGCAGAACATGTAAACCAGCCTCGGATTATCATTAACCACTAGGTTGGGGACTCCCCTAATATCTCACATTGATTAAAAACAAAGTAAATATGATTGTACATCGATCAATTTTGTGAGCCACAAGTTTGGCATATATATATATATATATCGTTATAGGTGTGGACGTAAAACAAGTTACAAAATTTACTACGTGAAATTATTTTTTTTCCCCGCGGGGTATATGGGTCAAATATTCCACGGGGGATCATATAGCCGGTCAATATGGACCATAAATGCTACCGTACGGCCTAGATAGCAGTGACTCTAAATTGAAATATGTGGTAATTAGAGGTTGTCATTGGCATGAGTCGACGAGGAAAAAGCTACTCTTAATTTCATATAATTTTTACTTTCTTTTTGGACACAATTATATCTAAAAAATAGATTATTGAACTAAGTACTTAAGAAAAAAAATGAAATGATTTTTAAACCTTATATATATATATATATGTGAATGGATAATAGATTTATAAATATGGATACATGGGGATGGTTCTCATTCTTACGTGAAGCAAAACAACAAAACTGTATCACCAAAGTTTCCACTAAGTTTTGTTTCTTCAAGAACAAATGTATGCAGACCCACGCACCTATAGATACACATACACACGCATATACACACGTGCCCACATACATATATACACAGACATGACAAGATGCACTGCTATCAAGAGGAACATGAGTAGATCACACCAAATATATATATATATATATATGTAATATGTACGGTTGAAAACAAAATTGATATAGAATGATATATGGTACACATATAAAAGTGAAGAGAGGAGAGAACGTGAAGCTTCACGTATGTTATTATATGTATATGCATATATATATATATATGTAAGTATCTTAATTCAGTTGCTTTATACGATTTGTGAGGACTACCATAATTATAATAATGGACTGACAAACCGACAAAAGAAAGAGAAAGAGGATCAGATTCATCGAAGGCCGAATTGATCATGAGATTATATATGAGGCCAAAAGCTGGTGTTTTTCATATGGCCACCGTTCAAAAGCAATGCACGGTCCAATAATTTTGACTCATAGACCATAATTAATAACCAGAGAAAGATTAATATCACTTTCCCTTTCAGAACTTTTATTGCTACTTTTTCATGGGAGCTTGACCGACTGATCTCCTTCCATGGAAAACAATGTCTTTTCTACAATTTTATGCTTGTAAGCTGGTGGGTCAATTAATCGATATACATATACATGTTTATATATATGTGTGTGTACATATATATATGGGGTGAATCACAAGAGACTCATGACTCATCTATGCGTGTGTTTTTGTAGTTTTGTGTATGAATCGATCTCTCCCTAGCTAGGGGAAAAAAGTTCATGAACTTAGAGAAAATAACAACTAAAAAAATATATTTATAAAAATTATTTCTACGATGAAGATGATGATTACCTGGAAGGAAGTGCGACCAAACTGTGATTCTCCTCCCAGGAAGCTCATGCCATAAAGCTCACCCCCCTTCAAGACTCATGACTACACACACACACACACACACACACATATATACATATATATATCGTATGTATCTCTCTCGCTTTGCTGCAAAGCAGAAGCTATATATATGTACCGAGAAAGAAAATAGCAGAAATACTAAGGAATAATTAAGCCGATTTTTTACCCAAAAAAAAAATTAAGCCGATTCGATAGGATTAAAGCCCATGAGAGAGAGAGAGAGGGAGGGTAATCTAAGGCTAAGCAGAGGACAAGTGCTTAAAATTAATAAGCGTAATCAAGAGATTTAATTAATACTTATAATAATTTAGAAAGGGCATTTTGACAGGCTGTGGAGGAAAAAGCTGAGCTTCATTATTCTCACTCCAAATCACAGACAAAACAAGATTTTCTTTTCCAATTACACACACACACACACGCATATATATATATATATATATATATGTGTGTGTGTGCGCGCGCGCATACATATAAATATGCGCGCGTATTTTAAATTTTAAAGTAAAAAAAAAAACAAAGATAACTTTTAAATTTTCATCATCTCTTTAGTGGAAGGTTGATAAAATTGGAATACTACAGAAAGTAAAAAATAAATAAAATACGCCATCTACGCGGAAGTAAATGATAAAAAAATTACAAAAAATTGACCCAAGAAATACAAGAAGTTTATTCCATTTATTTATTTTTTTGCTTTATGATTTATCTCACTGTAACACATATATAATCTTAGAACGTTATGAAAAAGATCTGGATAATTTGGTTGGCAATTCTCTATTATGCATGGCATAATCTTATATGTGTGCGTGTATAATAAATGAGCGTATATATATACACTGCATGTACGTACATTATACCTAGGCTGGGATCAGATCAAGGGGATTCGGACAAAAGATGAACAATAAAAATAAGAACAAATGTGGGCTATGAACAATATATTCCAGACAAATCCTCACTGGACTGATCATCATCATCAAGATATATGCATGAACCATAAAAAGGTGAAACCATATACAATAATATATATATATATATATATTATTAAAACAACCAATTGAAGCCAACCTTTCTACCTTTCTTTAATTAGCTGATTTTATTTTGCATTATTTTGGAAATTCTAATTATTCTCCTTTTATTATATTTGAAAATAACACACCCACCCCCACACACAATAAAAGGTTAGAAAATTAGGGTTTAAAAGGAGGAGGAAGCACGCGTTGTAGCCTTTCTAACCTACACACACTTCTCCCTTTCTTTATGTGGACCCTCCTTTTTTCCCACTATTTTTCTTATACTCACACATATTATATTTATATATATGCATTTTAGTATATTGCATACACATCTGTGGAATACATATATCCTATAACTGACCTATGCATAACTTGGCAGAGAATCTTGTGCATATGTAATATAGTAAGTTACATGATTTTTAATTCGAATATATTTCCTTGCATCAGTTAAGAGAGAGAGAGAGGTGTATATATATATGATATTTTTGTTTATATATTTATTTTAGAAATCGCTTCTGTCCAAAGAAAAAGAGTATATATATATATATAAAACTTTCCATGGAAGTCCGTCGAAGGCCGAATTAAGGGGGCAAGGGAAAACCATAGAAATGGAATTTAAGTTTCATTGCAAAGATTCGTTATATGGAGGCGTAACAAAATAAAAATTAAAGGGCTTTGTGTACGCACCCACCGAGCACATGCTTTTTAAGTAATTGGACTATCGAGATTTAAATAAAAAAAGACATTTAAATTATTAATTATAATTTTAAAAAAATAATGAAGAGGCTTTGTCTTCTACATGTTTCGCTTCCTCCCCTCAAGGAAATCTTCGGCTCACATGGGGCTTCCGATATAACGCACCGACTTCCTCTTTATTATCGACTTCATATTTATTTTATATATATATATATATATACACACACGACACAATCTACTAAACATTTTTCTAGGCACATATTTTGCATGAGAATTTCTTGATGCGTGCGCATCTAATCCAAGTAAAGAAAAATAATCTCTGCATTACAGAAATTATTGGGTTGGGGGAATATACTATATATATTACACATATTTGACACACTGCAAAAAAAGTCAGTTAAAAAAAAAAGAAATAATTTCATTTCATATATATCTCATTGCAAAACTTTCGTTACAAAGATAAAAATTCAAAAAATAAATTAACCGTAATAATTTTTTTAACAAAAAAACGAATTTCAATGCATCTCATTGATTTTTTATTGTCGCTGTTTGACCGTGATAAATAGTTAATGCGTTGCATATAAAACAAAATTTGGTTACAAAATAAGGTAAGTTAGGATATTTCGTTGCAATCTAACCTATAAAAAAGGTATGCATAGAAAATTTTCATTATCTTTCTATTCCTATGTATTATCTTTTTTTTTAAAAAAAAAAAGAAGATGTATTTAGGAAACAAAATGTTCATTTCATTTTATTTGTTATAATGATCCACATCAATATATTAATGATGTTTTTATTAACCCTTCAATCTCTTGCATATGTCGATACATTAATTTTGTTTCTATTTATTATTTATTTTATGTTAATATATACTTTCAAACTTTTATAATTCTATTTTATTTTTTTTTACTTGCAATGCAATATTTTGTAGAAAAACCGTTTGTAACTATTTTTTGTCGCAATTTTTTAAAATTGTAACAATTTACAATGAAAAAATTGCAGCAGAGTGTTTTTTTCAACAAAATCTGGATTTTTGCAATGGCAGATTTGTATTTTTGTAGCGTATATATATATGAAATAAAAGATTTAAAACATCTAATAATTTCACACAAGAAGAAATAAAGAGTAATTTAGTTACTGGTACGCTGATTGATAAGAAAAATTTAAAATGTGAGCTAACCAAAATTAAATCAAATAATGCTTATATATATGGGACAAGGAGCATATCTACATATGTTAGTACTTCGCGTATCTAACCAATTTTTCAAAGAATTGTCGGTCCATGAAGTTTCATATCTTCATCGTCGTTTGGTTCATAGTGCTCGAATTCGGATCCCAAAAAATCATACATTAAATACATATATCCGATTTTTTAAATAAAAAAATGCACTCTATAGATTTGTGGGTGTAATATTTAATGTAGATAATTTATAATTAAAAAAATAAATGATTCCAACTGCGGATGCATGCGTATATTAATAAATATTTAAACAGAAGAAAAGATAAAAAAAAAAAAGTAAGATGAAAAGAAAAGGAGACCGCAGGCTGGATTAGGCCGAGGCATGTGAGGCATTCACATGTGAAATTATGCAAATATGATTATCTAAAATGATTATCTTAATTAATTATTAATATATATATATATATATTATGTATGTATCCTTAGTTAGACCAATAATAGCATGTAAGTACTATATGCACCAAAGTTTTATTAGGGACATAATTATTGCTTCTGGCTTAAAACACGATCAGATTTTTTTTTTAATTCAAGTTTCAGAGCTGGAATCTGCAAGTCAACATCTAGGTCTCCGTAGTACATCACATGAACTATTGTCTCTGGGTTGAACGCATACATACATACATGCATAGATGCATGCATGCATGCATACATACATACATTCATGCATGCATGCATGAGATCATTATAAACCGGAGAACTAGGGAAGATAGAAAGTAAATATAATAGTGAATAAAACAGTGTGGATTAGAAACTAATAAGAATAATATTAGGAGAGAAAGGGAAGGGCCTATACAGAAGAAAGTGTCGGCATGTGGAGGCAATGGGATGGATCTCTCTCTCTCTCTCTCTCTATATATATATATATATATATATATAAAAGGTTAGAAAATTAGGGTTTAAAAGGAGGAGGAAGCACGCGTTGTAGCCTTTCTAACCTACACACACTTCTCCCTTTCTTTATGTGGACCCTCCTTTTTTCCCACTATTTTTCTTATACTCACACATATTATATTTATATATATGCATTTTAGTATATTGCATACACATCTGTGGAATACATATATCCTATAACTGACCTATGCATAACTTGGCAGAGAATCTTGTGCATATGTAATATAGTAAGTTACATGATTTTTAATTCGAATATATTTCCTTGCATCAGTTAAGAGAGAGAGAGAGGTGTATATATATATGATATTTTTGTTTATATATTTATTTTAGAAATCGCTTCTGTCCAAAGAAAAAGAGGAAAATGTTAAGAGGATGATGTAAAACCAAGAGAGTGTACGATTTTATATTAAGAATCACACAAATAGATTGAAACCGAAAGTGTATCTGTCGTATTCGTGAAGTCTCAGTGATATCCAAAACAAAGATTATACAATAAAAAAAAAGTAATAAAACCTTTTTAAGTTAACTACGGGCATCATTAAGATTAGGGTTTTTGGACCGAATGGACACGTGTCGTAATTCCATAGATGAAAACTGACCGCTTCTCATGTGGTTTCGCGAGTTCTCCACTTGTCACTCTTTTATTTGACTTGTCCTTGGATTTAGCTTATCTTCAATTACATATACTTTACTGCATTTTTTTACATTATTTAAATAAATAACTTATTCATTATGGTGAAAACGAAATATAAATAATTAATTAATGCCCTGTGAGTAAAAATCAGACACGGTGATTTAATCCTGTCTCCACCAAACCCAATATAACAAAATTCATGTCCTCATAATTCCGCCCAAATGTTGTGTCTCTTATTCTTAAAAATTCATTACAACTAGTAGTTACATTTACAATTTTAGTGATTGATTTGTATACAATATATAAAGATTTTTTTCCAAATGATCTTAGCATGTATATAATAAATATTCACGAGTGTTTTTCTGAAACTGAAAAAAAAACAATAAATGAAAAAAGGGGATCAAATTATATTTCTACTGTATCTAAAGAATCTTGGGTAACGAAATTTCAGGCGAGCTAATTAAGTGTGACATTTAATTATATTAGAAACATATATTACAATAACATATAAAATATAATCGGAAAACCATATTTATTTAAACAATTAGGTCGACAGCCTCACGCTCCAATGTACAATGAATCGGAATCCGAACATGACTTCCTAACCAATGAAAACGCCAACTACGAATACCGAATATATTGCTCTATATAAAAAAAAAAAGGTAGAGAATCTCTTGATGACCGAGCCAAAAGATAATCTTATGTGGATCCTAACAGATATATTTTTATTTTTATTTTTTAAACGTTATCTGGATTTCAAAGACAATATCTTATTTATATCCCACGTTGTTATAATATCCTTTATTATGCACTTCATGGATTTTACTTATCATGACACTTAATTGATGCCAATATCAATCAATTTTATCATTATATAATTTACGTTTTTTTAATCAATATCTGTTTTTTTTTTCAATCAGTGTTGCATTTGTATATAGCTTTATAACACACACACATATATATACATATTCATCTTGTTTAGATCGATCTAACAACTCTTCCGGATGCTAATTATATTTTAATCAATTCCATTATCTAGTTTTTTTTTGTTATATCCTCATTTTATAAGTAAAATGCTAATCATAAAAACAGTCAATCATCCATTTCATAATTTTGTGTTTTGGGGTAGTAATGTTTGTCCATTTTACAACATGATGGGCCAATTGGATCGTGAACTTATTGCGTCACCTTGTTCTGTAAAACGTTCTCTGTTCTTCAAGTTGTCCAAGATAATCCAGCGTCTCCAATCTCTTCCGAAAATATATCTTTAGTGTACTTACAAATATTGCTTGGGTAAATATGGACAGATTTTGAAACTGTTTCCACTCATAAATTAACAAAAAAGGAATAATAATACCACATATTTTTTAAACATGACTAGGGCAGTAAGATGAATTACACAAAAGAAAGATAGATACTCATGGGTCAAAATTTCACAAAATCTGCATTGCAGAACCAAAGCTTTTGGCCTCCGTTGAGTGAAATACTGAATTTAGACAGAACCAAAGCTCGAGTTTGTTGGATTTAGACAGAGCAGCAGGGCTAACAGAACGCAAAGATGCTCTTCTCCGAACTGATCATCCTCTTTGCAGATGTTGTCCCAACGATCCTCTCCAGCTGCAATATGCATACCATCAACCAAACAACAAATAATCAAGAGAGAGAGAGAGAGAGTTCTGAGTCGACAGAGAGAACCCATAATTAGTGAGTATGAACCATGGAAAGATCAAGGAGAGGAGGATTACCCGGAGTAGATCAAACCGAGAAAAGAGAGCTGTAGACACCATGTCATGCGATGATCCTTCCAGCATATTCACAATCTGCATTAGTTTCAATCAAAAAATACAGAGAGATTAGATTCCGATCCATTCACAGCTGTGGCACAATCTGAGTGTCGAAGCTATTTAAGAGTTTCTTACCTCGGGGTAGAATTCCTTCCGTTCCGGGAGGGAGTAGATGATTAGGTTCTTAATTCCACGGATCTGTTAACCCCAAGTTAAACAGAAAACAATCTTAGCAATTATGAACCAAATGCACAATTCTTAATGGATTCCTCAACAAAGCATTTTTTTTTTATCCCAAGTGTTTTAATCTTGGAGACCAACTGCAAGCTAGAGCCAGGTCTTTCTCAGGAAGATCAAATCAAAGACTAAAAATTTAACCTTGTATCTCCTATAAAAGTATGCTCTCTCCGTGTAAAGCATCATCTTCCGCTTGCCCTCGAAAAACCAAACACGTGCACGCGATATATCCGGAGCTTTTGTATAGCTGGAAAGAGAGAGATGAAGCTCATTACGGTTTAATGAAAAAAATGTCCAAATCATAAATAACGAAAGAGCGACACTTATGCAGGAAAACGTTCTCACTCTCCGAGTAGACAGAAAGATGCATTCTGCGACTTCAGAAAGTTCCTCAGCCTGACAAACTCGAAGTAAGAATGGATAAAGATCATGATTCCTCCCTGCAAAATAGAATTTGTAATATGAACAACAATCCCCAGAAATTACATTATGAAAAAGGCTTCTTAAATCTAACCAACTCCGCCACTATTCATCATGGCTTTCTACAGAAAGTAAGTCTAAATCAGTAAGCA
Source organism: Tarenaya hassleriana (assembly GCF_000463585.1). Classification (NCBI taxonomy): domain Eukaryota; kingdom Viridiplantae; phylum Streptophyta; class Magnoliopsida; order Brassicales; family Cleomaceae; genus Tarenaya; species Tarenaya hassleriana. Next base: position 494,355 of record NW_010965373.1, on the reverse strand, counting down.
CAGCCTTTGCATTAGCGAGTGTACCTGAACCGAATCTTTTATCTTTGGGAAGATCTGCACAAAAAATAAAGATATATCAGCATTTTTGTGCCTAGCATTTGACTGATTTTGTGTTACTTGTCTCTTCCTTCAATGGGATGTTGCAGAGAAGAAAATTTGGAAAATATCATCCTTAACTAGTATTTGTTTCTCTCCATGAAAATATAGTAGGAAACAGGAAAGAATAGAATTCCAGAACTTGACCTTCTTAGTAAAATATTCGAAACGAGCATCATCTGCCTGTACTATAGAGTCTGCACTAAATCGTTCATAGATCTGGCAGCATGAGGAGAGAAAGGAAGGGTGAATTAGTTTTTGAGATCTTTGGTCACAAAATTTAATGCTTCTAAACAGGAATGC
>NW_010965373.1:470507-493593 GCF_000463585.1 Tarenaya hassleriana | reverse complement strand
AATGCCAAGATCAACCCTGCCGCACAGGGAGCAACACTTTCTGAAGAACACCTTTGTGTTCACACACTAGCTTCACCTGAATGATTTCAACATAATAGTGATGAGACAATTTGTGTTTTCAAATATGTGAAAATTAATACAGTGAAGAAAGATTTTGGTTTAAAGATTTTTCAAATCATATCTATAACCCTCTAGATCAGTCATCTCATCCATCATCTAATCCCCTCATTACAGGAGGAAAACGAACACTAGCCAATAGAACTGCACTGACGATGCATGCAATATCCAATATGATTCATAGAATAAAGACTTACTTTTCCTTTATAATTCACACAGTGGTGATTGAATAGAGCATTCATCTCTGAAATCATAAAAAAGAAAATGAGATAAGTGGCCACTTAAACAAAAGTTAAAAGAGAGACCGCAAGAGACAAAAACGAATCAAATGAAGACAAAGGAAAAAGGAGGTAAAGAACAGATTAGAACCTGGGGTTGAATAATAACTTAAAACTATTGACTGCCGATAGAACCATGCATGTCCATCCAGATACCTAAACATAAGGTGAAATGCTTTGAGATTTCACTAAAATGACAGCCTTAGCAAATTAAAGAGGTACAATTAGAGCAAGAAGAATAGCTGATGGCATACCACGGTCTGATGCGCATGACATTGGTACCATGTTGTTTCGACGGAATCCGGTTTAAGTGGTCAACAGCCGTAGCAAGGAAGGCCCAATTCTAGAAGTTTATACAACCATATGAGGAAAGGAATCACAACAAAAAAGATGAACAATTGGAAGAAATAAGCATTCATCTGTCCATTTTTAGATTAACCCTACAACCTACCTGCATAGATATTATGTCTGCATGATCAATAATCAAAACCTATCAAAGAGAAAAAGGAAGATAAATTAATAATTCATTCATGAGATACATAAACATGACCTTAGATAAGTTATACAAAAAATATACAGGATAAAATTTTGGAAAATAGTAGATTTGACATAATGTAACATTTTGGTAGAGATGATCTGGCATTTTTACACTTATGTTCTGCAAGCAATGAGTTAGAAAGTTTACCTCAATGGAGGAAAGATAATCAACATCCCGTTCCTTGTCTTCCTCTGCTTGGCCAATTGCCTAGCAAGAGCACAATTTCGATAACAAAATGTATCAAGAAAATTTATACTGCCAACTGATACGAAAAAAGATACCTACCATATGTAACTTGAGGGGAGAAGCAATGATCATGTCTGAGGAATAAAAATCACCATACAGCCTAATGCTCTTCCTGAAATGTACAAGATGTGGTGGAATAAGTAATGCACAAAACCTCAAGGAAATACACTACAAAACCCAAAGCGTGTAGATATAATTTTAGACTGCGTGCAGGCTAGTGAATATGCCTTGTAAACTTAATGCCGATCATAAACTCGTCATCGCAGTTCCCGCCAAACAGGGCTTGAAAATCAGAAGGTTTAGAAGATTTCTGTGGTTTTGGAATTCCATTTTCAGAGGTATCCTTGTCTCCATCATCAACATCAGTGTCCTCTTCAGCTCCGAACTCCGTATTGAACCGGTCGAGGTGTTCAACATTAACCTGCAAGCAAAGAGAGGAATTGAAGAGACCAAAGGAAACCGTAACAAATTACAAAGCCTTTAACCAGATACATCAGAAATATCAATAACCAGAAGTTGGAATTAGTACCCATATACTAGAAGAAACACCCAAAACAATAAAGGCACCTTTAAGTCACATCATCTGTTAGCGATCATACTAGAGAATTTTCTTACCCGTACATTTAGCAAAAATATAAGAATTCAAAGATGGAAGACCAAGACAACACAACACGTTCACATGGAAAACTTTACAGACAAAACCGATGATTGGAGCATGGGAACTATATACCCTTTGAGTTTGAGGAGTTAGTTGTATAAGCCTCTTAATGACACGAAAGGCAATGCTCCTCATCGGTAGCAGAATCAGGACCTGAGATATATAATTAAAAAAAGGGTCCCTTGTCAAAAGTGAGGAATGACTTTATTGACTGCAGTAACAATATCCAGAGTTGAAAGGAGTTGGTGCAACCTTAGGACGAGTAAATCCTTGATCAAGAAATGCATCATCACAAAGAACTTCCTCTGCAGATGTCTCTTGATGCTTAGCTATTTTGGCTTCATTCTTTTTCACAAGGTCCCTCGTTCTGAATATGTGATTCAACTGCACAAAAGAAACTGAATTTAGTAGATAGTGAAGGATCAATAGCTCAAATAAAATCCCAACACACAGCCAAACAAGGTATTGTCTGGCAGGAATGAATATGAGTATGTACACACAGAATGCATAAGGTATGCGTCCATGGAGCATGAGTCTTCTTCAAGGCCTCTATTGTAGAAGGGTTTCTTGTTCGAATGAAAAATGTCCCTGTAGCTGTTATCTAGAAAACAAAAACACAATCGACATGTCCACAAAATAAATAAGAGTACGGAACACCAAATACCACCAAGATAAACAATCAGAAAGGGCTATTTCTGGAATCTGTACATACAAAGGGAGAAGAATCTTCTCCTCTTAGATGAGTCAAAATCTTTCCCTCCAGATTTTTTGTATACTTCCAGCCAGTGCTTATATAACTTAGGCTTGAGGTCATAGTTCACATAAGACTCAAAGCCCTAGAAAATTATAAAGAACTCTTGAGTTAGAAAACAAAATTTACAATGTGATATTCTATAGAAATAAGGCCATGCAACACATACATCCATGAAGTTTTCACTCGTTCCTTTCCATCTGCAATTTGGCATGTCAATGGCAGGTGACTCCCACTTAAACTTCCACATGCCTTTTGGCAGGGTCTCCACATCTTCACCTGATAATTTGTGTCCAAGGTGTTCACTGAAGGCACTGCACAATTGAATGTGTATGAATGAACAAATGAAACGAATTGACCAAAAGAAACGGATTGACCAACAAATGCAAAGAATATGATGATAAAGAACAAAAAATAATTATTTCACTAGAATTTTACCTCGCGGATGAAGAAGCATCTCTAGTAGATTGAACAGTAAAACTCAATTCATGCTCTTCATCCGATTCAGAAGCCTCAGAATCATCTTCCTCAATTTTATGATCACTACTACTCTCTTGCATCATGCTCTCCCCAGCATGATCTTCAGGATATTCCTCATCAACCCCTTCAATTAAGCCAAGTAGAACATTTAACTTAGATCAGGACCGAAAGTTGATCCAACTACAGCAACCTAATACTGAGAAATCTCTTAAGACCAAGAGCTAATAGCTACAACTGATCTAAAAAAACATTCGTTGATTGATACGATGAATCATCAGCGCAAGTCAAACTTTACCTTGAATCGGATTATGCTCATCATCCGACATGGTTGAATATTCAGACTCAGTACCAACATTTTCATCTTCTTCCTCTTCCTCTGTCTCTCCATCATCCTCTTCTTCTTCAGTGTCACTCCTACCTTCTTCTTGTCTTAGTCTATAAACAGAATTAGCAATTCCTCTTTAGTATCTCATTCACAGCCTATACACTTGAATTTGGAGACAGAAGAAGTAGGGAACAAAGATTTTCCCCGGGAATGTGTTTCAGCAGTACACCTCTCAATCTCATCTTAGGACATAAAATCTGAAGATTAAAGGACACAACAGCTCCAAACTGAACAGGACCGCATACACAGCATTAAAATGTCCGAAATCCTAATTAGCGCACATGCATTACACCTAATTAACAAATCCAAAACACCAAAAGAACCTAAGAATAAAATACCTTTGTTTGTTCACATGGGCAACAACCTTGTTAGACGAACCGAGTGATGTCAACAATCTATTGTACACCGTCGGTTCTCTGTAGACCACTTCGTCCGATTCAGCTTCAGCGCATACTTCTTCAGATGACTCTAAAATTCCAGAAACAAACGCGATGAGTAACAAAATTCTCAACAAATCATCGATAATTGACACTAAAAAATCAATGCTTCACATGCCTGGATGCTCAGGTGGTGAAGGGCTGTGAACGACTGCTTCTTTAACACGTCGATTTTTCGATGTACACTTCTTCATACTGAATTTCTCCTGTGTCCTGCCTCTCTTCATGGCTACAAGGGTAACGCTCTCGGCGGAGAATATGCACTGCTCCGAGAAGAAGAAGACGAATAATTCACCGGAGGGGAAAAGGGAGTTTCTTAGGGTTTTTCACGACGGAAGGGGGGTCCTGGAATTTGACAATCAATGTGAACTTTATATTAAAATAGTAACGTGTTAAATTGTAAAAGGCCCAACACTTGTTCATCACGTCCCAAATCCCATAATGTAACGTGTTAAATTATGAGAGACAAAACAAAGGATTAAGTTCAACGAAGGTGACTTATTTGGTTAATAAAATCAATGACCGAAATCGATTTGAACCAGCAATCGTAATTAAACGGAAACAGATATAAAAATTGAATTATTATGATTTTTTAAAAATGACAAAATTGAACCGAACCAAATAAAAAATAACTGAAAAAACCAACAATTTAATAAGAAAATTAGTATATCGTACATCAAAACTGAAACCAAACCGCTTCAATATAAGAATTGAAGTGTTATAATTTTTCTAAATTCAAAATAACCGTACTCCAATATAACCAAACCAAGGTTCGGTTCGGTTATAATATTAAAAACCAAGAGAAGAATGAAGAAGAATAAAACGAAGAGTACAATCAAAAATCAAAACGAAAACACGAAGAAGAAGAACCACGAATCGAAGAGCAACCAGGAAAGCTATGCAACAGAAACGCAACAACCAGGAATAACAAAAGAAGAAAAATCAAAAATCAAAACGAAGAGTACCAAAAACACGAAGAAGAACACTGAAGAAGCAACCTGTCACTCACAACAATGAAGAACACAAAAACTCGAAGGGAAACCTGTCAAACTCGACGAAGAACACACAGAAACACAACAACGAGAATATGGCGAAGGGAGTGGATAGCAACAGGGCGAAAGGAAACATGTCGCAGAGGAAACGATGGAGAAACACACAGAAAACTGTCGGAGAGGAAAACCACAGAGAAGAATTGTCGATATACAGAAGAGCTTTCAGATTTACCTCGTATGAAGAAGAATTGTTGATAATGACGGCGGAAGAGACGAAGGGTATCTGATGGGCTTCGTGAGAGGCGAAGAGCAAGGAGAGTCGACGCCTGTAGCAGGTCGCAGCGGCGGTGAAGTTTCCGGAGACTTCGGAGAAGAAGGAGAACCCAATTTCCGATCGAGAGTCCGACGGCCGGAAGGGGGTTTTCTGCTCAGGGTTTCGATTTTGTGACCCTAATGACTTTTCCTTTTTTCTTTTTCAACACAAGGGACCGGAGTTAGTTATTTATTTGTCCTGACTAAGTTCGATTAAGCACAAGGAATAGGAATTATGCCCGAAAACCTGGCCCATTATAAGTTCGGTCGAGGCCCATAAAGGGCAAATATGTCTTTTACTTCTGAAACTCTAGGGTTCTCGTCACTTACTCCTCTTGTTTCGTCACACACATATATACATATAAACTCACTCAAGCTAGAAGTTTTCTCCTGAAGAATTCTCAGTCGTAGCTCATCTCCGTCCTCGCTGCGGCTCCACGTGATATCAGAAAATGGGTGTCTTCACGTTTGTGTGCAGAAACAGCGGCGGAGAGTGGAACGCCAAGCAGCACGAGGGAGACCTCGAGGCCTCCGCCTCTTCCACCTACGAGCTCCAGCGTAAACTCGTCCAGACCGCCCTCTCCGCTGACTCCTCCGGCGGAGTTCAGACCTCCTTCTCCCTCATCACCCCTACTTCTGCCGTCTGCCAGGTTGCTCTCTCTCTCTCTCACACACACACACACATCTGTTTTCTGTATGTTCTTAAATAGATTGCTGGATTGCCAGATTTGTTTAGGTTTTGGAGTGGTTTAGGGTTTAGGGATCGCGGGCATTTTTGAATTGTTCCCTCTTTTCTGAGTTTCTATCATTTCCTTGGGAGAACGTTCGGACTTCGGAGTGTCGTGGATCGCCCGATTAGGTTCGCTCTGTGTTATTTTGTTTAGCTTTAGCCTTTCATTGTTGTTTTCTATGGTTTAGGACCGCGATTATTTGCCATTATCACCACTTGTCGATGCAAGCAGTGATCTTCATTCCGTTATATTTTCAGAATCAAAGATTTCGGTTAATCCAGCTTCATGTATTCCTACTTGATAAAAATCTATATTTTGGGTTTTTGTTTATTAGAATGAACACTTTAATTTGTTGGTTTGGGTGCGATGATCCATTGTATGATTATTACTCTCCCTATAATGCTCTAGATTGTATGATTCCTCATTCTTTCATTTCTGTCCCTCAGATCCCTAATGAAGCAACCCATTTTACTTGTATGAGACATTGTTGACAGGACTCAATACCTTCGCATCATATGAAATGCGTTCACCATACCTTGTTTGATTGCTAGTTGTATCTGGTGCGAACATTTCGATGCTAGCTAATGATTGCTTGGTTATACTCGCAATCACGCTTTCTCGCTAGTTTTTGCTCCTGTAAACATTACATACCATCTTGGGTAGTTTGGAAAAACTGTCTGGTCAAGTAGATCAAATTTTGAACCGTATCTATGGTTGTGCAATAATGCAAAAATCCTCGTGGGTACTCTGATACGTATACATATTTCTGAATCCTGTGTGATGCGGAGCAGGTGGTGGTCGGTGGTGCTGTGGGTGGAGGGTTTGTAGCTGGAGGAGCTGCTCCAGGCGGAGGTGCCGGTGGTGCATCAGAGGCAGCAGCTGCCCCTAAGGAGGAGAAGAAGGAGGAAGTTGAGGAAGAGGAAGAAGGAGATTTCGGTTTCTCTCTCTTTGATTAGAAGCTCCTTTAAGGTTAGTTTGATCAGTTTCACCTCTTTTTCTGGTCTCTTACTTTGTTTCGATCTGTCCTCTTCTCAAAAGACTGAGGGTGTAATGAGAATATTATAGTAAGGATATGATGCTGTTTCCCCAAATCTAATTTCCTTGACTCCTAATTTTGACAACACATTATTATAAGCCCACTTCTAAGATATTAATTTTTTTGAATCGAAATTTTGTAACTTTACAGTATTATATATATATATATATAAGACAGTATGCATCCTAAAAACCCGAAAACGCTTCTCTCTTGCATCTCTTGTCATCCTTTTTAGCGTTTTGCTGGGTCTGAAACGCTGGAAACTGCGTTTGGGTTGGGTTTCCCAGCATGGAGACGAGCTTCACTGGCCATGCACTGGAACGGTAAAAGGCGGCCGTGTTATCTTTTCGCTAGGAAGTTCCACCCGAACGCACTAGGCCCGTTGCTGAGCCTCTTCCCCAACTACATGTCCATATGATAAGAGAGAGCTGATGAAATTCTTGGACCGTAAAATCAAGGTTCCGATTTGGAACACAGTTGGGTAAATGTAAATTTAATTGAAGAAATCGGATGATTCGGGCATTGCATTGACGAAAGCACAGTGAGAATGAAGGTGGAATACAGTCAGAGATGAGGCACAGTGATGGGAGCATGAGAAATGGTGGGGTGGAGAGGGGAGCAGCTCCAGTCCTTGCCGTGTCGAACCACCGAGAAGTGACGCGGAACCCAAGTTTTGCCCGAAGCCTCTTTTTCCCTCCGAGACTCTCTCTCTATCTCCTCCAATGCCGTTTTCGCCGCTCTTGCTTTCTCCCAGTCTTGTTCCATTATGGCTTTGCTCACTTGACTCCACACCGCCGTCGACTCTCTCTCTCCCACCTCCTTCCTCGTCGAAACGAAAGCAATAAACTTTATTATCGAAATGAAACATGAATTTGTACACATGTATGTATGTATGTATGTATGTACCTTTAGATCCTTGACAATGGGAGTTTTGAGTCCTGTAAGATTTTCTGTCGCGTTGTACATAACCTCGAGCTTTCCGTTCTTCAAATCCTTCGCCATAACAGTGCTGCAATACAATTTTCACGAAAGGTATATCGGTTTTTGGACCGACGGTATACCGTATACGGATAACTAGAAAAAGAAATAGGTTAAATACACATACGTATCCCAATGACCGTATATCTCGTAAAGCTTTTTCCCTGAAGATGAATCGTAGATTTTGCCCTTGATGGATCTATCGTTTCCTCTGATTCCCATCAACGAGTCGGTAGCCAAATGTAACTCGGCCTCGAGATCGTTCTCCAAACACTTGATTCGAACTTTTCCGGCCCAATAAGCTCTCGTCACCGGTAGAAATCTCATCACGAGGTTCGGAGAATTCATCTCGTAAGTCTCTCCCCTATTCAGAAGCTTTAATGTCCTTTTCCCCTTCACTTCCGCCTCCATGTAGGCACCTAGAGATAAGATCACAATCCCATATCATTTTATTTCAAAAGGTGTATTTTGTTCAATCTCACACATATGAATACCGACACAGTCGAAAATAAATGTATGGAACATTACCACGAAACCTGGGAACAAAACTGTCGACGCGGTCACGGGAGGATGATGCGAAACCTGAAAGAATTTCAATATCATCATTTGAATATAAGAATATTAGGAAATTTGTATGAAACAATTGGTAAGTGTTACAAATAGATATATGTATACTTGCTCAACGAGGACATGGATATTTCCGTGGGAGACGTGGTGAGTTTCGCCGAGGACGGGGTTGTAAGGAGCCATGCCGAAGATCAACGGTCGGAGAGTGGAGATGTTCCACGTCACCACGCTTTTCAGCCGTTCGATCTGTCTGTCTCCACCGTTACACTGACCCAGCAAATCCTGGCCGCCGAAGCTGTAGACCATCTCCCCGTAACACTGGAGCTGCGACCTCGGTATGTTGAAGTGAGGTGGCAACTTCATTTATATATAAAAAAAACCACCATATAATTGCGGAAGTGTGGTGACATAATGTATTAATTAAGGGAGACGACGTAAAACTGTACGAGGAAGAAAATTGTTAAAGGAAATTAATGTCACAAATAATCCCTAACACCACCATATAATTGCGGAAGATCCCAATTTATGTAAAAGTCGTTTGTTTTCTGCTTCCTTAACTTAGATATATACTTGCTTACGTAGATTTATAAAGAAATATTAAGATTGATCAGACAGAAATTGAATAAGCTTGTCCTGCCCCACAGTGGATAAATTAATACGGTTTATAACCTCCTTCCGTTTACTCTTAAATGCCGTTTTAGTTTTCTTTTTGTCCACCCGGTCTCCAGAACTTTGTCCCGACTAATCTGGATCCGACCCGATCGTGCACCTAGTTATATTGGGTGAGTCTCCCAACACATGTATTAAGAAGAAGAATATTTTATCTAAAATACCCTTTTTAGTTAGTTTATTTTTTTAATACTAATAATTGTTTCTATCTTATTAATTTTCATGAAATATAGAAAAAAATATATATAGAAAAACAAAAAATCGTCTTTCATCTTAAAATAAAATATATATATATATATATATATACACTAAAACGGCATATAAAATTCAACGGAGGAGATAATATCTTGCCTGAAAGTGAGTGAGGTCGGATCCAGGGCGTACGTTCTTGAAGAGGCTCAGGATCCGACGGATGAGATTAGAAGCTGTGTAATTACTGTCTTCCTCATCTTCCAACGAGTAAAGCTTCGCGATCACCACTTCTTTTGTTGTTCCTTCTTCCATCTACCCAAAATGAAAAACCATAATTTTGTTAATAAATGCGATTGACAGTAATTTAAATTTTGGATTTTGTAAGGTTTGGCTGTTAATATGGGCATAAATCTGATCAATAGATATGGGGTTCATAATTTCGATAAAGTTTTGGGTGGTTTATGCATGCATATACCATTTAATTACTTCCGTATTTCTTGATTGGCAAATTAGGAAATTCTAGGAGTTGAAACTCGGGGATATTTTGTGTATTATATTTTTACGTTTATTGTATGTTTAGAATTTTCTCTACGTAAATATAGACATAATCCAAATTTGAGTGACCTAGTGGTAAGAACTCTTACTCTGGATTCAAATCCAAGTATAAAAAGAGATATTCACTTGAATATTTTTGATCCTCTAAGAGATGCAGTTTGGGCTAAAAATTCGGTGAACTTCTGGTTTATAAAAAATATATACTCTCTCCGTTTCAAAATATTTTTAGTTTTAGATTATTTTCCATGTTTCAAATTATTTATCATTTTACATTTTCAAGACATTTTTTTATAATAATTTCCAATTTTATCCCTATTAAATTTCAATAAATTATTGATGATAACATTGTTTTTATCATTAAATAAGGATATACGTGACTTTTTTTATATTTTCTTAAAAAATGTGAAATAACCTAAAGCAATAATTATTTTGAAACGGAGAGAGTACATGATATAGATTTTAGAGAATTAATTATAGCAATTATTTAAAATACGAACATTCTTAATCATGACAATAGAAACCCTCTCGTTAGTAGTTCCTCAGTTGTATTTCGTGCATATATATGTATATATATGTCACGATGTTTTCTTGGTACTTTAAAACGTTACTATGTAGTGGAGTTGCTATAGCTATCGTCATGGCAGTTCATGCGCATATATGCTTACATGAATACAAAAGAAAACCGCATATATATATATGTAACGTAACAGACTTTAAACAACGTCTTCAACGTACGCAAATCCTTAGCTCTCAACCCAGAGATCTATATAATACATATATGTATATATCGCCATGACAGGATAACTGGTTTGTTATATGTTTATATATATACACACACATACACACGCGAAAAATATACAATAGAGAGAAAGAATGACCCATTTACCATTTTGAGAAGAAAGGTTTCTTGTGGAACGTGGCCTTTTTTGTCTCTTGCCCTTTTTTTTTTTTTTTTTTTTTATGGAAGAAGAAGAATTCGGGTGTTGCTGTAAGGAGGAAAGGTTTTGTTCTTCCATGAGAACTGAAACCAGAAACCATTTTATAGAATGGTAGGGGAACGGTAAGGGCTTGGGGGGGAAGAGGTCAGCAGCAATAAATAAGGGAGGCGCATGGTAGATAGAAATAATTTTATTTTTATCATGTTGAGTAGTGGTTCGGTCCATGCACATTTAATTCCAATTCCTCTGTAAACGTAGGATCAAATTGTCATTGCGCTGACGTGTACACTGACAGCAGGGAAATATAGTATGTATGTATGTATGTATGTATGTATGTATGTATGTATGTATGTATGTGTGTGTATATGTATATATGTGACGTTAAATTTTATGCGCATCTCAATTAGATACAAGGCCTTTATAAAGCGTCTCTTTCAACTTATCACACGGTAATTACACACACACACACAAAATAAAAAAAATAAATGGCGAACAAAGTCAGTGATTTTGACGTGAAATTAGGAAGTGGTGCGTTTGTGACGACGATGTGGATAAGTTTGAATACATGAATATGTGTGTATATATATATATATATATATATTATAGGTATGGCACTCCATCTCCATTGCATGCTTCCTCACGTTCCTTTGGATTACGTTGTCCATCTAACCTCCTCAACTAGGAAGAATGAATAATAAAGAAACGAAGACTTCAGAACACAATGAGAGAGAGAGAGAAGAGAGAAGCATATGACGATGATGATGATGGTGATGAAGCCTGCACTGACTCTTCTTCTTGTTCATCTTCCTCCTCTTTTTCCTCGTATTAATCCTGTATATATAGTTAGAGACAGTCAGAAACCTATCCTGATCGCTCTCTTTTCAGTGCGGAAGCTAACTTTCAGAAGTAGGTTCTTGCCCCCAAGGAACGACAAGCTGATTTTGGTCTCAGACGAAATATGATGAGGTTTCTCCGGACAGGACAGAACCACTTCCAGGCTCCTCTTTAATGTACTCGCTCTTCCATTGTCGGTGGAGGGCTGAAACCAGTTTTAGTTAAATGACGACTTGTTTGTTATGCTTGAATCTCACGTGAATGTTACGTACGCTCTCAACCCTCAGATTGCAAAACCTAATGGCATTCCACTCTAACCCCTTTGCAGCTCTCATGGAACTCGTCCAGGTTTTCAGCCTGTAGCGAAGAAGAAGAAGAAAAATCGACAAGAAAGTGCAGAACCCAACAGAGTGGAAGAGAACGTATTACCTCAAGAAAATATCGGAATGAGAGCATTACCATGTCTACGAGATGAATGATTCCGCCATTGATGGCACAAAATCTGCTCTTTCAGTCTGCAAATCTGAAGGGAAATTAGGTTTTCTTTCTCCCATTAAAAGCAAGAAGTGAAAAAAAAAGTTAGTTCACTTTACGTGACAGGACATCCTCGTTCAGGCAAACAGTTGTGATACAGAAATCTAAATTCTGGTTCTTTTTCATGGCGAGGAGATTAAGAACAAAACCATGGAAGCGGCACCCGAGGCTTTTTCTGCCAATGCTCTGCCTCAATATCGTATTTCAAGACCCGATAGCACTCGAGCATAAGGGGAAGTTTGTATATCGCAATGTACGGGACAAAAGATTCAAGGGTATTTACCGGAGAGGACCTGTGAATCATTTTTGATGTTTGATATTCGGAGAATATGCACTTTGTGCGAGTAGTTTCAACCCGCAACGATTGAGTGCCAGACAAAGATCGTTTCTTTTTAAGAAAGAAATCGTTCAAACACCACGAGGAACGTCGTAAAACCCAGTTGCGGGATTCGGACAATCTCTTGGAGCAAGCGCGAATGCAGTAAAGCCACACATCTGGTCGTGGTCTTACCACAGATGATCGCCGAAAATGATCTCAGCAGCACAAAAACAGTGAAATCTCTTAACTAGGAACATGGCGTAATTTCGGGGGACAAAACCTACGTGATTGGTCGTCCTGTGACAAGGGCGGAAACGAATTCGGACATAGAAAACCAACGTGGAATCCAAAACATGAAACGGTAGATAGAACTCGTTGGATTGGACACAGATTGTCTGTTTGATATGAGAAGACAAATTGCTGCTTTGTGTGTGTTTGTGTTTGTTTCCCCTTCATTTGTTCTCGTCATTCGCTCTCCACTCAACTAATCTCTTCCATCATCCCTTACGAACAAAAAAAGATGCACACTAACAAGATCAAGAAGATTCTAAAAAAAAACAAAGAAAAAAACTTCGTTGCAGGCTTGTATTCTTTACGAGCGTTGCCCGCTTGGACTGGTGGAGTTGGGTCTTCTCACGAATCGTCCCTGTCCCATCACCAACCCCCAAATATATATATCAACAAATACACATTCATTAATTACATATATATATATATATGTATGTATGTATGTATATATACAGTGTATAGCGTATATACCTTCATGCGGGGGCGTTGGTCAGCGTTGAGCTTTCGGACTTGGTACCTGATCTTCTTGGAGAAGAGACGGGTCCTTCGTTTCTCTTTGTACCTCATCACACTCGCTTCTCTCACTCCCCCTTCTCCGAACAAATCTATCTGTGCCACCCTCGCCTGCGGTCAACGCCACGTCATCATCATCATATATATATATATAAACATAACTCATGTTTCCCAGCCACTTTATCACCACCCATCATTTCCTCATCAGATTCACCATGAAAATTTGATGTCTCTCTATACAAATCATGGTAAAGTTCATAGCTTTTTATTTTTTTTTTAAAAATGCATATTGGAAAATTGCTCTATAAGGCCCTCTACTTTAACATAAATAAACATTTTCCAACGTAGTAACCGAATGTATAAATGCTCTCAGAATTGGTTTATTTTCCATGCGAGAGCATCACGTGCAAATAATATTGTACCGACACCGACAGTACTTGAAAATGTTTAATTTGATTTGGGAGCAAAGTCAAACATTATTTTAATAGGAAAAACAGTCTTACTACAGGTCTGTAGCTTTATTAAAAACTAAAGAGGCTTATAAAAAAAACATATTTTAATTACCATAACTAATACATTATTAACCATTAATTTATTAATTAGTAAACATTAAAAAGACATAACTCCTTTTTCAGGTGGACTTTTCAACGCCACGTGGTGGAAAATTAGCAGTTAAGAGCAGATGCCGAAAATGATAATTAAATATGAATTTAATCATATATTTAAAAAAAAGAAAAGTAGAAATTTAGGAGTCTACGTCGATGGAGAGAGAGTGAAGAGTAAAGTTTAACGTACATGGACATCGGCTCCGGCGGCGTCCGGCCCCAGAATCTCGTCCGAGAACGGCAACCCCTTGTCCGACCAAGCTTCCAGGATGCCGTCGTAGTCGAGCTTCAACAACGGACCCCATCTCTCCTCCGGATTCGGATTTGGACTCGATTCCTCATCCTCTTTGCTCGATTCGCAGCTCTTCGATTCCGCCGCCGGCGATACTTTCTTCTTTTTCTTCTTCTTCTCGGCCGCCGCCGCCGTTACCGTCTTCTTATTGTTGTCGGATTCGGCGTTACCGGCGGCTGCAGCCGTGGCAGCGGTTGGGGTTGCGGTGGTTCGGATTCTCGGCGAGATCTGATCGAAATCGACGGTGGGAAATCTCCACCAGTTGGCGTCGTCGTTATCTCGGATTGCGCTCCTCAATCCGAACCCTAACTGGAAATTCCCGGCGAATCCGAACCCCATGGAGCTTCCGTACCACGGATTCATCATCATTTGCCGTAACCGGCCGATTCCGTAGCAATTCTCTCCGAGATTGATCTTCTGAATCCTGGAATCACCGACCCTGTGATTCCCCTCGTCGTTCGATTCGACATTTCCCATTATACTGTCGATTCCTTCTTCAATTTCCTCGTCCAGAATCGATTCCGCATCGAAATCGTCGAACAACTCCAACCGATTCGCCTCCAAATCATCGATTTCAGCTCCCTCTTCCCGACGAAATTCACTTCCTTCTGCTCGAAGAACGGATCTGTCTTCGCTTGGAGAGGCGGATGGAACAGAAAATCGGGCTCCTCGATTGATTCAAACTGCAAAAGCAACTCAGAAGCTTCGTCGAAGTCACTGTGAGGAGATTTAATCCCGAAGAAGTGCGAATTCGAGGGAGATTTCAATGGGTTCGAGTGGTTGGAGGAGAAGATGTTGGGGTAGGCGGTGGACAGAAGTGCAGCCGCCTCGTTGTATGTCTGATTCGGACGTTTTCTCGGCGTCCGAGCCTTTCGCGTAGAGATTGCGAGCGGCGAATTCGACTCCGACAAAGTCGAACACGGCGACGGAGTGTTGTGCGACGGTGCTCTGGTGGCGGTTAACGTCGACGGTGGAGATTTCACGATCTCCAGGTCGAAGCCATACGCGGCGGCTCTTCCGCTGCCGCCGCTGCTCAGACAGGACGACATCAGCTTGTCGGTGTTTATTGGCCCAGAAAGGATTTTCCCGGAAAACTGAGGTTGGTGAAATTGAGTGGATTTTTTAATTCCTCTAGTCAAAGTGTTGTGAGGAAAATTCAGAGGAAATCTGGGGAATTATGGAAATGATCGAATTTGAGTGACAGAACATAATTTTTCTGGGGAAATCGCGGGATTCTGGGATTCAGAGGAAAATGTACGAACAGTACTGTTGATGACGCAACGCAGTAACAGAGACAGTGTGAAGAAATTTTGCAGTTTCCCCTTTTGCTGTATTTTTTGGGATTTGGGAATAGAAATCGACTGGTTTATCTCTTAGTAATGATAAACCCTAAACCCTCTTAGCACTCAAAAACAAAGTAAAGGCTGAAACTTTTTCCCTCTGCGCTACTAAATTCGGAAAAAGGCCAAAACTTGAGAGCTTACAAAAGGGAGCAAGAGAGAATCCATCCATGAGAGAGCAAACCCAGATTCACCGGAACAGAGAAAACTCCAGAATTTCGTCATCTCTAAACCCACCAACTGAGAAAGCAAAAGCATCAAACTTTGAAATCGATTGGAATAAAAAAAGGAAACCGGACAGAATCCCAGAAAAACCCAATGCCCAATAGATGTGAGAGAAGAGAGAGAGCCCAATAAAGCAAGGGACTTGCAGAGGAAATCTGATTGGTGGAGAGAGAGGAAGAGGGAAATTGGAGTGGATGGAGAGTCACGAGGAGAGGGAAGAGATATAGTAGAAAGAAAAGGGAAAAAGGATCCGTTAGGGTTTGTGAAGGTAAAAGACATATATAATCGGCGGAGAGAGGTGTGTGTCTGTAAATATCACAGAGAGAGTGGTGGAAGAAGACGATGGCATATGTCGAAAGGACAAGAATTGCTCGAAAGGAGCTCAGCGAGTGTGTGGGGTCCACTCGGTTCCTTTTCCAGTTTTAAATATTTCTTAAACGAGAGTCAAATGTGCAATTACATTCCTCTTTCATTTGACTCTGATTAGTGATTATATATATCATCAAATATGATTTTGCCAATAAATCGAATTCCTTTCCTTTGTTGTTCTTAATATTTTTCTTTCCTCCTCTTCTTAAAGTAGGGTTCAAAATTACCCAAAAAGGGCCTTGATTTCCCTGAAATCCAACAATCTTGACAATAATTATAACATAATAAAATTAAAAATATTCCTTGGTTAATTATAAGTGGGTTTAGGGAACTTTTATTGTAATTGCAAAGTTAGGGTAAATCATCGGCAGTGACTTTTCGAGAGAATTTGAATGTGCCTTTGGTTTTTTGGATTATTTCCAAAAATTCGCCAAAGGAAAAAATCCCATACCCACCTGCAAAACTTTTTGGGTTCTTATGATAGTAAACAAAAAACGTCACCCTATCCATTGACGTGGCAAAGTCTCATTGGCTCACTTAGATTTCTCTGATGACGTGGCTATCCTTTTTACTGGTCGGATGCGCTTTCACGTGTTCCAATGAACGACTTAAGAAATTTAGACAAATGTTCAAAATCCATTAGCATTATACACTTAAAAACTATATAATAAAAACCCAAGTATCTAATAACTTTGTCACATATTGATAGTACGTAATAAATATTGTGATTGGATGCTAGTATTTAAATATTCAAATTCTAGATACGTATATATAGATATATATAAGTCTTTTGCTGACTTAATATTAAATATATAGTTTGTCATATACTTTAAATAGCTTAGATATTATATAAAAAAAATGAATAGAAAATATGAGGATAGTTGTGTAGGCCTAAAAGGATAATGTCCCACACAGAGGAATGATTGGTACCTTTTTGGTGCCATTTAAGGGATTTGTGTGGCAGATGGCGATCATACGTTGTGCTCTCGTTACGTTTAGTGGCTCCTGGTTTAGATTATTATTATTATCATTATTTTATTTATTTGGATATGGTCTTTGAATCTCATATTCGCAAAATCTATTGTGAATATTTTCGATTTTGAAATTGTTGTCTGTATCGATTTCGAACTTTGATACAATGTCTTTTTTAAGATTTTGGTCTGTATATACATAAGTAATTAAGTACTTTGCACTTTTTTCCTTTTGTGTTTATTTACTATATACCATTATCATAGTAAATTGGAATTAATTAATCATAATACCAAAATTGTCTAAAACGATTAAAAAGAATGCATGTATATATTAAAAACAATGTAGTAAATAAACAGTTATTGATTTTGTTTATATTATTTTGTCTTAACTTTATAATATTTTAATATATTGTATTTAAGATTCTATAAAGTGATGAGATAGCTGATTATTAAAAATATTATTTTTTAAAAATAATATATGTAAAAATGGAAACTATCTTTTCTACACTCGCCCTTGTCTTCATTTTTCTCGAAAATGTTTTTTGGACCGCATAAATGCCCAACAGATATTTGTGTCCAGAAAATATCTTCGTTATACAAATAAAACAGAATATAAATAATTAATAAAGATAATAAGATAGATATAACCATGATGGTTCAAAAAAAGAAAAAAAAAAGAAAAACGTGACTACATAATTTCGTCATTAATTGTCTTGGAACATTGTAATTGAAATTGTATAATCTTAAGATTTTTATTATAATATTTCTATAGACCAAACTTTGATATAGTTTTGCTCACATACTCTCGGAATCTAGTTTCTTTCTCTTGGCAAATGGCTGTTCATATCCTCAACTATAATTACAGATAAATATTCAGCAGTGGATGTTTTATTTTGCTTACTTACGAGCTTAGTTTCTTTTTAATCTATACTTATTTTGTTATTTATTTTTAAATTAATACTAAAAAATTATATTCAATCAATTTATTAGGCGTTTGTTTTTTATATCCAAAATGGGAGTTCCATCTTTTTTCGCAATCATTTAAATGCTTCCAAGTTTTCCATATACGAGAGAGTTCTACTATATTCTATGACAAGACTGTTGTTGAAAAATAACTCATTTGATTTAGTAATCTATCACTTTAAACATACTCTAACTAATTTATGCAATAATATTTTTTAGAGAGAGAAAGAGAGAGAGAGAGAGAGAGAGCATCTTATCTCTAAAAGGGGTGTCGTGCTGGAGACAGAGAGAGCCTTAAAAATACGATAAACCCCAATCCATCTCTTTTGTTCTTTTCTTTTATACCAAAATTTACTTTGATTCTCTCTCTCTCTCTTATATCACAACATGTGACTCCTCTCCTTTTTTTTACTCTTCTTATCTTTATTTTTTTTGTTTTCATCCCAATTAATTATCTTTTATTAAGACTCTATTATGATATAGAATATGTTTAGATAAATATGTAACTATTTCCCAAGATTTCGTGCCCTAATTTGTAACCTCTATATATATATTTGGATATAACATCTACAAAAAAAATCTATATATATGCGAAAATTTATCTTTCATCCAACTCTCTCTCTCAAAATGATTGAAGAAATTCGCATAAATACTTTTCTCCACATTTAACCTAAAATAGAATAGCATGCTTTTGCATGTTATTTTAGAGGCATCCAAAATTGGGTAGAATTACTCAAGTTTACAAGTTAAACACGTAAAATAAGTTTGAAAACACAGTTAAGTTTGACAATAGGCTAAATATTTAATAATTAATGGGATTCTGACCACTCATTTTATGCGTGACAAAAATAATAACTAAAACAATTAAATCGCCTTTTGTTTATTTATGGAAAAAAATAATTCATCTTTTTACTTGAAGACATATCTTAGAAAAAAAATGCAATCATTTGTCGTTTCATATATTCTAGTGCACCAGCCTAACATATGTGACCGTATGATTCGATTAATAACTTAAACCAATATATAACGAGAATAATTTGTTTTACATCTTTTTACATTATAATTTATGTATAGAAATCAACGTTTTTTTATAACCGGATATCTTGTACCAATATATATCAATACGAAAGAATCATTTGTTTAACATCCTTTTACTTTATAATTTATATATAGAATTCAACGTTTTTTTATAAACTAATTGTTAAATAATAAAAATAACTAGTAAACAAGAAAAAAACTATCACTTTTCTTTTCTTCTTTTGGGTGACCGAATATCTTGAACCAAAGTTCAGATTAATCCGGGGATCGGAAGTCAGACAAGTGATTTGGAATATATGTTCCCTCTCAAATTTGAGGTTCGAACTCGTGACGAAACATATGTTTTGTGTCCCCGTTTCATCTGCTGAACTATCCAAATTTGGGTTCACCTTTCTTTTTTTTACCAAGATAAAAAAAAAAATCCTAATACAAAAGCAATTTTTTTGGCACTTAATTATATATTTCTAGTTTAAACTCAAAACGTTTACCTACTTTGTTTGAATTTGTATAACCTGCTGAAAAAATATAGACTATGTTTTTCAACTAATACGAATAAAATGAAATTAAAAATAGTCATGAATAACTACGAAAACAAAGAAATGAACTCCAATAAAACACAACATATATTGCTAGAGAATTCAATCGTATGACACGTGAACATGTGAGGTGGCAAGTGGCTCATTGGCTCAAAAGTAACCTTTGGAGAGTCAATTAGGGCAAATTCGAAAGCTGTCATGTTATTTGACCCACGTAGTTACAAACTACAAGTGAACTCTCTTGTGTGTTTTTGCGAGGGACCATTTTTATTCACATACATTTTTGCCCTATTTCCCAATTCGAATCTGGCATGGCGGTATACTCCTACACCATCCTCTCTCACTCTCCACTCCATGCTTGTTATAATTTTTTTTTTTAAAAAAAATCAATCTTTAGGGAAATGTCTTGATAATTCGGATAGAGTTAAGCCATGCATGAGCCTATATATAAAATTTCGGCTACTAAATTTTGTGCCTTGGTATACAAGTTATTTAAATATGAATCTCACAAGTCCATATATATACATATACATATATATATATATTGCGTCAAAAATAATAATGATAATAATCAATCTTCAAACATGGTAATTAGTTGGTTCCTCTAAAACTTGGTGAAGTAAGAGAGAGTGTAGAACCTACAAAGTGCCGTCTCGTCTCTATAGATAAAGGATCTTATGGGCCGACAGATATTTGTTACGTCCCTTTCTTCGTCGAGGCGTGCCCTATGACAAAACAGGATT
The DNA here is from genome assembly GCF_000463585.1 of Tarenaya hassleriana. Lineage (NCBI taxonomy): Eukaryota > Viridiplantae > Streptophyta > Magnoliopsida > Brassicales > Cleomaceae > Tarenaya > Tarenaya hassleriana. The sequence goes on along the minus strand of NW_010965373.1, from coordinate 473,163 downwards.
GAGAGGCAAACTTCCCATAGAACAAAAAGATTTTATAATATATGCTTTATTTATATTGTACAAAGATATTACATTATATATTAGAAAATATCTCAGTTCATTTTACGAGCAAAGAGAAAGAAAAAAAAACTTTTTTATTTAATTTATGTGAAACATGGATACTGAAATATATATTTGCTTCGATGTTATTTAGATTTTATGATAATATTCAAACCATGACCTAAGGACGGTTTTTTATTTTATTTATTATTTAGATAAGTTAAAACGATGTCGTTGAAGGGATGAACTCATTATAGTTGGGCCTTCAGCTTTGAAAAGGCCCATAAAATAAAAGTTCAAATCGCATCTATCACTATGGGCTTTACCTTTTCAAGGTCAAAGCCCAAACATTTGCACATTTCTGAACGACGTCGTTTGATATTCTGATACTTGTCACAGGCAGGCGTAATCTCTCCCTCCCTCTCTCCGGTTCTAATGGCCGCCATTGCAGAATCTGTGGAGAATGATGCCGTTCCCTCCCCGGAGAACGAGAACCTTACTCGGGATGAGACCAGTCATTCCGCCGTATTAAATGGAAACCCTAGCGCCAACGCCGAATCTGGTCAGCAGGATGAGAACTTGGCTGCCAGAACTGCCGAGGGAGCAGTCTCCGGCATTGATGGGTCGGCGGAGAAGTGGCCGGGCTGGCCGGGAGACTGCGTATTCCGTCTGATCGTTCCGGTGACCAAGGTCGGCGCCATTATTGGACGAAAAGGAGACATAATCAAGAAGATGAGCGAGGAGACTGGTGCTCGTATCAAAGTTCTTGATGGTCCCATTACGACTCATGATCGCGTCGTCAGTCCCTCTCTCTCTCTCTCTCTCTCTCTATATATATATATATATATATATATATGCGTATGTGTGTGTGCGCTTAATTTTCCGAATTGGAGACTTCCTGTTTTTCTAGGGTTTTGTCTTTTAGGTATCTCACTTCATATATGACTAGAGGGAATCGAACCAATCTGGTCTTGTTGTCTGAGCTTTTCGCTAGCATCTGGCTTGATGAGTGTGAGTTTCTTGGAATTGAGAAATTAAATTGATTAAAGGTTTATCTGTCCATGTTGATATTCAGCTACTGTGGCTTGAGGTTGACTTTTCCATTATAGTTTAAGCTCCATTAGGTTATTATTTGGTTTTGTTAGGTTCTAGGATTAGGAATAATCTATGCAGTTTGGACAGTACATCGATTGGAATTGCACTCTCATATTGCTCTTTCACAATTTGTATTATTTAGGTGCTTATATCTGGAAAGGAAGAACCGGAAGCTTCATTGTCCCCTGCAATGGATGCAGCCCTTAGGGTGTTCAGGCGAGTTTCAGGCTTGCCTGATGATGATGATAATGATGATGTGAAAACAGCTGGAGTCGGCTTCTGTTCATTGCGATTATTGGTGGGATCTTCTCAGGCTATAAACTTGATTGGAAAACAGGGCTCTTTAATCAAATCCATAGTAGAGAACTCTGGCGCATTTGTTCGTGTATTACCCGAAGGTATCATCGCCCTTTACAGTTCACATTCTGATAAATCTCTGCATTTATTTATCAAAGCTTAAAAAGCTGCCCTTTATCATCAATATTTCTCTTCGAGGGTTGTGTTCTATTTGATACATTGTGTCCTATATTCGATGGGAGACATGAAATAATAACTGAAGCTTTTGCCGCCAGAGGATAATCCATTTTATGCTTCGGAGGATGAACGGATAGTAGAGTTGCAGGGAGAGGGATCTAAGGTCCTAAAGGCCTTAGAAGCCGTTGTGGGTCAACTAAGAAAATTTCTAGTTCACCACACTGTTGTTCCTCTCTTTGAGAAGCAAGTAAGTTGAATGCAAAATGGCTTGTTGAGAAATATGTTTCTTTCTTTTTGTTTCTTAATGATCTAGCTTTTGTTTTCTAATCTTTAGTATCTGGCTAGAGCCTCTCAAGGTCGTCAGTCAGAAATGTTAGTTAACAAGCCATCTCTAAGATCTAGTTCACAAAGTATGATCGAATCTGATTTTTCCCTGTTGGCACGGAGGGAACCTCTGTTTCTTGAGCCTGAATCACGAATTCAGCCGCCAGGAGTTTCTATTTGTAGTCAAGATCGTGTACTCTCAGCCAGACATTCTCCAGGACTTGGTCGGGTTTCTACTGCTTCATTTGTAACACAGGTAGAATCCACTAGATAGATGTAGCATCATCATTATTGTTCTTGCTCTGATCTTTCTCTCTTTATGATTCTGATTTTAATAGGTCGCTCAAACTATGCAAATACCATTCTCGTATGCGGAGGATATCATTGGAGTGGAAGGAGCTAATATTGCATACATCCGTCGAATAAGTGGAGCCACTATATCCATACAAGAGAGCCCACATCGTGATGAAATCACTGTAGAAATCAAGGGAACTTCTACACAAGTTCAAATTGCTCAACAGCAAATTGAAGTGAGAATACTTTGTTAATTGATGTCATTAACGACGGGAAACATCTGTTTTCATTTCCTCTGTAACGATTTGTCTCAGGAATTCATCAGTAATCACAAGGAGACAGTTACGGGTGGGTATGATAGGAGCGAGACCGGCTACTTGCCCACATATCCTCAGCTTAGCAGCCGCAACGAGCCACTTTCGAGCGGAAA
>NW_010965373.1:440877-470109 GCF_000463585.1 Tarenaya hassleriana | reverse complement strand
AGGGAGCCACTTTCGAGCGGCTACTCGGAAACCGGCTACAGACCGACGTACTCTCAACTGAGTGGTAGCTCGTACATGCCGTCGGGGTCAGGCTCTGGCTCTGGCCAAACCTACGGTTCGGAGCACAGAGCTTCTTCTGATGTTGGTGGTGGTTACACAAATTTCAAGCTTTAACTCCTTGGCTGTTTTTTTTTTTCTGAAGATGAGACTATAAGAACATGAGAACAGTGATGTAGGTGAATGTGTAAAGTAAATCTAGTGTCGATTAGTTTTTACACGTCTCTCTGTGGTCTTGTAATGTCTTCATCGTCTCCCTCCCATAGTGTTGGAACTTGGTCCTTGTTGAATCCCGAACTTAGGCCTTGTTGTTATCCGTTGGCCAATTAATATTTAGGTTGATTTTTAAATCTAAATAGTTATTTGTGATTCCCCTTTAAAGCGAAACCAAATCTATTGGGTCCCACGCGTCGATTTGGGGCGTATGGGGAGATCAAATTCAGTGCGTTATTATATGTCAGAATCTATAAATATTCTTTACATAAAATTACTGCAATATGTGTCTTTGGGAGTCATTAAAAGCCGCAATTGCACTGTCTATTTTCACCCGCAAGCGCCCCTTTTCCCTTTCATCCGCCTGAAAATTCATCCAGAAGATTTTATACAAATACTACGATTCATGATAATATCAATTTTTCGTAAAAATTCACAATATCACTTAAATCGCATAACATAAGTGTCATTTCAATCTATTCAAAGCCAACCCACGATCTCTTCAGCAACTGCATGTATCAAAATCTTATCTGAAAGATTTTTAAATATAATTCCTCTAGAGACCATTGTGAGATCAAATATTTTATGATTAACAAACACTGCATTCACTTCGAGCGGCTGAGAAATGCCCATATATACACAAACAGATTCTGCTTAGTGCTTACCTCAATGATTATATTTTTTTAATTCATAGATGGACCAATCAATGCTCGGACAGAAGAATCTGATATCCCATCCTTTCGAGATTTTATCAGATATTCTACTCGTATGATTAAAACTCCGACAATCACCCAAACAAATTCTACACGTTTTAAAAAAATCTTTTGACTGAAATCCCATTAATATAAATAAAAAAACATGGACTAGAGGAGCATCTTTCTTATTTATTCGATTAATAAAACTATAAAATCTTACTCAAAATCTGGAAGAAAGAGCCATCTAATCTATTTCTTTATTAGCAAATCAATAAATGTGGGTCACGTACACACATATATCTATATATATCTTTCGATTGGTTAACATCGCGTCCATGTCAAGAATAAGACAAATCTTATTAAATTAAATAATTTGACCGTGCCCAACCGAATATAATACTCTACTACCAATAAATATACAATTATTCCATATTCTAGCCAAAAAAAATTAAGCCCTCAAAGTAATTGACAGAAGGAAAAAAAAGGAATCATCTTCCATGCCAACCACAAATTCCAATAAAAGACCACACGATGTCTCTTTTAAAAGTGAACCACATCGTTAATGTCATAATAAGTGAAGTTTCAAGATTTATTTTAAGGAGGTCCATATAACTATCCCAAAAATATTCAAATTCAATACCCAAAACATATCAAACTAAAGATGAATTACCACATAAAACAAATGAAGAGACATCTTTTGGATGTTATCCGAGATCTTTAAAAAGAATATTAAACTGATTTTTTGTCTTCGAAAATATATAAGGGGACGGACGAGGACTGACCTCGACAAAGGCGGTGTGGAAAAGGATGCCAGAAAAAGACACGATATTGACCGCAAGGATCTTGAGCTTCAATGTCTCGAAAACCTCACTGAGTCTCACCATTGTGTCTGCCCTCTTGTTGCATGTTATGCTCACTACAACTGTACTTTCCCCCATGAACGCCACCTTCGACTTCTCGTCATATACCGTATCCAATCCAACCCAAACGTTAAATCGAATGTTCTCTCAAAGCAGAGAACACCGAAAAAAAACTGAACCAGATTCCACTTTTTATGTGATTTTAACAAAAATGGGAAACATCTAGAGAGTACATAGGAAATGGGACTCACTTCGAGGACTTCAATGGGAGAGGAGGATCTCGAACGAGTAGAACCATGATCGACCTGCTTGTTCATCTCGGCTGTAACTGGAACCAGTAATTCGCCATCGAAATCCTTGTCGAATGTCAGGCTCCTCTTCGATCGTACAGATTCGAGTTCCCTGACCTCGATTTCGAGTCTATTCTCTTCTTTCTGCAGCTCTTGTATATAATCAATAGCATCTCTGATTATCGATGCTTTGTCCATCTACGGAAACACATTTCATAAAAGCGAAAGCATTGGTAAGATTCCTTGATAGAGGGATGAAGAAAGAAAATACATTTGAATACAAATACTTCGAGAAATGGAACAAGTTTCTGAAAATTGGAGTTGCTACTCTGATGCGTATTCTCCATGAAGATGGAAAAAATATTAGGATTTGGTAAGAAACCTTAGTGATGTTAGGCACAACTGATCGGAGAGCGAAGAGCCTCTGATTGAGTTTACGTCTTCTGTTCCTCTCGGACAGAATATTCTTAGATGCCGGAGAAGACGCTGCTCCTTCCGGAGAACTCGAGTCGTACGATCCGTAGACCGCCTCATCCAGTGGCCAGCTTCAATCCCCCACGAAGACAAAGCAATCGGTAATCTCTCTGCTTCGTCTAGAGAAAATCATAGAAAAGGGAAAAAAGAACAAGAAGAAGAACCTGTTGTATTCAAGTTCTTCGTTTTGGAAGAAGGTTGTAGATTCCCAGTAATTATTGCATTCTTCGTCGATATTCTCCATTTCGGATGCTTCAACTGATGTTTCTTTCTCCGGTAAGAATTAAGAGTGGATGTCTCTCTCTATCTATCTACTTGGGCATATATACATATATATATAACACATGGAGAGAGTGTGGGCGTGTGTCACAATGTGATATGACGTGGCCTGGGGGGACAGAGGAGAGAACAACCAGAGCTGAAGCTTTCAGACGCACGTTTTTTTTAATCTGGTGCTCACTCCCACATCGGTGGAAATTGTTCGCCACAGCCTCCATGTGATATGTGACCTGTCAGTTTAAAACTCATGATGAATCCCTCCAAATCCAAAAGAGAAAAGGAACATGATTTCTGCAGAATGTGTTTTACCACTTAACACAAATGTAGAATGCATTAGAAACATTCAGAAAATCCATAATTTCCTGCAATAATCAAAACCACATAGACAAATACTTGAGGATATAAAGGACCAACCCAATTTCAGTCTTATGTTAGATGAAGATGATCGACAATTGTCTCAAGAATCAAGACTGAATCAGTCAATTATCTATGATATCTAACCCCGTTTGTATCAAACATCAACATTGAAAGTTAATCTAAAAGAATTCCTCGAACTCCGTAGTTCCTTGAAACTGGATCTTATGAACTAAACAACTTGTACAAGCCAAGCAAAATAAACCATTCACCACTAACAGATATCACAACAGAGTGTTCAACATCTGGTCCCATTAGACCCCACCTAGTACCTAAGGGCACCGAATACAATCCAAAGAAACCGACCCAATGAAAGGACAGACACGGTCCACTGTTTGCTTCAACGACGTATCTCTTACGATCAAAAGATTTGGCCTTTCATAACACTTAACGTAATCTTACCAATTCCCCGTCAAATACGTTTGTATCCCCATAGCTAGATGTATCATGTGCAACGTGTGTCATTAGGTATACCCCACGCGTTCAGTCACATTTTTCACATAAAATCCCCAATTTTCAAAGCAGAAGTCCAATACGATGTGATGAACGAGATAACTACCTTTTTTTTTCGGCTTCTTGTTTCAAATTGACTCTGATGTTTCCCAACAAGATTTATTCACAGGTCAAAGTGGATTACTGATCATGGTTTCCCAAAACAGCGGCAAATGGAATTCCAAAATCAATGGCAGGACCAATGGCCTGAAGAAGAGATTCAGCTGCATCAACTGTTCTTGCTCCAAAATGCACAAACATCACAGGATTAATCAAAATACACAATAAAAAAAATCCTAATTGGTAAGATCAAAAGAAAATTTTGAGCTAGATCTATTATACATTCGTTTCAATCTCTAAGCCAGATCTATTATACAGACATCATGAGCCCACATTTTCCAAAGAAGTGCCAGGCAAAGATACCGACAACGTAACATGGAATGCTTTGTGCATAAACACAGCCCTACCAATAGAAAAACAACAGAATTCCTAATCAGTGACATTATCAGAGAAGATAACTTAACCGAGCCTGTGAAAAGGGGCACACTTGTCTACACCTTTGTGACGACTTCCGTGTTTGTCTACCTCATTCATTCTTACTGGGGTTCAAAATTATTGGGGAAAACAAATAGTTTAACAATAAACTGATCTTAATCAGGACTCTGGATACCTGGACTAGTGAATTTAATAAACAAAAATCAGTTCTTCATAACTTCACCAAATTCGATTCCTGGCTAGTAATGCGGAAAACACGCGTGACAATTACCCAGTAAAAGAGATCCAATCCGGCCTATCAGCTTCAATCATCCTCCGGAGAAACCGAGTCCTGTTGAGTTCGGAACAGTACAACAGTACCCAGACTCAGTATCCATCACGTCTCTGCACCGAGTAATCGATCAATCCATATATAAGTGGTGATCCATCAGTCTCCTAACAGCGACACCAACGAACAGTACGAATCGCACAGAACCGAATGGGAGACCACTAACCTGGAGAAATTTGAATGTTCCACCGTCCCGGAACAGGAGAGGGAGATCAGGGGACCTCTTCAGGCCAGCCTTGCGGTGATCGATGTGTAATCTGTGAGAGATTAGGGTTTCGGGAAAGCAGCGAAGAGAGAAGATCAGAGAGCTACGTAAAGAAAATGTGTCTTTTCGTTCTTCTGCTCTTCGGTTGCCGAGGGCACAGAAGGTAAGGCCGTGTTTGGCAATCGCATAATCATAACATACTAAATTAAGCTTAATTTTTCTTAATGTGAAAATACATTCAAATTTATTTAATCCAAGTCCCTAAACTAGAGTTTTTCTCCTCCTAAATTCTGTAGTTTACGAAGTGAAGCTTCTGTTTGGCTAATCACTCTAAGCTTCTCAAGCCAAACACGCCCTTTCGTCTTTTTTTTTTCTTTGTTCTTTTCTCTCGCCGGCCCTCAACGGTTATATTTCCGTCAAGATCATTCTCACGAAACGCGTTCATGAAAAAGGAAAGCAAATCGAAAACATGGCGGCCACTAGCGATCAGCAAATGGAATCGCTTCTCTCGAACTTCGATCAGATCTACGAGGTCAGTAAGCTTGATACTCTGCTATAATCTCTTCATCGTCTCTGGATGTTCCATCTACTCTGTGTGTTTCCCGAGAAACGAAGGGAAAATCCTGGTGACAGGAATAACGTACCGGGAAAGCAAGCGGACGCGAGTTTGCTCGAACTTGTTTCGTGGTAGATTTTCCCCCAATTTTATTGATAAATTTGGAAACTGTGAACTGCCTTTGCATATGATACGATTTTTCACGGGAAACAGGCTCAATTGTTTATCCCTACGTGAATTTCTCGTGAATGACTGAGTCAATTTTGCTGTTCTTTTCTGAGTACGATCTGGCTGAACGAATATATTTTGAAGTTTGTGAGTTTCTTGTGAAGCAAGCATGAGCTGACTTCATACACAGAGTCGGATCGCTGTCGCTCAGAACAATTGTATATCTGAATATTGCTTTTCAATCAAACTGATGCAAGAGTTTCACAGGATTTCAAAAGTGGGATGAAGGAGATTGAGGTTTTAAGGTCGAATAGCAACGTCGAAGCCACAGCAAGAGAGGCTCTTGAGATTACTAATAAGAGCCTAAAACAAGGTGGTGTTTGGCTTCTATACAATGACTCATTGTTTGCGTTCATTTCATTGCTAATCAAACTGCTTAGAGGTACCTGATTGCTTGGATTGAGTGAGTTACTTGCAGAGAATGAAAGGCTGAAGAAACTATATACAGAATCTCTGAACAATGTTGCTGATCAGGTCTTTCCGCTGGAACCCTGAGTTTCTTGTCTAAACTCATGTTATAAAATTGATTGAAAAGACATGCAGAAGATCTGATGATCTTTACTTGACGAAACCCGAGACCCTTGTTTTCTGGCACTATGTAGTTTGAGCACCGAACCAAGTGCCACGGCTTGAAAGAGGAACTGAAGAGAGTGAATGATGAAAATAAAACCAAAGAACATGTGAGTTTTATGTTTTCACATAAATATTTTTCCTTTCTCTGTCATTGGGGTCCCATGGACAATTTCTTGTTTCGATATTCCACTCATATAGCTGTAGATGTCATGATTGTCATCGGCATGGTCGAAGACGCTGTTTGTTCTGTCACTTCTTTCTTCCTTGATATTTTTGCCATGCCGTGAAAGACTCGAAGTTGTGACAGGGCCATTGGAATTCTCTGGAATCGCTCAAGCTAAATCATGCAAGCAAGGTTGAAAAGTTAGAAAACAAAATCAGGTATAGATTCGACCTCAAGTACGAATTTCACATTGAAATATCTGTGACCTCTCAGGTAACAAACGATCCATGTCACGTGCAGAAGCCTTTTACTTGAAAAGGCAACAAACGAGATGGTAGTTGATAGACTTCGACAAGATTTGACATCGCACAAAAAGCATATTCAATCTTTGTCCAAGAGGCTGGATCAAGTTTATTCTGATGTGGAATCCAAGTGTAAGACTAAGATATCCTTAACTTTCCGTTGTATAATACTCTGAGCCTGTTTTTACGTTTAAAGAGTATGCATATGTTCCGTAATGGCAATACTTTGACAGATCAACTCGAGATTCAGGATTTGAAGGATTGTCTGCTAGTGGAACAAGAAGAGAGAAAGGATATCACTAACAGGCTGCAGGATCTGCAAAAGGAGTGTAAGAGCTTCTTTCTTTTAACGCTTAACCACTGATTCACAGGTTCCATTGATTGGATAGAAGAAAGCGTTTGTACATAAAACAATGGCTGATTCTTTTGTCCATTTGGACAATATCCAAATGCTACACAACTCGAGTCGTGTAGAATAACCTCTTGGTCGAGTTTGGTCTTGGATTCATTTGAAAACAAAACCATTGAACTAACTTCTAAAGTCAGATTCTTCAAGTGTTATGCTACTCCAAATTGCCGAATCTCCTCATAGATGTTGTCACTTGGGAACTAACCAAACCGTGTTTGCTTGCAACATTCTTGTTTTTTTTGTCAGTGCTTATTAGCAAAACGACGTTTGTAGAACAGCGACGGGATATGACATCAGCCCGACAGGTGGAGACACTGAAGGTGAAGGTAATGAAACTGCGGAAAGAGAATGAGATCCTAAAACGGAAGCTATCATCTTCTTCACATAACAGCCAGGAACCCGGCTTTGCTTGAACAATCAATCACACTAATCAGCTACTCCCTTGGCAGTTGACAAGTAAGTACCCCATTTGGACGTATTATTCATATGAAAACTATATACCATCGACCCACATTTCTCATCTAAAAATGGATACATGAACATATAGAAACCAAGTGTTTTTTTTCAATTTGATTCGATATAACTCAAACAAAAACTTGATATAACACGGTTTGACAAAACCTGACAATAACTAGAAACGACTTGGATGAACTCAAGCTAATGTTGAATTCTACGGTTGAATTCTACATTTTTTATTTTTTTAAAAATTTATCCAAAATATATCTTTTTCGATAAAATAAACTAGATAATTATCGAAAAAAACTGACCGTCTTCGCAGAATTCATAGCCGACAATCATTCCTTCCTTAATTAGTTTCACATTCAAATATGTGTTACTTACATGTTCATTTAGGATCTATTTTTATTAAATTGCGTGAAATTTTACTAAGTTCCCTTAATGATATGGGCCTACAGTGAGGGAAGTTTTCCGGACAGGGTTACTGAAAAGGATACGGGTGTAATTAGGATGGTTTTTTGGTGTATAGTTGACAATCTACACGGGGGCGATGGTTACATGGGTACATGTCTTACCAGCACAGTCCAAGTTTCCAATATGGTTTTAATTTCCAATGTCTAAGGTGGTTTTTTTTAATATATTCGATCTATGGTTTTGTGAACTGCAACTTTTCATTTTGCAATATAATATATATATGTTTTTGTAATCAGTTTCACTAGTTGTTAATCTGAATCATATGAATTGCGCCCATATATATATATGTATGTATTACAATTAGTTAGTTTAGTCTCAGAACATTTTTCAGATAAAAGAGAGGAAGGAGAATGATTTATCTAAAAAGCAAACTAATTTTGAAATTTTAAATAAAAATCATGGCATTTTTGTAGCTTTGTTCGTTATCAGACCTTTGCAACTAAAAATCTTTGTATCAGAATCATAAAATATGATATATTTATGTATTATTGGAATTATTTTAGAATAATTTTTGGGCCTATAAATTTGATATATATAAAAATATATATATACACATTAATTACAATCTGGTTAGTCTAAAAAAATAGATATATGCCACACGAAGACAAACAAACCCCCCTGGCCATGCCTTAACCCTTGGGCCGGAGTCTGTGGGCTCGTGAATAATACGTCCAAAGTCATCTGGACCGTCAATCGTCATCAAGTGGGCCCAGTGCGATTTTTACCAGATTCAGAGCAGATGCTGATCCGACGGTCAGGAATCACCTGCTCCAATTTGCTTTACCATCTGCCTTTTGCATTACTTTTTCTTCGTGTATTTTTGCAACAGACTCTGATTTTCCTTTTATAACATCGTGCGCGTGGGCGTGACGATGAAATAACTGGTCCGATATTTTATTGAAACCAAATATTTTTCTTTGGGTAGATTTATACACGATTTAAATGTTTTAAGCGAATAAAAATAAATATAATTTTTTTATTATGCCGTCAGACGAGAATTTCCCGAAGTACATGATTCAATTTTGGCTGTGGATATTCTCTTGAATCGATTTCGTGTATCGTTTATAATGCAATCTTTGTTTTTTTTTTAATTATTTAAATATGTACAGTGCTTAATGCTTATGTGTGTATCAGCTGATATATGTGAAAATCAACGCAAACGCTGACGCAGAGGAGACACATCATAATATTACATGACAGAAACCGTCGCTGAAAGTTTGTTTTGGTTGTTAGGCAAATTTGGAATTTTTTGTTTTAATTCTCTTTATGGTAAACATTTATATTTCGACGCATTTCCTTAATTCTCGTTAAATCAAATAAAAATCTTAATCACGGTTAAATTTCAATTATTTTCATTTATTCTGGTCTTAATTTTATGTGAATGTTCAATTCAATTTCGTTTTCAAAATATATTATAGTTATAACTTAAAACACGAAAAAAAATTAACAAATGAGTTTGGGAAATAACTTTTTCCGTCTCTTGGATTATTGGATTTGATTAAATCTTAATCAAAGGTTATGTTAAAATCTTAATCAAAGAATATTCCAGAATACTCTTTTTTTTTTACAAAATCCAGAATACTCTTTTCCTCGTATTTATCTATTTTGTCTTTTTGAAACATGAGATTTTTGACCGTGTTTGACTTACAATCGAGTCAGAAACGGTAAATAGTAAAAAAAAGGAGGTTAAAACTTAAAAGTAAAACCTCAGAAACGACGCCGCCTACTTGCGTCGTCGTCGTCTATAAATACCCTCTTCACCGCATTTTCTCTCATCGCTTTCCGAGGCACAGAAAATTTTCTCAGCAACCAAACCAGATCCGCAGCCCCCCCGGAGAATTTTCTCATTGACCAAAGAGAAACCCGAGCTTCGGAAGGGAAGACTCTGAAGGAGAACAGTCAGAAAGAGAAAAAACTGCGATTTTCCTGGAAAATACCTTCAAGCCCGGCCCACGCGAGAATTTTCTCATCGCCTCCTTCCGTCCAAAGAGAAACTTTGAAAGAGAACCCGCGAAAGAATCAATAGCAACTTCCCGGGAGAAAAAAAAAATCGAAACGGGATTTTTCTTGGTAAAAAAAAAATTCAGATCACAGGGAACACAATGTGTCTGCTCTGCTTGTGCGATGAAGAACAGACAGAACTGGGAAGACAACAAGCTCCAGGATCGTGTCCGTACTGCGGCGGTAAAGTGCATGCACTCGACGTCGAGAGCAAATGGATGTTCTGTCTCGTTCCCCTCTGTTTCAGGATCAAGAGGAAATATATCTGTTCTTCTTGCGATCGTCGTCTGGTTCTGTATCACTGAAATTTCTGAAACTGTTCCTTGATTTCTTAACTCTCATGGCAAAATCGCTAATGATGTATACCGGTTTACCTCTTGTACCGGTTCTGGTTTAGTGCGGCCATGATCTCTGCCGTAAAAACCGGCATGGTTTGCAACCCTTTTCCGGGTTATTATCTCTGATGTACTTTTAACATTTGTTTTTGTTTTATTATTTGTGGGGTCCTTAAAGTCGGTTCAAATAAATGTTAATTCGTTTACTGTGGACCCTTATAATTTTCATGCATGGTTTGCAACCATTGTCATTATGGTTAATCTTATGATTTATTTAATTTTTTTAGTTAGTATTTGTACTTTTCTCTTTTGAAGCAAAGTGCGTTTTATTTGTGTAATATTGGATGGTTTAATTGGTAAAAAATGAGGTAAATTTTGTTTCTCAATGCGAATTTGAATCTCCATTTAAGGAGGAATATTCATCTATATTTCTCGGGTTTTTTTTTGGAAATGTAATTGAATCGAAAATATAATAAACTTTTGAATTATAAAAAATTTCGAATTATAAAAAAAATGTAAACTTTTCCTCTTATATGCAATGTGTAGGAGGGTAGTTTATCTACCATACATTTTTAAACAAATCTCCATTTTCTTTCGAATTAATAGTAATTATAATAGTTAAAAATCGAGGTTATAAAAATATAAACCTGGTAATAAGATTTATGGTCCCATTATTTTTGCAAGGCAGTGCAATTATTTAAGGATTTCATAATGATATATCCATAAAAATGTATTATTAAAAGGCCATAACCCATAATTCGTTTGTATTTTGTTATTGCAGAATTGAGGTCGTTAATTACAAGGTTTGATGGACACATACAATGTCTTAGAAGGAGTTAGGCGGGGGGAACGGGGAGAGGATATTCTTTTTAATTGGGTCCGAATCTGATGTATGATATCGATTTTTTTTAAATAATTTAATATATATATATATATAAATAAATTATAATCGCATTTAATGATGTAATAAATATTGCTCGTCACTTGTTATAATATAATACATATCTAAAAAAAAGATCACAGCTGATTCGGTCACATGTGAGGGCATCGAAATCATCAGCAGTCACTAGTCAGTGGTCTGTTGCCATGATCAGAAACTGTTTGCTTCTCCTTTTTTTTTTTTAAATATCAAAATAAAATAAAAAATTCTTTCTCATCAAATAAAACCTTAATTTTAATTTTTAATAAAAAATAAATTCGAATATTATAATTTTTTTTTATCATTTTTAAATCTGATGTAGCATTCCCACATTCTACCGTCTACATGGCAAGTCAATATTTTAATCATATTTGATATATCATCATTCACATATCAGTAATAGATTTAAAAACGATAAAAATTATAAAGTTTAAATTTATTTTTGATTGAAAAATGAAGTTAAAGTTTTATTTGATAAAAAATAGAATTTAGATTTTATTTTGTGAAAATTGAGAAGTTTATGTATTATTTTTGAATTTTTCCTTTTTTGAAAAATATATAAAAGAAAAAAGATTGATAGATATTCTTTAATTGTCAAATAAATAAGATGGATATATATATATATATGAGTCTATATATATAAATATGATGACGTATATATACAAAGGATATGGATACATAAAGTAATTTTCGATATAAAAAAATTATAACCAACATAATTAATTAGAAAAATATATTCATTATTATGAATCCAGCCCATACATTATTGGTAGGGCTCAGTCTTGGGTTTTGATCAATGACGAATAAGAAAATTCGAAACCCAAAAACAAATTATAGTATCGTATGGTGTATGTATATGACCCATACCCATATTTATTTCATTGGGTCGGGTCTGCCTTAAGAAATCGGGTCGGGTTTTATTTAGTTGCACATCAGGGCAAACCCTAATACTCCTTAAACCCTTGTTCTTCGACGGATTTATTTGCCTCGGGTTTCCAAGCAATTTTCTTCGAGCTCAAATCGGAGCCGAGACCCTAGCAGCTGAGCATTCCTCGAAGAAGACCTTTAACGCTGCCCTTCTTGCTCTGAAGCCTCGTCAAGTTTTGCTATCGACACCTGATATGGGGAATAAGGAAGCTGGTGAGGAAGAGAGCACATCCCTCAATTTGAAACCTGATCAGAAGGTTATTCTTCTCCGTTCGATTGCTCAGCACCTCGACCGATGCGGGTTTTCCAAATGCTTGAAGAAATTCCTCTCCGAAGCTGAAATTGAGGTTTGTACGTTTACTAACTTTACTTTCGGTCTGATTCCCACGAATGCACTGGAGTGAAAGTTTCGCCTATCGGTGCATCGGTTCCCATCTGTTCTTTCGATGCATTGGTCCAAGAGTTGTTCGAGATGGGCTCTTATTAGGTCGGGAAACTGTTTAGTCTCACAAGTTCCTTTGAATCGATGCTATCTGTGTGTATGTAGTGCAGCTATTATGTAAGGTTTTACATTAACCTAGGTGTTGAAATCAACGATGGTTGATGATTGATTTGAGAGACGTCAATTGAGGAAGGTTCCTTCGTTAGCAAAGCAAGAGTTCTTACACGCATCTCCCTTTTGTCTTATGCTGTCGCAGAAACAGGATTTGGACAGTAGTTTACCAGATCTAGAGGAAATTTACCTCGAGTATCTGAAGAAGAGGTCAGTTGAGAAACCATTTTCTATTTTGTATCCCTCACCCTCCTTATGTAAAGTGTGCTTGCTGCCTTGTGGTGTGATTCTAGTAACTTGGCGCGCGGAAGGTGTTCTTGTTGTGCTATTGTGCCTGTCTCCATTTTGGGTATATGCTATTCCGTGTTTCTGATTAGGATATTGTTCATGCTAAAATTACCGCTAGTTCGTATTTTGTCAAGTCGTTTGTCATTGCTCTGGCTACGAAATTCATCATGCATCAGTCACTCTGAGATTTCTGGTCCGATTTCGTCCATGCTATTGTAATGGTCATATTAGCAGATCATATCATAAATTTTCGGTGAATTTTGTATGATGGCTTAGACGATGAATCGCTTCTCTCTTTTTTCCTGAAAATTTATTATGCCAGTGTTCTGGTTCTCATGTTGCGCTTTCTGAATCCCTTTTCTCATTCTCTGTTTTTGCAGGGAGCATGAAGCTGGGGATTCAATCAAACAGAAGACTGAAGGTATGGATAAAATTCATCATATAGGGCAATTAATCGCTCGTTTATTCTGATGTATTCATTAAAGTCATGTCTCAAACTGCGTTTAATGTTTTCCCAGACATACAGACTCATGCCAAAAAGGAAGTGGAAAATTCCTCAGATGATCACGCCAAAGGAAAAAAGGAAAAAAAGAAGAAAAAGAAGGAACCGAAGTCAGACGTAATTCAGGGGAAGAACAAAGGTGGGTCATCTAAGAACAAGAAAGAAACTGATGTCAAGGTAGAAGAACCAACGAACTGTGACTCTAGCACTGCTGAAGAATCAAAAGATACACATGAAGATGCAGAGAAAGGAGAAAAAGACAAAAAATTTAAAAAGAAGGAATCGAAATCTGAGGTAACTGAGGAGATGGTCAAAGATGGATCATCCGAGAACAAGAAAGAGACTGATGTTGAGATGGGAGAGGGACAGAAAAATAAAAGGAAGACGAAGAAGAAGTCGAAATCTGGAGTCTCAGAATCTCTAGATGATGATAAAACTCATGCAGAGAATGAGGCGGAGAAGGTTTCCAAGAAAAGGAAAAGACCAGAGAAGGAAGAAGAAAATGAGCTAACAAGGGATGATAAGGAAGATGACGAATCGAAACGTAGGAAGAAGGATGATAACATAGACGTCAACAGTGTTCAGAAAACACCCGCAAAACAGCCTGACGTTCCGGAAAATGGGAATGTTGAAAATTCCGGAGCAAAATCAGCAAATCAGAAGTCAGGAAAGAAGCAGATCAATGGCTCATTAGAGGTAATTGCTCCTCCTGTAATAAATGTACGATGAAGAAGTTGCAGCCAACGAAACCGTTCCCAAGTAAAACTAAACCCAAGTATAGATCTTGTTCTGAAATACCTGTACAATTTGCAGCCAAAGAAACCGTTCCAGAGAGTGAATGTTGAAGAAGTTGAATTCATCGACGAGAGGCTTAAAGACAACTCCTATTGGGCAAAGGTATCTGATCATTCCCATTAAGTTTTTTGTTGGAGATCTTCCGTTTTCTTAGCAATCCCCCATTGAAGTTGGTTCTTTTGTCTGTTGTGTTCTTGCAGGATGGTGCAGATTCCGGCTATGGTGCCAAAGCCCAAGAGGTTCTCGGACAAGTCAGGGGAAAGTAAGCTCCTAAGCCTTTTGACATAAAATAAAACAATTTTCCTATTTTGGCAACTGTCCGAACAAACCATATTCTTTATAAGCTGAGCCAGACAAGAGCTGAGTGTATGAGTCTAGTTTTAGTGTCACATAACCATATGATTAAGGCCGTTGGTCAGTTTTATGCAAGGGAAGAGCATGTTATATATAACCCGCAAACAGCATAATGTTGTAATGGTCCCGGCGTATTATTCTCTACGACTTCTTTACGAGATTTTGTTCATTGTTTTGAAGGGGTTTCCGGCACGAGAAGACGAAGAAGAAGCGGGGAAGCTACAGGGGAGGGCAGATCGATCTGCAGTCACATTCGGTAAAGTTCGATTACTCAGACGAAGAATGACCAATGTGGAATGATCGATCATTATTCTCGTTTTAATTTGATCTGTCTCTGTCTCTATATTGAAACCCATTGAATTAAATTCCAAAGAAAGCAAGAAGAGGTTAAAAAAAAAGGGTCAAATTTTGGTGTAACATTCTGATTCTCGCTGTTGAGAACATTGTTGGGTTTTGCTCTTATATAAAAATATAAAATCGGATCACATTAAATTCCACGCAGTTCCCGCTTCGGGTTAATGTAAGAGAAGTTAGATAAATATACACACATGAGAATCTCCACAAAAAAAAAATCGAGGGTGTCGATATGACTATTGAAATCTTGAATTATATTTTGTATTAGCCTTTTTCTGTAATCTCCACTTTACAGTTCGCCTAGTTATATGTAGGGTCCGATTGGTTATATCGCAGCGGTTGCGGTTGCGGGTGACAGCGTTTTCAGAACGTTTGATAGCGATTATAAATGATTAGTACTGACTGGTTGAGAAGTTGCTGTTGGTAGCGATTGCAGGTGGTTACAGTTAAAAGTGAATGGTTCATTACGGTTGTAGTTGCGTTTTGATATAAATTGTCAAAAAAAATTTTATTTAAAAATAATTTTTATAATAATTTTAATTAAATTTTTCGTATCATTTGATAAAAATTATTTACTAAATTTATAATAATTAAATAATAAATTTAAAATAGAAATATTATCAATTTAATTTATTTTGAGAAAAAAAATAATTTTATTATAAAAATTATTAAAAATAATCATTATTAAATCTAAAAATTATACTATTGTATTTTTTTTATTAAAATATAATACTAAAAAATAATATCAAATCATAACACTGAACAAAATCATCACCAATATATATATTAAGGTTTTATATAATTTCTAATAAAAATATTTTAGTTTTTTTGTCAAAACGCTGGAAACCGCTACCAAAACGCAAGTTAAAAGTTGCGATTAGAAAACACAAGTTTGGTTGCGGTTGTGGTTGGTTGCGGTTCAATCAGTCAGTTTTTCAATCGCCCGCAATCGCCAGAAATCGCAACCGCTCCGTTTGCGGGTGGCGGCGGTGCAACCAGTCGACCCCGTATGCGTCAGTCAGGCTTAGTATACGGCTCTATGAATCGTATCGAATGCGAATTTAGATAACCGAAAATTTGGGATATCCCAATAGACCTAATATAAGGGTGGCTATTTTGGGTTTCGGATCGGTTTGATTATATTCGGGTTCGATTATTTCGATTATAGAAAAACTATAATCATTCGGTTTTTATATAAAATTTGATTTGGTTCGGTTCGGTTTCAGTAAAAATTTTATTTTTTAAAAGAAATTATCGGTTTTTTCGATTTTTTTTTATTCGGTTCGGTTCGGTTTCGGATTTTTCGAATTTAAAGAAATCATAACCATTCGATTTTACTGTCAGATTCGGTTTGGGTACAGTTATGTCTTATTCCATTCGGTTTGGTTCGGTTATTCGGTTAATAATAGAAATACTCCAAGGAAAAAGGAGTAGTCACCAACTCTCGTCTTCATCTCATCCAAGGAAAAAGGGGTAAATCTGTCTTTTAGTGACAACAGCAAAATGTGTCGATTAAGCCCAATTATATTCGGCCCAATTATATTAATGTGTCTCGCAAATCCAGGCTCGATTAAGCCGAATTACATTCAAAAAAGGGGTAAATCTGTAATTTTATTTGGCTCACTTCATGAGGAAAAGACCATTTATACGTAAAATAATCAGAAAATTAAGAAGGTAATTAAACAATAATAGGAATTCATGAAATAAAAAAAATAACGACGCCAGAATTATGTAAATTAAATTACTGAATAAAAAAGGCAAAAACTAAAAAAAAATCTCCAAGTTTTCTACTTTCCCTAACAAAATCTTCTACTTAAAATTCATCATAAAAAATCATCAACTATTAATTTTGAACAAAAAAATCATTAACTATATAAATTTTTTTTAAAAATCTTTCACTTTAAATTTGTTATAAAAAAATTATCAATTATTAATTTTTATAAAAAAATTAATCATCTATCTACAAAATATTTGTTTTAAAATTTATTATAAAAATTTAAATAAAAAACATATATAAATTATATAATTCTAAAAATCACAATAAAACATAATATTTATGTAAATTTATTATATCATAATATTTAAAATTTATATAAATATTTATAAATATCAATCTTTATATAATAAATTTGTATACAAATGTTACATTTAAAATTTATTATATTTTATTGGTTGTAAATATGAAATTTAAAATTTTCTTATATGTTACTATTTGATAGGTTGTAAATTGAATACATTTTATTGGTTATAGGTTTGTATATTTAAAATAGAATGTATTTTAAAATTTTAAAATAGTTGATGATTTTTTTATTAAAATTATTTTATAAATCTGTAAAAAAATTAAAATGATAATTTGCAATCTCTATAATAATAATATATAATAAAATTCTAAATATAATATTTATAACCAATAAAATATACTCAATTTATAATCTATTAATATTAATATACACTTTTTATATTTTAATAAATAAAGTTTTTTTTATTAAAATTAATAATTGATGATTTTTTATAACAAATTTAAAGTGAAAAATTATTTTTAAAAAATTTATATAGTTAATGACATTTTTTGTTTAAAATTAATAGTTGATATTTTTTATGATGAATTTTAAGTAGAAATTTTTTTTGGTGTAAATAAAACACATGAATTTTTTTTGGGTTTGTCCCAATAAAAAAACAAAAATTTAGCTGCTGCCGATATAGGCCGTGGAATCAACGACAGTTAAACATTTGACATAAAAAAAAATTATTCCCGAGATCCAAATCTGTAAACCCGACGGCCGAAGAAGGCACCTCTTCTCTTCTCTTCTCTTTCTGACGACCCTCACCGGTAGGTCTTCTTCCTTCTTCTCCTTCTTTGCATTCCATTTTCATTTTCTTCCTCCGGCGGATTCTCCGTGATCGGCCCCTCACGGTCCGGTTGGTTCGCCATTTCCCAGATTCGCTCGTCATTGCGCTTTTTTAGATCGGAATCTTTTGGACCGTCGCATGGTAGTTACCGGGATTTTACTTCATCTGAATCTAGCATTGTTGGGGAGTTGATGCTCGGTTCTCCAGTTCCCGTCGGATTTTTGCTTGTTGGATGGATTTGATGTATTTTTGTAGTTTTTTTTTTTAATTTTTTAGCGGATCGGGTTTAGAAATCCATAGATATTGTTGCCAGTGTTCAGAAAGGAACCTTGATTTGAAATGTATGCCAAATTCATTTTGCTCTTAACTGGTTGGAAATTGAGGTTGGGTCGTAGAAATTGAGGTTTGGAGGTAGTGATGAATCTGTTGAAACCCTATTAGTCGGCAACCCGGACATCGAACACTAGGAATTGTTACTCGAAATACGCATGTTTCTCTCACTCCTCAGAGACCTGTGCCTCAACAGTGTCGTTTTTTGGTTAAGTGGATGTGAGAGTTATAATTTTGGTTTTGTTACTCTTTACTTTGATGTGTTGTTTGGCTTCTTTTTACTTCGCATTATTTGGGTTTTTTATTTGATTCGATCGATTCTTTATTTGGGTGTTCCTTCATCTTTTGCGCAAAACAGGAAAAGATGGAGAAAGCGAGTAAGGAGAAATCGTGTACTTTGCTCATTCACTATGAAAAAGGCGCTCCAGCAGTTGCAAATGAGATCAAAGAAGCCCTCGAAGGGAGTGATCTACCTGCAAAGATCGACGCCATGAAGAAGGCGGTCATGCTTTTGCTGAATGGTGAAACCCTGCCTCAGCTTTTCATCACTATTATCAGATATGTGTTACCTTCCGAGGACCACACGATCCAGAAGCTGCTGCTGCTGTACCTGGAGATAATCGATAAAACTGATGCTAAAGGGAAGGTGCTGCCTGAAATGATTTTGATATGTCAGAACCTGAGGAACAACCTTCAGCATCCAAACGAGTACATCCGTGGAGTAACGTTGAGGTTCCTCTGCCGGTTGAATGAGACAGAAATAATAGAGCCGTTGATTCCATCTGTATTACAAAATCTGGAGCATCGCCATCCATTTGTTCGTAGGAATGCAATTCTGGCTATTATGTCAATATATAAGCTCCCTCAAGGTGAACAGCTCCTGGTAGATGCACCTGAAATGGTTGAGAAAGTTCTGGCAACGGAACAAGATCCCTCGGCCAAGCGGAACATATTCCTTATGCTCTTCAATTGTGCTCAAGACCGGGCGGTTAATTATCTTCTGACTAATGTTGACAAGGTTTCTGAGTGGAATGAAATGCTCCAGATGGTGGTTCTGGAGTTGATCCGAAAGGTGTGTAGGAATAATCCAGCAGAAAAGGGGAAGTATATTAAGATCATCATTGCTCTGTTAATTGCCCCTTCAGCTGCAGTTATTTATGAATGTGCTGGGACACTTGTTTCTCTGTCGTCTGCCCCTACTGCTATCAGAGCTGCCGCCAACACCTACTGCCAACTTCTTCTTTCCCAGAGTGACAACAATGTGAAGCTTATCGTGCTTGATAGGTTGAATGAGCTCAAGTCATCCCACAGGGATATCATGGTTGAGTTGGTCATGGATGTACTCAGAGCACTCTCTAGTCCTAATCTCGACATCCGCAGGAAGACACTTGATATTGTTCTTGAACTGGTTACCCCTCGGAATGTCAATGAGGTAGTTCAAACTCTGAAGAAAGAAGTTATGAAGACACAAAGCGGAGAGCTTGAGAAGAACGGAGAATATAGACAGATGCTTATTCAAGCCATTCATGCTTGTGCAGTGAAGTTCCCTGAAGTTGCAAGCACGGTGGTCCATCTTTTGATGGATTTCTTGGGGGACAGCAATGTGGCTTCAGCCCTTGACGTGGCTGTTTTTGTTAGAGAGATAATAGAAACAAATCCCAAATTAAGAGTTTCGATCATCACCCGGTTGTTGGACACGTTCTATCAGATTCGTGGTGCAAAGGTCTTCCCCTGTGCACTTTGGATTATCGGGGAGTATTGCTTATCACTTTCTGAAGTTGAGAGCAGCATAACGACCATAAAGCAGTGCCTAGGTGATATGCCATTTTACTCTGTCTCTGAGGAAGCAGAATCTACCGACTCCTCAAACAAGAGTCATCAGAACCCTGCAGCTGCAGTTTCCTCTCGAAGACCTGCCATTCTTGCTGATGGAACTTATGCTACCCAAAGTGCTGCCTCTGAAACCGTTTCCCTCCCTTCCGTTGTCCATGGATCATCTGCTTCTGGAAACTTGAGACCTCTTATCTTAAGCGGGGACTTTTTCCTGGGAGCTGTGGTTGCTTGCACACTGACAAAGCTTGTTCTTAGGTTGGAGGAGGTGCAGCCATCCAAAACTGAAGTGAACAAGGCGACAACACAAGCTTTGCTGATCATGGTCTCTATGCTTCAATTAGGGCAGTCTCCTGCTGTTCCGAACCCAATTGACAATGACTCTTATGAGAGGATTGTGTTATGCATAAAATTGCTATGCCATAGGGATGATGAAGTGAAGAAGATATGGCTCGAGTCCTGCCGCCAGAGCTTTGTCAAAATGCTCTCTGAGAAACAGCAACAAGAATTGGAGGAACTTAAGGCAAAGTCCCAAATATCTCATGCTCAACCTGATGATCTCATTGACTTCTTTCATCTGAAAAGCCGGAAGGTAACAACACCCCGTTATTGCTCACCTTTTATATTTACTGCTCTGCACACTAGAGCGAAAGATCCACAAATGGATAACAACCCATCCATATTAGAGACAGACCAATTACTCCTTCATTGGTCCTCAGTCCCTTTAAGAGTTCTCATCGGCTTATAAGATCTCAACTAATTCTCTACTTGGTCGATCTGAGATTACAACAATTTTCTGCAATTTCCCTCTGCTTCACCTTTTTTTTTTTGGTTGCCAATACAGATCTCTATATCGCTATTAGATATGTGATTCTTTCGGAATATCGATTAAACATACTTACGATAAGTATTTTTCAGGGTATGAGTCAACTTGAATTGGAAGACCAGGTGCAAGACGATTTAAAACGTGCAACAGGAGAGTTCACTAGGGATGAGAATGATGCAAACAAACTCAACCGAATCCTTCAACTCACAGGGTTCAGCGACCCAGTGTATGCTGAAGCATATGTGACAGTCCATCACTATGATATCGTCCTTGATGTGACGGTTATCAACCGAACCAAAGAAACCCTCCAGAATTTGTGCTTGGAGTTGGCCACCATGGGTGACTTGAAGCTAGTGGAGCGTCCTCAGAATTACACTCTGGCACCCGAAAAGAGTAAGCAGATAAAAGCAAACATCAAGGTGTCGTCAACTGAGACAGGGGTCATATTTGGGAACATTGTATACGAGACTTCAAATGTCATGGAGCGGACGGTTGTGGTCCTTAGCGATATTCACATTGATATCATGGACTATATCTCTCCTGCTGCTTGTTCCGATGCTGCTTTCAGGACCATGTGGGCAGAGTTTGAATGGGAAAACAAGGTAATCGTTCCGCCTCTCCTTCTTAACTTTGTTAGGCCTCGATTGGATGCGATGAACTCCTTGCTTGATATCTTCTGATTTTACCTATGAGCTTTTTGGCTTCTGCTGAAATATGATATATGTGTGTGTGTAAAAAATCCTGTTTTATAAGATTTACCAAGTTCCTTTGACCTGTTTTATGAAAGCACATAAAACTGTAACCAACTGAACTTTATTAGTGCTCTAGTAGAAACTATTTTTTGCCTGTTGCTCTCGTTAGATCTGTTTATGACAAAAAAGCAAAGCTAGTAACCCTAGTTCTTGTGGTGTAAGTGGAACATATATCTTGCATTAACTTGTTGTTGTGGTTTATTATGGCAGGTGGCTGTAAACACAACAATTGATGACGAGAAAGAGTTCCTTGATCACATTATTAGATCAACAAACATGAAATGCCTCACTGCAACGTAAGCCACTTTCTAACATCTCTCCCTTTCTTTGAGCATGCTCGGTGATTTATGTTTCGGTTTTTATGGGCATAAAACAGATCGGCATTGGAAGGAGAGTGCGGGTTCCTAGCAGCAAACTTGTACGCGAAGAGCGTGTTTGGAGAGGACGCTCTGGTAAACATGAGTGTGGAGAAACAAACGGACGGAAAGCTGAGTGGTTACATCCGGATAAGGAGCAAGACCCAAGGGATTGCCCTTAGCCTTGGCGACAAGATCACCCTCAAGCAAAAAGGTAAGTAAGTAGCTCATGTTACCATCCAACTTAATAATCATACACACATTACCATTCTCTCCTTCTCAGCCACAGGTACTCTCTCTCTCTCTCCCCAACCTTTTTTTCTTTTGCTAGACCATTTTCGTGGGATTTTTGGCTCAATCCTCCTACAAGTACTAAATCATAAGCCCTTTGACCCTTTCTATTCTATCTCTTGTATGGGTTTTTGGTATTTTTTTTTTTTTTTTGGGTGAAATGCATGTGTATTTGAAGAGATTCGCTATAGTTGTTATCCTTTCGTCTTAATAATCCTTAATATTTCTTTAAGGTCGAAGATGTGGACCGATGTATCTATATATATATTGATTGATTGTTAGTTTTGAGATATCATGTTACATACAAATTTATCAGGCATTCAATATTTCGTGGGTCACCACATATGTTTAAACGTTGGAAACTATATTACACATGACAATTCGGGCCCATTGGAAGTGTTAAAAACCCATATTTCAGGAAAGCCCAAAACAGCGCCACGTTTTCTCTCGCATCAATAAAGCGGCACCCTTTCTGTTTCTCAAACCGGAAAACGGCACGCTTGTAATCAGCCTCTAGCGTAATTTCAAAGACATCTTTACATTATAGTCCAACGACCTCACCGCTCTCTCACGCAGTTGTCTCATTCTTCGTCCAAACTCCAAAGTCTTCAATTTCTCTGTGAGCAAAAACATTTGAAACCCTAGAAATCACGCCATTGATCGCGTGTTCAATCCCTGCTCCCATGGCGTATGTGGATCACGCGTTCTCCATTTCTGACGAAGACATCATGGTGGGGACGTCTTACACCGTCAACAATCGACCGCCGATCAAGGAGATCTCCCTCGCCGTCGCGCTTCTCGTGTTCGGAACCCTAGGCATCGTCTCCGGTGTTCTCATGGCTTACAACAAAGTCGGTGGCGATCGCGCCCACGGTACGTTGTTCGATGATTTTAGCTTTCTTCTTAGCTGCTCGTTTCTGTTTGATTTTCTTCTTGGTTGTTGAGAAAAAAAAGTATGAAGAAATCTGAACTTGCGATTTTTTCTGTGGCGATTCTATGGTTGGTTGGTTTGTCGGTTTCTGTTTGGCTGGTTAGAAATCGACAGAAAGTTAATTAGTATTTATTGATCCTGGTTTCCGATCTCGTATGAAAATATCATTGAATATTGTTGCCTGAAAAAGGAAATTTGAGGGTTTCCCCCAATTTCATGAATGATTGAATGACCTGTTGCATAAATGTTTTATCTCAAATCACTTAGTTCGTTGTTAATTGGAGCCCATTCAAGAGTGTGAATGTAGAGACCTGGCCATAAAAATTGATGCTAGCATAAGAAAATAGAAAACCGGGAAGATTCGCAATGCAGCATTATCTGGTGACTGATGCAAGCGGTCAAATATTTTTCCCCCGGAATGAGCTGATTTCTCATTACGGTGTCGGTGGTTGTGATTCTAACCAGTTCGTTGTCCATGTGGTGAAACCAGGGCTTTTCTTCACGATCCTTGGCTGCATTTTGTTTATACCAGGCTTCTACTACACCCGGATAGCTTATTTCGCGTACAAGGGATATAAAGGTTTCTCCTTTTCCAATATCCCTCCTGTATAGCAAACAGATATATGAACACGCACCTCCCCACCATTACTGTACAAAGCCTTGACCTTGTTTATTATTAGTTCCTCAATGGTTGCAGCGAAGCTTGTGTTGCTGTATGGCTTGATCCATGTGTCATGAAATGTGGTGTAGACAGTTTTTTTTTTAAATTCAAATAATGAAAGATACGGTGAGACAAATTATACACGGCTGAAGGCATATATGCTTACTCAATGGTGCTTGGAATTTTAAATTTGAGAGTATTATCCATATAAAGTCAGGTGGATTGGCAAAAGGATATATCGTAATAGAAAGACGTATTTTGATGGGTTCTAATTTACATTAAAAATAGAAAACATATCCTTACGGTAAACATATGTATACACACACACTTAAATAAAGCCCAATAATTGTACAGTAAAAACAAATTTAATGAGGAAAAATGTCCTTACAGACTTGCAGTAATGCTGCAAAAAAACGTGGACGTTGTAAAAAAAAAGGTCATAAATAAGGTAAATAAATCGTACGCGCAGGTGAAGCGCGTGAATCCCACCGAAATCAGCGTTTTTTTAGAATTCTGAGAAAAGAGCGCGTGAGCCATTTTAAAGAGAAGACCAAGTGGGCTTCTTACACCCCTCGGGGGAAATTTTTTTACCAAGCCCATGAACCTTTTACCAAATACTAAATAAATCATTTATCAAATAAAAATTCGAAACTAAAACAAACAAAACGGAAAACTTGCGACAGATAAAAAATTAATGGGAAATAAACCATTTTCTTTATCTATAAAATTAAGGAAGATAATTAAAATAGTGAAACTCCAAACCATAACATTCTTAGTCTTAGTTACACAAACCAAGAAATTTTAAAAGAAAAGACTGATCGTTCTTGGAAAAATATTTGGAGTTATCAATACATATGAAAAACGGACCAAAAAAATTAGAAAAAAGAGTAAACAAAAGAAAATGAATAATGATTATACAAACAAAATTAATCAGAATTTAAAAGGAAAATATCCGGAAACATATTATTCTATAATTTTTAGAGTAAACAAAAGAAAATTAATAATCATTAAACAAACAAAATCCTCTACACAAACACGTAAGTAAAAACATCTCGAAGTCAAGGAAAAGACAAAAAAAAAATGGAACACTATTTGCAGTACAATGAGAGAAAGTTCCAAAAGAATGTCAGAGACCACGTCTCTTATATCCACATCGACATCACTAAGGACATACATATATCAATACGTAGATACATACATCATGATGCCAACTCACTCTGCCCCTAAGCCTCAGAAATCTTAATACACACACAAGATAGTTGTGATCTTCAGTGGTTAAACCGTAAAAAAAAATGTACCGACTGATTAGTGCTCGACGCTTTGCTAAATCTGCACGGATACTATCCGTACGTTCACGTTGAAAACCTGCGTTTGTGTTAGACCATCGATGAATAAACAATTGGAATCCTATGGATTTTTACCAGAACAAGAACATGCTCGAATCTCTTGTCGTACCTCTCCGTGTGATGCGAACTGCGTGCCGTTTTTTAAATGGGTCTCATATTGGGCTTGGGCCGGAGCCCAGTTTCCTTCTCCTCCACGGGGTGGACACTCTCGAGCCTCCACTCGCCTCTGAGCCTGGCGATGAAGCTGTCCGCTTTGGTGTTGACGTCGGGGCTTTGGCAGAAACTCCGGCCACCGGAATTTTCACTCCGTCCGATTCGATCGCCTCCTTCAGATTGTGTGAGTTCAAGGCCCCATCCGAGATCGATCACCTCCCCCCGCTCAGGTGAGCTACATCTCGAGCTCTGGTTGCTCTGTATCTTCGCAAAATCGCCACGGACCACGAACTTCAGCGGTGGAACCCT
The DNA here is from genome assembly GCF_000463585.1 of Tarenaya hassleriana. NCBI lineage: Eukaryota > Viridiplantae > Streptophyta > Magnoliopsida > Brassicales > Cleomaceae > Tarenaya > Tarenaya hassleriana. The sequence continues at coordinate 444,483 of NW_010965373.1, read as the reverse complement.
GAACGGCGGGGGAGGGGGTGGAGGAATTGGTATCAACGGAGATTCCCGGCCACTGTTGGCGTAATTATCTTCGTAGAAGTTCGTCGGTTTGATTGGACGCGGAGGTTTGCCGGATCTCCGTCGTGGAGACATCGGAGGAGCGGGAGGTGGAGGAGGAGGAGGATGTGAATGCCTATCCAATTGGATCTTTCTCTTGGAGGTTCTCGATGACGGAGGTGGTAGTTGCGGAGGCGGCGCGGGAACGGAGTGAATCTTTTTACTCTTACTTCCCTTCCTGAATAATCCGTAAAACACTGACTGTGACGATCGCGGCGGCGGCGGCGGCGGAGGGGGTGGCGGCGACGGAGGTGGAATCTTGGATTGGTAATGCGGCGGTTCCGTCACCGGATATTCGTTTCTTTTGGTCTTCGCTTTCTGTAGTTTCCTCTTCCTCTGGTTATATAGAGAAGCTAAAACCATTTTGATCTCTTTCGCTGCATTACTCTTTCTTCGATCAAGTTTCCCCTGCTTTCTCTCCGCTTCGTTCCTCAACGCCGTCCTCGGAGGCGTAAATGGAGGATGCGGAGGCGCCGGTGGAGGTGGTGGTGGCGGCGCCGGTGGAGGCCCTTGTTCAGATTTGGTAGAATTGGAATCAGTGTCACGGCGCCTCACATTTTCCGGCGTCGCTCGGCTTCTAACCGAACGATGCCCCCTTCTCGGTTTCTGCACAACCTCAGCCGACAGTGGCTGTGGAGGCCGAGGCGCCGGTGGTTCCCGCGGTGGAGTAGGAGGCCTCACCTCAAACTTATCCACTGGGATTTCTTTGGGTTCCGATTTCTCGATTTGAATTTTCCGGCGATTTTGAATCCATTCGTAACCGTCCGAATTAGCGATCACCGGCGAACGGTACTTATTGATTTCAAAATCATCGTAAAATCTGAAATGTTGTTCGACAGTGTCACCAAAAAAGCCTTGCCGCAGATCAGGATACGAGCTACTGCTCCGCCGTAACCGTACAGTTCCGGTGACCGGCGAAGGAGCAGAGCTGCTCACGCTCTCGTGAATCTTCAGCCTATGACCAGCGTGCACGTCACTAAACCACCGTTCCGATACCGGCGATGAGATTTTGTCATCCTCGCCCGCGTTCATCGAATCGTCGGTAACAGCTCTCTCGTCTCCGCCGTGCAACGACGACGGCGATCCGTCGCCATTCTGTCTGGCCAAAACGCCGCAGAGAATCGCGAATAGGACTAAGAATACGTTGATGGAGTCCCAGCTCTTCATCACGGAGACTGGCCGGAGAATCTGAGACGTGATGGAGAGAAAAGGAGGAAGGATAAAGATTGAAATCAGAAGAAAAGCAATCGTATAAGTCAGAATGATCGCCGACGGACTGAAAAACGCCGAAGCCGGCGATCTCCGGCGGCGATATTCGGCGGATTCAAATTGTGACCACACCAGCGGCGGCTGATCGCCGTTCAGTTCCATCGTTACGGTTTCTGATAATTTGAAGAGAGAGAGGGGGGGGAGGGAGAGGTGTTGACGGGAGAAATGATGTGATTTACATCGATAAATACGGGTTTATATATTACTAATAATGTATGCGGAGATTAAGAACGTTAATTAATTATTAATTAGCGGAAATAACGTAGATTATAATGACACGGAAGGGAATTCTTGTCAGAGAATTGAACAATGTCTCGTCGTTCTTATAATAATAATAATAATAATAATAATAATAATAGATACATACAAAATTCAATTCAAACAAAACAACCGAGTTAATTAATTTGATTTACAAGTTTTCAATTGAATTTTAAGATTTATAAATTTTCTATTTCGTACGAATATACACACACATCCCTAAAATTTGGATTTGACAAATATAGTTCAAAGTCGTAATATTTAGAAAATAAAGAATAGTATAAAATAGCAAGTCACATCACATCGGATGTTCTTAAATTTGAAATAAATAGTATTTTTTTTATTTAATTTCGCAAACAATGTATTATTGACTATACATATTACACACGTATATTATGACAAATCAATATGTATATGAAGAACAGATATCAAATTATTTGTATTGACAAATGCATATTATAAAGTTATTCGATTATCAAATCAATCGGTTGTGTTGCATGATTGTAATAACGCAATCAATCGGTTGAATAATATAACAAAAAATGATTGATCGAGTCCAGTTAATTAAAAAAAAAAAAAGACAATGTCGATAGGGTTGCCATTAAAGTACATCTTACATGATCCTTGTTTGCAAGCAACGTCGGAAGAAGGATAGTTATTGCTTACCAAACACTAATCATGCAGGTTATTCATACATAAATTTTGTATTACATATATATAGAAATGATAGATATATGTAAAGAGAACATTATTCAAAACTTTTATTATTTTTGAAGTTTTGAATTATAAAATATAATTCTAAAAATTCCATGTATCTAAAATAAATGACAAATTTTAGACTAAATAAATAATTATATTTTTTAAAATAAAATTTATATTCTAAATGCAAAGCAATGGTGAAAAAATGTAAATTTATTATTTTAAGATTTTTTTTTATAGCGAGTTAATTGTTCAATACTTCGAAGCAAATGGGCAGATTTATAGGAAGTTTCCTTCTTTTGGGGAGAAACATACGAATAAGATAATAATACCAAAGAAAAATCACGTGTTGAAAGAGGAAAAAAGGTTGAATTTGGTGCTGTTCTGCTCAATGTTCATATATATATATATATATATATATATTATCAATATATATAAATAATATAATATAATTGATGCTGTAAACTCTGCCAAACTAAGATGATGCATATATATATATATAATTAAAAATTATGTTTAAACATTTTCATGAATACCCCGGATTTAAGAAAATATTAGAGATATTAATAATATTAGCACTTAGAAACATAGTAATATATATTTAGAATAAAAGACAATATAGTTTTTTTATAAAGTTTTCGGAAACGTGAAAAGTGAATGATTGGGGCCGCAAGGGACGAAAAATATAGGATATGTTTACTATTTATCCAAATAAAACTATTGTATGTATATTAATTTACAAACTGATATATGTAGATATAATTACTAAGAATACTCTCTATCCCCTACATAAATACGTGAGAATAGCATTTTACGGGTTATCGGTGCATAATTGATGATATAGTAACATAACATCTCAACAAAAATTATTTAATTCAAGAAATGTAATTTAACTAATTATATCTTTTCGAATTATAACTTATCACAACCTTTCATATATATATATATATATATATGTATATATATTATAAGAAAGAGGCAAAAGGGTGCCATGAGAAATGAAAAGCGAACATAAAAAGAAAGTGGAGCAAAGCATCCCGACTCCTCTTTATATTATTATTTTTGCCCTTAAAGGGTATCTTTATTAATTTGAATATCGTTTATACTTATTTCTCGCAATAGAAAAGTTGGATTAACAAATAATAAAATTCCGAAAAAAAAAGTGGACATGATAAATATTAATTGAATAAATCACGATATATTTTGGGTTGTGTAACGTTCCACCTTATCGATAGAGTGATGTACACTCAGCCACCATTAATTATTTTCAAGTTCTCCCCCCCT
>NW_010965373.1:433437-440725 GCF_000463585.1 Tarenaya hassleriana | reverse complement strand
TTTTCAAGTTCTCCCCCCCCCCCCTTTAATCATGCATTATAATTTTCAACACTATTTTCACGGGAGAAATACATTAGAAATATACGTAGACATTAACCCTTTTTTGGTATTATATGTGTACAATATACTACGTAACGTGTTAATGTTTAAATATTAGATATTGGAATAATAATTACCTTAATGTTTGGCCTAAAATTATGGCCACAGTGACAGCTTCTGTAGGCCGAACGGGGGAGCAGCACGTAATGAAACTTGGGTCTAATCTCTTTTCATGGTCCATCTCAGTCTCTGAACAGCAAGAAAAGAAATATTTGAAATTAATAAATAAAGTAATTATTTAAATAATTGGACCAAAATGCTTTGGAGTTTAGGTAAATATATCTGTTTCTTAGCCTGGAAAATCAACAAATCCGTTTTTATAAGAAACAGGAGAGAGAGAGAGAGAGAGAGAGGCTGGGGAGAGAGAGCCACTGGATCAAATCCGAAGTATCCTATAAGTTTCTCCAAACAGCTAGCTTCCAGAAAGTACAGCCTCTTCTTTTAACCGCACGTGCGCTTTTTCCCCTCATCCAATCGGCTTGATTTTATTTTTATTTTAAATAAATAAATAATTCTGACAAGAGCAGTTCAGCTCGTGTTTCAATTATTGAATCTCGAGACACCACGCATTTGTCGTGGCATATTTGGTGATCAGACAGAATCAAACTCGTCTCCACATACAAAGTACAAAGCTACCAAACAACTCCGTACCTGTTGCTGTACAGTACAGGCTACCAAAACTTCGCCCCGGCTTACCATCGAAGAGGAGCATGCTACGTTGTTTTTTATAGGGGAAAACGGCACGCTGTTTCGGTCGGGCCATCCATCCATCCACCGCCTAAACACGGCGTTTATCCTCTCTGAAATGGGTTTTGGTTAGGCGGATGGACGAATGGTCGACATTTCAATGTATCGTATAACATAATCTCAAACGTATAATTTAATTCGGGAAATATAACTGATCCTACCAATATCAGAAACCAAAAAAAAAAAAAAAAAAAAATTGGGGGAAATAACGAATAAAACTTCAACGTTGAAAAGACATGAAAGACAGACAATGTGAAGCAATGTCTCTTAGTCAATTGATAGTAAGTTAATATAACAAAGCTTGTCTCTAACATAATAATTGTAATGTGAACCTATCTTGTTTGCTGAATTTTATGTAAAATAATTTAGATTATAAACGGCAATAGTTTTTATCTTGATTTTTTTATAAATCCAAAAAATGAATTATTTTATTTTTTAATTAATTTTTCTATTAAAGTAGTTTTCTAAGTTTAAAAAAAATAAATTTATGAAATCTTGATTGTTAATTTTTTTGGGTTTTTGGATTATTTAAACTCTAAAAATTCCATCCATTCAATCCCTCACAAAAAAAAAAAAAAATTAAAACCAAAAACTCTAAAAAAAAAAGGATCACCATTCATAATCTAGGTTCTTTCACATAAAATCCAGCAAACAATATAGGTTCTACCATACAAAAACCCTAGAAAAAATCCATCAATCCGATGGTACAACGTTCACCGAGTTCCCATCGGTAAACGAATATCAACCGAGATAACTCGCCAGAGAAAACCCGGTTCGAATCGGTGACACGGTTGGGGAGAGAATTTGAGATCGAGAGCAATGGATGAGAGAGTTCAAGTTTGGATCTTTAGACTTGTAATAATGCAAAAGCTTTTGATGGTGAAATTTCTTATAATGGGTTAGTTAAAAAAAACAAATAGTGAAAAAGGGAGGAGTGACATTCCAATTTACAACAGTTAATTATATAAAATTACCGTTGGCCGTACCCATCATCAAAATTTTTCACTACCCATTTTGATTTTGGCCCAAACCCTTTTCCGTGTTTCAGTTCACTGCTTTGCTCTTGAACTTCCTCTGAGCCTTCAAGTCCACGACCACGACACTTATGTTGTCTTTGCTTCCCTTCTTCAATGCCAACTTCGACAGGTACTCGGCCGCTGTCTGAGCCGCCGGATCGATCCCTTCCCCTCTCCTCTCCATCGGCAAAAGTGCATCTCCAGCCATGGCATTCTTCTTGTGCCACACCAGAATTCGTTTACGGGCCATGTCGCATGCTTCCTCGTTCGTCATCACGTCCCATAAGCCATCGCTCGCCAAGATCAGACAGTCATCTTCTCTTACTCGCCGGATAACCATAACTTCCGGGTCGGGAATGATCGACGGTTTCAGGTATCTATCGCCTGTATATGTACGGGTTTGTTCGTTTCGATTTTTTGGAGAGAATGGCGTTTGAATGCAATGCGATTTCCGGGAAAAAGAGAGAAGTTTTTTACCGATGGATCTTGACATGGCGAGAACACCGAAAACTCGAGCACCGTTCCATCTGATCACTTTCCCTCCGGCGGCTTCTATCCTCGCCGCCTCGTCCTCTCTATCCGGCTATATACACACACACACTTATACATACATCAGTAATGGTGAAAACGTTATGCAATTATGCTGAATCATTGAAGCTTGTAATTACTTTGTGATCTACTGATAAAGGTAAGGGGGCTTTGCCACGGCAGAGAACAGCTCGGGAATCGCCGCAGTTGGCGACGAATATATGAGTTGGGAAGACGACGGCCGCCACCGCCGTCGAGCCCACCGTCTCCGGAGCCACTGGTCCGAGCTCCGAGTCCACTTTCAGGAACGAATTGAACAGAGCTCTCTTCCATTTTTCCTGCCACGTGTCTCCATCGCAGAGCCCCAGTTTCTTCTCTTTAGCTATCTCCTCTGCCAACGCCTTGTGTACCCTCTCGCGGCAATAGTTCGCCACCTACGACCGGAAAACAGAGGAAGACTTTGTGTTCATGTCTCTGTCTGTGATCGGTATTGTTCAGATCTATATCAAAGCTTATGCCACGAATCAAGATTCTGATTCTCTACCTACCAGACCCGAGTAAGCGTTATAAGCGTAAAGAAGACATAGAGGAGATGAGTTGTTGTTGTTATTACCTGAGAGCCGCCATGGCCGTCGAAGACACCGAAGAAATGAGCACTCGTATGAGGATTGAATCCGTTGGAGACACGACCTTCAGACAAAGTATGTAATGAAACCTGAAGAAACCTGGGAATCGTCGAAACAGCGTCTTCCATTTCCGGTCGTCTTCCACAAATCGAAGTTACTCCGTACAAAGGCACACTCTTGAACTCGAAGAGACTTCTGCTCTCTGTTCTGCTGATTACCTTCTTCTCGCTCTGAGCCGTTGATCTCCGGTCAAACTCCTCCGAGCCGTTGATTTCCTCACCGGCGACGTCTGATGACGAATTGAGCCGAAAGGGCAAATCTTTCTTAGATTCATCACCGGAGACAAGAGACCCAGAACACGGACCGCCATGAAACGAGAACCCATGTTCCAGATTCGTGTGTTCTGCACTAGCGCCCATGGAATTGCCATCGTCGATTGGGTACTGGCCGTTACAGTGCCCTTTACTTAGCCTGAGTCCGGTGAATTCCAGCTGAGGCTCAGGGAGCGGCGGCCTGAATGGCACGGCGACCGCCGGAGAAACTTCATCCATTGATGAACTCTGATTCACGAAATGGGCGCCAAGAATCTGCAGGGATTGAGCTTTTTCTTCTTCTATTTCGTAGAAGTTAGGGGCGAGAGGTGATGACCTAAAAAAAAACAGACACGCACGGAGAGTGGAAGAAAAACGAAAAGTCGAAAAATTTCTACAGGAAGTCAAGAGAGAGGCTTTATCAGAGGAGATGGATGCAAGAAACTCGTGAATGAAAGAGGACCAGAAACAGAAACAGAGGAATTTTCCAGGGAAAATTACGACCCAGAATGAGGTTTAAAAAGGTAAACGATCCAAATCAACCCAGGGCTTCCTGGATTCATGGGCAATTCGTTTCAACCTCTTACAGATTCTGTGATCTCTCTCTCTCTCTCTCTCCAGTTAATTTCCAAAGATTCAACTAACTGAAGTTGAAAGAAGGCTCCTCTCTATACAAACATTAGTATTAAAAAAAAAAAACGGGTAGGCAGAAAACTCCTTCAAAATCTGCCACATACCCGTAGAAGATCCTAAATTATTACACAAAGGGGGGATTGATTTCTGTCTGGAAATATAATAAGAGAGAAAATACGGTTTTTGAACTTCGCTATAATTACAACAGGAGAAGACAAACGCTGCACATCTTTCCCCTCCCCCCTCGTCCCTTTTGTCATTTACTGTTTTGCCCTTTACTTCCTCCATTGTAAAGATGTTTAACGTTTTAGGCCACAATCACAAGTGCCACATAGGCTGTTTCCTCACATCGTAGGCGCAATAACTTCTAACTATCTGATTCATTCTCCATTCTTAAATAGAAATACGCCAAAAAAAAAAAACTACTTAAACTTTTTTTTGATAACCTGATACGAGTTACATGCAAAAGATCCATAGATTTTTCCAAAAGATCCATAAATACGCCAAAAATAATTTAAGTTAACTGAGGGTTAATGTTATCAGAAAATGATTCCAATAAGTCATTTTGAGTCACGTTTATTTTGCTATAATTTTCAGATATTAATTAATTTTTCTAATTACGGATAATGATATGACGGTCCGGCCGGAGGAGAAAAAAAAAAGACAGGTAAGCAAACAGTGATGTGCTGTGTTGTCCTTGTCCACGGCTTTATTCCATTTCACAATAATTATTTTAAAATCCTTTTCGAAAGATCCACGGCAACAATTAAAAAAAAAGGTTAAAGAAAAATAAAGGTGGGGCCCACAGAACCGGCGGATGGCAGCCACGTACACATGAGAAATTCTGGATTTTGGTAAACAAAAGAGTGGTGACGTGTACGGTGGGAGATCCGTTGGTTGGATGACGGGAAAGATAAGAGGAAAAGACGGAGACCGCCCCTAACTTCCGTAAATATCTTGTGTTTCTTTTTTTTTCTTCTTCTTTTAAATTTGTCTTTTTTTTTTTTTCTGCATAAAAAATAATCAAAATTGAAAACGATCTCCCTCTCCCGTTTGACGCCACGTGGCCTCTGTCGCTTGGGCAGGGAGGACGTGCGAAGGAAATACAAAATCAGAATACAGTGACCAATCGATGGTATAATCTTGAATATCTTCCAGAACACATACATACGTTTTACGTATTTTTCGTCGTATACGTGTGGGTTTCCGCTTGAGCTAATATAATGGACATATAATATAAAAAATAAGGGAAGATGATGCATTCGTTCGTTTCTCAAGTTTTTGAAAATAAGGCGACTGATATAATTACATATAGAAAAATTATAAATTTAGGATTAAGATTCTCTACGGTGACATTTATTGGGCAAAAAGCAAAGAATATTTTACAAAATGGGCCTGGCCCATTAATTTTATGTGGACAAGGTTTATCAGTTTACTACAACAAAGCAGATTCTCTTTCTCCCTCCTCTTTCCGGATACAAATTTGACCTTTTTTTTTTTTTGGTGTGGATATACAACAAAATATATCGCCGTGTCTTGGCTGAGCATATATATATATATATATACATATACATATTCTACCTGTGATCAAGTGGACTTGGTTCTCTCCAAGCGAGAAAGCCACTCCTGAATGGCTGATCTGAGAGTGTGGTTCGGAGTCAGATCCAAATGCTTGAGCCGTTGCTTCGTGACCGGCGACACTTGGTGTTTCTCAATCCACGCCTTGATCGCCTTCTGCTCGTACGTAAATCCATCCGCTGCTATGTGCGGATCCTCCATTATTTCCTGCATCATCCACACACACATTAGCTCTGTATCACCCCTGCTGAGGTTTTGCCCAACTGGGTTCTTCTCATTTTTTTTTTGTTTTTATTACCTTGAGGATCGGACAGTAATAATGGCTTGGTGGCCGGACGTTGTCCTGCTTGTTCTTGTTTCTGTTGTTTGCAGATTCAAGAATCCGTTTGAGAGCTGGCAAGACTTGGGTTTCGAGATCTGGTCTGTCCCTGCATTTGAGCTGCGAACATTTGAGAGCAATGCTCGCTAGTTCTTCCACTTCGTCCATTGGCCAACCTTTGACTGATTCATCCAACATGTCAGGGAAGCACCCTCTCTTCACAGCATCCTCCACGCAGAAAAGCAACCCGTTGGGATGGCGGGCCGTCAGTAGCTGGAGAATTATGATCCCGAACGCGTAAAGATCCGATTTTGGTCTGATCGTGCCCGTTCTCTGGTACTCGGGGTCCATGTAGTAGAGCGTACCGGCAAGAACGGAGTTTCTGTACACAGTGACACTGTCTGGTGCATTGTCTGATATGAGCTTAGCTAGCCCAACGTCCCCAATTTTGCTGACGTAGTTTCTGTCCAGGAGAATGTTACCGGGCTTGAGGTCACGGTGGACTATGGGCTCGGGTTTGGAGTTGTGGAGGAAAGCCATGCCACAGGCCACCTCGTAGATTATCCGGAATCTGATGAACCAAGGGAGTGGTGGTTTGCCTTTCTTGTGGGAGATGTAATCTTCCAGACTCCCGTTATCCAGATACTCGTAGACGAGGCAGCCATTGTCTGGACAAGCACCGAGGAGAAGAACCACGTGGGGATGTCGCAGCTGGCTTAGGACAGCAACCTGCATTGACCCGGAAATCAGAAGATCAGAAATGCAACAAGGTCGAACATTGAGTATGACATTGATTGGATTTGGTGAGGAAGATGAAATTACCTCTCTCAAAAATTCCTCTTTCTTCTCAACGGAATCGGGTTTGAGAACTTTAACAGCTACTGGGGTGCGATCGAGGCTGCATTTGTAGACCTTCCCATATCCTCCTTCACCAATTACTTTACGTGGCGAGAAATTATCAGTTGCTGCTGATATTTCATCCTTGGTGTACTTTCTGTACCTCTTGTCGCTCAGGAAGAGCTGATCGATGACTTTCTGTTTCTCTATGCACTGTCTGAGGGCATTGAGCTCAGCTAGCTGTCTCTCGCAGAACTCTTTGGCCAGCAAGGCCTTCGCCTCCTCTACTTCCTTTGCGGCTTTTAGATGTTTTTCTTTCTCCTCAGCCGTGGCTTTCCTCAACATTTCTTCTTTTTCCAGAGCAGTAATTACTCTTTTCGCTTCTTCTATGCATTCAGAGGAAAGCGATTGAACCTGAGTTCAATGATGTAAGTCACATTCATGTCAATCTCTGAAATGGAAATTATTAGAACTAGAACCCAAAAACAGAATCATGACAAATGTTGAAGAGTTTGGTAATCGAACCCCGACCTGGGTTTGCTTATGGACCAGCTGATATGGATTTAGAAAACTTTAGATAGTGAGTTATATGCC
>NW_010965373.1:431883-433362 GCF_000463585.1 Tarenaya hassleriana | reverse complement strand
AACTGTCGACGAAAGAGTGGTTTGTACTTCCTTTCTCAGACGTTCTACTTCAGCCTTCACATCTGACTGCAAAATCAGTTCTCCGGATCAAAACTTAGACGCTTTTGAGTTGTGTGCTTGATAACAAAAATCAGGGCAATAGTGATACTATTTTTTTAATAAAAAATCTAACCTTAGGAGCTTTCCTGAAACTTTCAGGCTTCAACTGCTTGTTACTGCCAGCATCAGTAGTACCATGTCTAAGGATAGGATGGCTGTGTTCATCAACCGTACTGACGGTGGTTGATTGATGTGTGTCGGAAAACACTCGAGAAGTTAAGTAACTGTGCTGAGACAAGGCCAACTTCCCAAAGAGCTTCCTCCCTGAGGATGCTCTGGATGAAGTAGAAAAGCTGCTCTTCTCCGTATGTGTGCCACTGAAGGCTTCTTGGGCTTCAGATGTACGAGAACTAGAGGTTGCATCTGTAAATTTCAGGCAGAAACAAAATTATAACTTGAAAAGAAAACGCATTTTCCCTCTTCACTTTACATATTAGATAACGAAAGCCACGGACTTTCCGACATACCAGAGGAGGAAAAGTGAATAGATGATTTGGTTAAGATTCTATCTTTGGAAACAACATATATCTCGCATGCATCTGGATCTTCTCCAAGAACAGTTAATGGTATCCCTTGTCCCTTCTTCCTGACATAGCCATAAAGCCAAAACCTTCAACCTCAAATGTTCCAGATGACAGAAACAATCAAACATCAAATCTAACTCCACATCAACATTGTTTGAAACAGATGATGCGGTTCAAATTATCGTTTCTTCAAGATTTGCAGTTCATGGGATAACCATCTAACTGGATTTCTCCAGCCATGTCAAGTTCTTCCAACTACAATTTCAAATGGCCATAGAAACCACAATTCCTCAGAAAAATCTCAATCTGAAAAGCATACCTTGCAAGGAAATTCGAAGAGCAAGAGCCCATCACTAAACACTGAACCCCAGAATCTGATATGTACTGCAGAAGTGCCTTGGCAGGATCATAGTGTTCCAGCAACAAAATCTCCACCTAACACGACCAGACAATCCCAACCAAATTTCGCATGATTTTCGGAAATCAGAAGACCCAAAGATGATTGATACAGAATATCGGAGAAACTCACCTTGGTGGACTTGCAAATCCTCTTGAACGGCACAAAAACCTGTTCGAATTCCTTCCTCAAGTCTCGTTTGTACATCGTCACCACGCTCTCGTCCAAGCCATCGACTGGAATCCTCGATCCAGCTGCAAATCTCAACAAAATCAAACAAAATAATCAAATTCAAATTCAAAATCATCTCAGAAATGGACGAAACTAATGGCGAGATTCAGTCTACGTACTCGGAGAGGGGATGCTGGTGACTGTAGGCATAACGTGAACGAGTACGAACCGACTGGCCGTGGGAAGGAGTTTGTCGGCGGCCCAACGGACGGCGCGGCGGCTGCCAGC
>NW_010965373.1:424443-431807 GCF_000463585.1 Tarenaya hassleriana | reverse complement strand
CGGATCCGTTGACGGCGACGGCCACCGTAGAGAACGCCGGAATTCCGCCGCTCGGTTCTGAGTTCTCGTCCTGCATCGCCACCATGAAAGCTCCAAGGTTTCTGGCTGTTGGTTTCTTCTGTTACACGGCGATGAATGGGTTCTATAGACCGCAAATCCACTTGGTTGACTTTATGATGAATTTATAAGAAGAAGACAATGAAAGGTAGGCTTTGGTATTTATGGGCTTCAAAATAAATTGCGCCTACTCGTTAGAATATTTTTTTTTTTTGAAAGTGCGATTAGAAAAATAATTTAATTTTGTTCTTTGGAATATCATTTTATTCGGGGCTTATATTTTGCTAGAAGTTGAGATATATAACTTTAGTTTATATTCGATCAATTAAACCCCCATAAAGCTGGAATAGAAATTACCAAATAAATTCATCGAATCTTTTACCCAACTACATCTAACACAGGATCGGAAAAGTCTGAGTGCATATCCTCTCCACATTTAGATTTGAATCCGGTAAAAACATAATTTTCATATTTTTTTATCATTAGATCATCCAAATTTGAATGAAAAATTATCAAGTTAGTATCATGCAACCATCTAAAAGTATTTTATTCGATATTGATACTTATAATTGAATATTTTGAATTAAAGTATCAAAATCACTTGATAGAGATTTTCATTTTCGTGTCATTTTTTTTACTTGGAATAAATATTTTGAATTAAAGTATCAAAATCACTTGATAGATATTTTCGTATTCCTGTCAAAAAAAATTTTCATTTGGAAGAAAACATTTTCCATTGACCAGGTGGTTTAATGAATATAACTTAAGAATAAAGGGTCTACATTGAAATGTTTATCAAAATACAAGGATAACATAAATAAAAAATAAGATGAAGCGTTGACATTAATGAGATATAATAAAAACATTTGGGAAAAAAAATTGAGCAACTTGCGAATTTCCAAATGATATATTTGACTATCTATTTGGATTATATTAGAGAAAATGCAATTATTTTTATTAAGGCTGGTTCGTAGATTCTGTCTCTGGTGCAATGAACATTCTCCGGAAACTACTTTTCTCCATTTAGCCACTCAGCAATTTGCAATACTCAAATCCCTCAGATTTTTTTTTTTGATAATCGGGTGATCCCAAACCTAAAGGCCCAAACTAATCCCGATCCACGCGCACGACCCTGCAATACACACGTGAGATGTGAAACATCCATATTCCCCTCAAATCCATCAGTTTGATGACGACATCATGAAACAAATGCTCATTACCCAATGAATCACCTGATGATGATGATGATGATACAGTTCAATATTATTTGACATATATATATATATACACATTTATGTATATTTCTAAATTCCTTTCACTTTTGGTATCAAACACATATAACAAAAATCGAAGGGTGAGATAAATCCGAAACATAATGACACCACATGGTCGGAGAAGGGATGACTGTTTAATGCCACCATGAACATGTAGAATGTCTCATCCGTCGTTTACTGCTCTCACACACACACACACAGGGATAAAGACAACCATTCTGATCAACCCAAAAAAAAAAACAATAAAATAGTAAAAGAAAAAGGCTCATAACATTTCCAAAGGGGAGTAAAAAAAATAAAGGTAAAAATAAAAATAAGCTTTTTTTCTAAACGACATCGTTTTACACCCGCCCGAGCAACTTACGCATCGTTTTCTTTGTGAGGGAATCAGTGATGATGGTGGAGCCTTTCGTCCTTGACTTGAAGGGTCTCGATGCCTTTGATGGTGGTTTCGTAGTGCCTTCTGGTGGAGGAAGACCTCTTCGACTCGGACAACCCGACCGGCGAGTTTCTGGGTATGGCCCCACCACGGCTCCTCTGAAGTTCGTCCACTGCCAGAAACGCCTCCCGGCTGCTTCCACCGGTCACCCTCCGTGAAGATCCGGCCGATTGAGCAAACAGCGATGAGCTCGGCATATGCTGAACCCCCATCATCATCATCATCATCATCATCATCATAACAACGATGTTTCATGTTTGAAGCAAACATGAAGGAAATTAATCAAATCTCCCAAGGCAAAATGAGTGTTAAATCCGCTGAAACTTAAAAAAACTTGAACTTTCTCCATGATGAGACATTGAAGTCCACATCTTTTAAATCATTCAGAAAAGTTAATCGAATTTCCAAAGGCAAATCATTGTGAAAATCTGAACCTTCCCCAAAATGGGACCTTAAAGTCAAGATTTTTTTTTAAAAAATCATTGTAAAGTGCAGTCTATGGATAAAAAAAAACAAGAGCAAGGATCATACCATGGTCTCTCTAGCCATGGCTGACTCGCCCATCCTCTGATGGTTCGAAAGGTTCCCGGAGTTATCAAGAGCACCTGACATTCTCCTCCTCGACGAGTCCAAACCAATTGGACGCCCTTCTTCCTCACCTTCATCGCCAAAAACATACAGAGAATATGCTGAGTTCTGTGAAGTGGAACAAGAAAGAAATCTTTTCGAACAGTAAATCTGTAAAATACCCGTGTATCGGTCGATGCTGGAAATGCCCGGAGGCAACCCTGCGCTTGTTCCCACAGCAGGGTTCTGTGACAGAAAAAACTCAATCAGGAAAAGACCACAGCCGGGTCGAGAAATAAGATTGTACAGAACTATAGAATCCCCCTTACGATGCCACGAGTCTGGGGAGCAGTCAGTTGGGATTGTTGATACTTCAAGATGGTCCAGTCAAACACATAATCAAACTGAAACCCTGCAACAGATACAATATACCCTGTTTCAGAAACAGGGATTGTGCTAGAAACGAGTTTGTTATGGGTTTGGAGAAAGAAAATTTCAAACCTTCGCGGATAAAGAGATCCCGGAATATTCTCTTGAGATAAGCATAGTCTGGTTTATCATCAAAACGGAGCGATCGGCAGTAATGGAAGTAGGACGCGAACTCAGATGGGTAACCACGACATAAGGCCTGGAAGAGACAACCGTGAAAGAATCAGATCATAGGAAATAGATTTCGGAATAAAGCAGCATACTTTGCAAAGGAACTTACCTCGATGGATGTAGAGACTTTCTTTTCACTGATCCTCTCATACTTTTGTTTCTTCGTTCCAGCTTTCAGTCCTTGCCACGGAAGACTGGAAATGGAAAAAAAAATCCCAAGGTCAAAACCACCACGAGTAGTAAGAAAGTCAAGACCAAAGCAGCGCTTGTAGCAAAACTCACCTTCCTCTTAGGAAGTACATGAGGATATAGCCAAGAGACTCTAGGTCATCTCTTCGACTTTGCTCTAGATTTTCGCGATCCCATACAAAGAAAAAGCCGTAAGTCAAATAAATCTTGATATCGGATAAGGAAAAGCACTTGAACTGAAGCAGACTTTGTCAAGCTTACCGATTCCTAGGTGAGTGTTCATGCTTGCATATCTTGCTGTTCCAGTCAAATTCTTATTCTCCCTACAATATTAAGAGATTCAAGATTGGGTTCAGCGTTTACACAACAGGTCCTGCTCAAAGGAAGAACAGAGGGAACCTACACATTATAAAACAGCCATCTCACCTGTACGGAATGTGCTGATGGGTTGTACTATCCCTGTATTTCTTAGCCAGTCCAAAGTCGATGATATATACCTTCAGAGAGGAAAGAACACAGTTAATGGTAGTTAGTCATTCTGATGATATAGAGAACAATTTTTTTTTAAAAAAAGACAACATATGATCAGCTTTTAAAGGATTAAGGTGATAAAACCTGGTTTGCACGTCTTCCCAAGCCCATGAGAAAATTGTCCGGCTTGAGATCTCGGTGAAGGAACGACTTTGAATGGACAAACTCAACACGGTTTATCTTACATAAGAAAAGAGGAATCACTATCATTCCCAAAACAAGTAAATGAAAAGACAAAAAGGCTTCGTGACTAAGAAAAAAAAGAGACTCACCATTTGATCTGCAAGCATGAGAACCGACTTCAAGGAGAGTTTCCTGCTACAGAAATTGAATAGATCTTCAAGACTCGGTCCAAGCAAATCCATCGCCAAGACATTGTAGTCCCCTTCAACTCCAAACCACTTGGCATTCGGAACCCCGGCTGGAAAATCAAACCACGGACGAAAACAGCACAAGCCATGAGAATCAGAACAAAGAAGTCCAAATTGATAACAAGCTCGTTATCAGAAATACGATTTCTTTAAAGAAGAATCATTACTTCCTCCCTGCAGAATCCTGTATAACTTCGATTCATACAGCAGCTGTGGATGTTTTGTTTTCACGTTTTCCTGCAAAAGAAATGATACATTATCATCATCCAACATACCACATCTACGGATGCGGATCGAATCCTGGCAATTAAATCCACGTTTAAGCCCATCTCCCAAATCTCACTCAAGAACTTCCTCCACCATACATTCTAATACTGAGTTCAGATGTATAACCAGACATACACAATTAAGCTACCCCAATTCCTGCCTCTACAATTAAATATACAGAATTTGGCAAAGAAACAACACCAAATGGAATGAGCAAAAGCTCAGGAACGAGATACTCACAAACTTAATTGCAACCTCCTCATTCGTCTGAACATTGGTACCTAAACATTTCGATTAAGAATGTCAGAATACTCCAATGTCAAAAACCCATTTAATTGATCGAAAGTATCCAGCAAAAAAAAGGAAAAATCAAATCAAATCTGGAAGACGAACCGAGATAGATCTCCCCAAACGAACCGCTTCCGATCTTCCGGCCGAGGCGAAACTTGTTTCCCACGCGGGGTTCCATCAACGACGACGACCCAAATTCCGAAACCCTAATTACAATCTGAAGCCCTACCTTTGATTCATAATAGAAATTATTTTCTACAAATAAACAAAAGAACTCCTTTCCGACACCGGAATCAGCCGCACCAACAACTCATAATCTCCATAAAACAAAATGCAGGGCTTCACACAAATACAATTCCCTGAAACAAGAAAAAGCTGAAAATTCGCGGATTTTTTTCGCCGACTAGGGCCAAATAATTCGCGGAAACAAGGAGAGAAAGCAAAACGCAATAACCATTTTCGTCCACCTCTCGATCTGGAACAAATAATTCCTCACAACCCAATGCTGTTTTTTTGTTCACGCTTTTTTTTTCCCGACGCTAGAATGGTAACAAGGATAAAAGAGAGCTTCGATGGACAGAGAGAGAGAGAAAGAGAGAGAGAGAGAGAGAGAGAGAGAGAGAGAGGGGGTGTTTCTCAAAGGTTGGATCTTTTCCTTTCACTTTCTCCTCTTTCCTCTCTCTTTCGTTGCGGGTAATTATTCTCAGCTTTCCGATTTAGATTGAAATTTTCCAAACCGAACCAGATTCCGGTTCATCCTAATAGAAATACCACATCAACGTCATTCAAACAAAAAATTAATCAATCACATTATACTCAATTCATAATTTATTAAATTCAAAACAACTTTTTTTTGAAATTTGAGTAGCAATCGAAAATAAATTATAACAGATTGTTAAATGAATTTCATAACATCTTCAACCTTTTTCAGGCCGGTTCTATGATGCGGTTCAGTTTGGTTATGATATTTCCCGGTTTTGCCGTGTTTGAAAATGCACGCGTAGAATTTACTTTGTCGGGTTTTTTTTTTTTTTTCGACTGGAAAAGGAAGTTATAATAATTATTTATTTGGTAACGAGAGAGATAGATGGGTGACCGTCGGACAGAGCGTGTTGGCTACGCGTGCCTTCAGAACCTTGTGCATCGCGTAAGTGGGGCCGGCTACGGTCGTTGGCACGTGACTTTTAGCCACCTGTGACTGTGAGCCATTGTAAACGTTATCCGCACGTGTTTTTTTTTTCCTTTCCATCGTCTCCTGTTTTAATTTTTTTTTTTAATGTTGACTTCACTGTTTCTTTAAGCTGAACTTTGTCCAATTAGTCTTTCGATTTAACATTTAATCACGATAATTAATTTTGTCTTCTCCTCCTCGAATCAAACCTCACTAGGCTTGCTCTTTAGCACTTATCGTACCAATAGGAAATAATGAAGATAGCAATTAGTTTCGGTCAAAATAAAATACATTTCTCATAATAAATAACATTAAAACAGTTATGAATTTAGCTAACGTGAGAAAATTATAATTCATATTTAGTCTTGTTAAAGTACAACGTGTAACGTATGCGTTGTTGGTATTTTTAGAGTAAATGAATGAGGTTTAATATTAATCTCTCAAGAGATTCATAGTTATATGTATTACGGATATGGTGGAGGAGTTAAATATTCGTAAATGATATAATATGGATCGGTGAAACACATATGTGTTTGGCAGTAAAGTTGTTCGGTTTGTGAGTGACGTATACCTCAACTCGGGTGAAGTAGAACTCAGTCTTCATGACGAAAACGAAATTTTCTTTACAGAAATGTAACTCGGTCCGTGTTAGATTTAACTCGAACCGTGTTGATTGTCTGAGGAAAAATTCGTGTTGCACAGAAATTTGACACGGCCCGTGTCAGGTGGAACTCGATCTGAGTCAAAAGTCTATGAGAAGTACTTCATGTTGTGTCAAGTGTAACTCGGAACATGACAGTTATATACGAACTGATGCGATTCTTCGCGTAATAACTGCAGATTTTGCAACTTTTGGTGATGATCTTTGGTGTTTATATACTAAAGATGTCAGAATAAGTTGGGTACGATATTGATTTCATTTTTGAGAGATTTTGAGAGCACTTTCGGAAGTTTCTTGCAAAAACTCTCCCGAAAGCTTTCGTTCATCTTCTTCTTCACGTTTCCTTGTCTGTGCGTTCTTGAACGAGCAATTCTAGAACGTATTTCTCTTCATTGTATTTCAGAATCGTATTCCGGTAGTCCTTGCTCATAACGGACGGAATAACGGTTTTAGGAAAGTGTCTACACGCCTTGAAGAGATATCCGGTCCCTCGGTTCGATTTCATTCTCATTTTTCCGTTGATTTCCTCCAGATTTCTAACAATCTAAAACCGTTATCCACTCGAGGATGACATCTTCTGTGAGGGATTTGGCTATGAACTTTCACAAACTCGACAAGTTCGAGGGCGTGGGCTTTAGGGGGTGGCAGAAGAAGATGCACTTCTTGTTGACGATGTTGAATGTTGTCTGCGTCATCAGCACACCCAGACCGGAAGAGACCGAAGAGGAAACTTTAGCGCATGTACGTATACGAAACAAATGGAACAACAAAAACTATGTATGTTGCGGTCATATTCTCAACGGTATGTCAGACGAATCTCTTCTTCGTTTGTTGTTGATGATTTCGATGTGTCTATGTTGTGGCATGCTAGACTAGGACATGTTCATTACAAACGTGTTAACTTTATGTCGAAAATGGATTTAATTCCACCATGCACGTTGAATGA
>NW_010965373.1:393772-423623 GCF_000463585.1 Tarenaya hassleriana | reverse complement strand
ACAATCGATCAAGAGGATGGACCAAGTGAACCTCGTAGAGGTAAAAGTATTAGGAAAGCAAAGTCTTATGGTCCGAACTTTCAGATGTACCTGGTGGAAGGTACTAATGAGTCAATCGTGACTCAGCTCGCTTATACGTATAATATCGAGGGAGATCCTAGGACGTATGATGAGGCGATGAGATCGCAAGATGTCACGTTCTGGAAAGAAGCGATAAATGATGAGATGGACTCTATCATGAGCAACAACATTTGGATCTTAGTAGATCCTCCTCCGGGTTGTAAACCGATTGGTTGCAAGTGGATCTTCAAGAAGAAGATGAAAGTCGATGGAACTATTGATAAGTTCAAGGCTCGTCTAGTAGCTCAGGGCTTTAGACAAAAACAAGGTATCGATTATTTCGATACATATGCACCGGTAGCTAGAATAGCTACGATAAGATTATTGATCGCTCTTGCTTCGATAAAAAATCTTGTAATTCACCAAATGGATGTCAAGACGGCATTCTTAAATGGTGATCTTGAAGAGGAGGTGTATATGAAGCAACCAGAAGGTTTCGTCTTATCGGGTCAAGCACACAAAGTGTGCAAGTTAGTCAAATCATTGTACGGGTTAAAGCAAGCACCCAAACAATGGCATCAAAAGTTTGATGAGGTGATATTGGCTAACGGGTTTCGTCTGAATCAATCAGACAAATGCGTATATAGCAAGTTTGACGAAAATGGTCATGAGGTTATTATTTGCTTATACGTGGATGACATGCTCATATTCAGTACGGAATTAGAGCAAGTCAAGAAAACAAAAGATTTCTTGTCATCGAAGTTTTCGATGAAAGATCTAGGAGAAGCGAATGTTATCCTTGGAATTAGGATAATGAGAGATCACGGTACGATTTCACTCTCTCAATCATACTACATTGAGAAAGTGTTAAAACGTTTTGATCTCTACGATAGTACTCCGGTTTCTACACCGATGGATTGTAATGCTAAATTAGTAGCAAACAAAGGAGAACCAATGTCTCAACTTGAATATGCTAGTGTCATTGGATGCTTAATGTATGCTATGACTAGCACTTGACCCGACATAGCATACGCGGTTGGTAAGTTGAGTAGGTACACTAGTAACCCAAGCGTACATCATTGGCATGCTGTACGGAGAGTATTTCGATACTTGAAACAGACCATAAATTACGGTCTTCGCTACACGGGTCAACCTTCGGTGTTAGAAGGATATACGGATGCGAGTTGGAACTCTAGTGAAGAGGATCATGCCTCGGTGAGTGGTTGGCTGTACCTACTAGGTGGAGCTGCGATTTATTGGGCCTCCAAGAAACAAACTTGCATTTCGGATTCGACGATGGCGTCAGAATTCATTGCCTTAGCTTCTGCGGGAAAAGAAGCAGAATGGCTAAGGAATCTGGTATTCGAGATACCGTTATGGCCTAAACCGGTATCGCCTATCACAATACATTGTGATAGTGCAGCAACGTTGGCTAAGGCATATAGCCATGTATATAACGGAAAGTCTAGACACATTGGTTTACGACATAGCTATGTAAACGGTCTTATAAAAGACGGGGCCATAGTGGTGGATTTTGTGCGTACGAAACAAAACTTGGCTGATGCTCTTACCAAGAGTTTGTCGAGGGACATGCTGCGCAAAATGACTATAGGGATGGGTCTTGGGCCTATTAATTAAATCACAATTAGAGGAATCTCAACTTAACGTCTAATACAACGTTAGATCTTGAGTTCAATGAGTTAAATCCTCTAATATGTGGTTGTAGATGTTTAGAAGTAAATCATCCTGAGGTAAGCATCTTGGTTTGCAACGTAAAGAGGTTGTTTTATACTTAATGAATTCTTTGACAAAGTGCTTTGTTGCAGAGCACGATTTGAAAGAATTCACCTATGCGAGCATGAAGTGTGGCCGCTTCAAGATGTTGGTGGCTCGATATCTATGTGCTTGTGAAGGGGATATGGACACATGGCCAATATAGTGTCAAGATATACAGGGAAATGTATTGATTCTGTGTGTGTGTATACATGGTAGCTCAACTAGGATTACGTAGGTTCAATCGTTAGCGACACCTACGGAATTCGAGTCTATTGTTGTATATTACACTAAGTGGAAGTTCAATCGTAAAGACACTTTCATTTATGCGCAGAATTGTGAAGATGAATGATTAATTGCTTGATTGTCCATTGCTTATTTTACTCTAAAAATGGTGGAGGATTGTTGGTATTTTTAGAGTAAATGAATGGGGTTTAATATTAATCTCTCAAGAGATTCATAGTTATATGTATTACGGATATGGTGGAGGAGTTAAATATTCGTAAATGATATAATATGGATCGGTGAAACACATATGTGTTTGGCAGTAAAGTTGTTCGGTTTGTGAGTGAGGTATACCTCAACTCGGGTGAAGTAGAACTCAGTCTTTATGACGAAAACGAAATTTTCTTTACAGAAATGTAACTCGGTCCGTGTTAGATTTAACTCGGACCATGTTGATTGTCTGAGAAAAGACTCGTTTTGCACAGAAATTTGACACGGCCCGTGTCAGGTGGAACTCGATCTGAGTCAAAAGTCTGTGAGAAGTACTTCATGTTGTGTCAAGTGTAACTCGGAACATGACAGTTATATACGAACTGATGCGATTCTTCGCGTAATAACTGCAGATTTTGCAACTTTTGGTGATGATCTTTGGTGTTTATATACTAAAGATGTCAGAATAAGTTGGGTACGATATTGATTTCATTTTTGAGAGATTTTGAGAGCACTTTCGGAAGTTTCTTGCAAAAACTCTCCCGAAAGCTTTCGTTCATCTTCTTCTTCACGTTTCCTTGTCTGTGCGTTCTTGAACGAGCAATTCTAGAACGTATTTCTCTTCATTGTATTTCAGAATCGTATTCCGGTAGTCCTTGCTCATAACGGACGGAATAACGGTTTTAGGAAAGTGTCTACACGCCTTGAAGAGATATCCGGTCCCTCGGTTCGATTTCATTCTCATTTTTCCGTTGATTTCCTCCAGATTTCTAACATGCGTCATATATATATATATATATATATATATCTCGCGATCCGAGGGCATGGAAAAAAAAGAAGGAAAAATTAGTTTCTTTGGGCTTGGACCGAAGAATTTCGATGATTTCGAGTCGAATCGAAATCAATTACAAAGATCGATCGGACCAAACATTAAATACGATGATTATATTCACGATCAATATCTAATAACAATCGATGATTCTACTAAAATTCGATTAATTACTAAGAGATAGATATTATTACTAAAATCACTACTATGAACAAACAAACATTTCAATATTGTTGTCAACTTTTTATTTCTCTAAATACATACGATGTTATATTATCGTGTACAAACAAAAAGTACATACGGGCTGTGTGGTGGGCCATATGGGCCCACGAGATGGAATAAAATAAGGCCCATTAAGTCATTTATTTTTAAATTTTAATAAATGTGAATATTCGTATGGTGGGCCCCACTGCTTAACAAATCCATGCTGGCCGAGACGCCAATCTATATATTCTGTGTTCTGCAGAAGGAAACTCGTGTCTATCGGATATTCTCCCGGGAAAGGAAAAAAATCTTACCAATCCAACCAAAATCCCTATTTTTTTTTCTGTTATTCGAAGAGAAGATGACTGGTGAGAAGTCGGATTCTGATCATTCTTCTACAGGTAATGTTTTCAATTTCTCGTTTTAGCGCCTGATCACATGTTAATCGATGCGATTGTCTCGTTTTAGCGCCTGATCCCATTTACAGTGGTTTGATCCGAAACTGGCCGATTTTTTTCCGATTCAACGAATTGAGAATTCGGTATTTGGCACGGCGAGAGTTGGGATTTGATAGTTTGATGCTTAGTTGTTTGGATGGAGAGAAGAAGGTGAATGAAGAGAATGATATAAACAATTGAACAAATCGTTTGATCTTATCGAATTCGTCTGTAATTTTCAACGGATTGATTAGATATGTGCAGAAGCCCTTTGTCTGTTCAAGTATCCTTATTAATTTTGTCGGGTTTGGAATCGGATAGTCGTTTACCGTGGCGAATGAACGATCAAATCTTGTAGGATTCCAGTTTCTGGGTAGTGATTTATCGTGGCAAATGAACAGTCACATCTTGATGATTCAGTTTTATGTTACATCTGTTCATCGGAAACTATAGCATCTGAAGAATTAGAAGATCAATAGTCTCGTTTTGTCTTTCCAGCAACTAGTTGAAAGCTGCATGTTCTGTTCTAAGAATTTAGAGATATAATCCTATGGTGGTCATGTGAATAAAACGGATTATTGTGTCGAGTAAAGGTGTAAAACAACAAAAGAATAATCATCACGAGGAAACTCACGAATCCATGCGTCGGGACATTGATGAGAACACAACGTTGGGTGATGTCAAAGCACCCAATGTGTTCGAACGAGCCAAAGAGGAGATCGAGGCTGTTATCGGGGCCATTCATCAACACAAGAGGTTTTTATTTTATTGTTGTCAACTTTGATCTTCTTCCAAAGCGACCTCTGTGCTTGCGTGATGATGATTTTGCTTGCTTTGACATGATGTTGCAGGGCCGAGTCTGATAAATCCAAATCTGAATCCAAATCCGAGGAGCCAGGTTCAGGTTCGTTATTGTTCCTAATTTACATCATTACATGCTGAATTAGTTTGGGAATTATTGTGTTCTGGTTTCGGTGGAATAAACTCACTGGTAGTGTAAATCTTGATATTGAACAGAACACGGTTTATGTTTAAGCTTGAATACAAATATGAATAGCATTTTACTTTGTTGGTTGGCAGAGAACAACGGAATGAAGAAACCGAACCTGATCGATTCCCTGTTCCACCCGCACAAGGAGAAACCTAATTCTCATCGACATGTTCATCATCACAAGGAAACTCATGGAAGGAGCGACGATATCGACGAGAACACGCCAGTGGATGAAGTGAAAGGTCCAAACGTTTTCGAGAGAGCCAAGGAGGAAATCGAGGCCATAGTGGATGTGATCCGGCCGAAGAAGGAGAAAGAATCAGGCGGTTCTCGGTCTTCCTCTCCGGAAAAGGAAAGAGCTGGATTCGGATGCTCCCTCGGTAAAGGCTTACAAAAAATTTGCCATCCTTGGGGTGATGGTAAGAAGGATTGAATATATATGTATATATATATTCGTCCATGGTGATGAAGAACAATGAATTTGATCCAAAAGTGTAAATGACTCTTTGTTGTATCATACTGTTTTCAAGGAGATTCATGGAATGTTCATTTAAAAGTTCATCCATTATCTTCTTGGTTCCTCCGACTTCTGTTTTCCTCTGTCGTCACATTTTCTTTGTTTCGATACCATTTTTGGTTCAAGTTTATGTTCACATGCAGCAGAGCTTCTCCTCGTATCTGAGGGTTTGCAGCGGCAGAGCTTCTCCTCGTATTAGAGGGTTTGCAGCGGCAGAGCTTCTCTTGGTATTAGAAGGTTCAACGGCGTCGTCAAAGGCCACGAAGGCTGAAAAAAATTAAAAAAAAAAATGAAACGCGTCTATATAAACGGCGTCGTATGGGACTAGAATCCAAAAACCCCTGAGCCCTAATCCATCGATCGAAGTGATTCAAGTTCTCTCTTCCGTGTACAAAAATCGGATCAGCTCGAACCTTTCATCTCCGTTAGATTCGTAGAAGAGGGGGACGAAAATGGTGGTTCGGATCCGATTATCGAGATTCGGGTGCAGGAATCGGCCATTCTTTCGTGTCATGGCCGCTGACAGCAGATCGCCGAGAGATGGGAAACACCTCGAGGTCTTAGGGTATTTCAACCCTTTGCCAGGTAATGCAGGCACTCATGTATCGTGTGTATATATGTACTGTGTCCACGCCTCTTGGTATTAGTTCGGTCTTTCTCTTGGTGGGTTCTCACTCGATTTCGGTATTTGGATGTGAACAGGGCAGGACGGTGGAAAGAGAATGGGCCTGAAATTCGATCGGATTAAGTAAGTTTAGTTTCCTGAATATGTGGATTGCTATTATAGATTATTAGATTTGGCGATAGATCGGTAGCTTTTGGGTTGAATTCGTAAGAAACGTCTCTGAATCCACTCGCAAAGTTGTTTATTTCCGGAATTCGTAGTGCTAGATGATTTAGGATACTGTTACACTGAAGCTTTTGAGCTTTGTTAGTAACGTGTTTCTTCGAGCTGGGCAATGCTATGCATTTTGAACTCTTCTCTCTTTGGAATGTTTGCTTCTTCAGTTTATGTTGGAATATGAGTTGCTCCTGTTCTGGGCACTGATGTTTTGGTTTTTGCGTGGTTCCATTCTATGGAGATAATGCTCTAGCCATTGATCAGCTAGCTGCCCTTGGAAAATGGTTTATCTCAGCTGGACTATCAGTTGTTCATTTGTCATAGTCTACGGTGATATGACACCAAGTAAGGTGTCGGTCCTCCTGCAAGAGCTGTTTCGTTCTATTAGTGCCGTCTTTACCTGGTTTCTCTGTCCAAAGTTGAGAATATACCGTCTGAATGGTCGTTTTTGATCTTATCATGATTCGTTACAGAGTAGTTTCTTCCTAGTCGTGCGGACACATTTAGTAATTCTTCAGCTGGACTTAGAGTAGAGTAAGCCAGCAAGTAGTAGAAGTCTTGAGTCCGCCCATGTTGGGTAAAAGTGTAAACCTATAGCTGCAGACATCCTGAATTTCAGTCAACCGCTGATTTAGGAAGGAAACCCACCTTCAAAGTTCAAAGCTCGACATACTTCTCTTCTGTGTGATGGTGAATATTACAAAAAGGGGGTAATTTTAGGACAGTAATGCCTCATAGGATTAAGAAATGGCTTCTCTCTTGTGGTGCAGGTACTGGTTATCTGTTGGAGCTCAACCATCAGAGCCTGTCCAACGGCTTTTATTCAGGGCAGGGGTACTACCGCCACCTCCAATGGTGGCAATGGGACGTAAAGGCGGGCCACGAGACACTCGCCCCATTGACCCGATGACAGGTCGTTTCTTGGATTCAGAGAAACCCACAACCGATACCCAGTCTAAAGATGATGATGATGATGATGATGCCTCATAGTTTCTTCTAAGGTCCTGGTCTCACAGTTTTAGTGTAAGCTTGCCAGTTGGATCCATCTCCATGAGTGAGGACATAACATTGGTAATGAAGAAGAAGCTCCTATCTGGGGAATGGATTAGGAAATGCTTGGTGGTTCTTTCTACCTGCCGGTTCTTGGCAATATATATATATATATATAATTTGATGTTTTAAAGAGAGCTAAGGTGTTTGGATTTTTCTTGGGCAAATAATATAATTATGATGGGATATTATAAACGAATATCGAATTATTTGCTATTCTTTTATTCTGAATTCAGAAATTTCATATTTAGAGGGGAAATGGAATTTAATCATAGGGTGTATCCATGCATTTATTTACATAACATGTTATAAGTACCGTCTCAAAATGTAGTGATATTTCAGTTATCATTGATTAAAAAGAAAGGTACTGCCACCGAGGGGAATTTTAAAACAGGCGGTTGTTAGGTTTTCGATTTAAAGGAAGCCACGTCTCTCTCTCCCCTCTCTCTCCCCTAGTCGCCTCCCAAAAACCCTCTCGTCTCCTCTCACATCTCTCCGTCCTTCAACACCGCCCTTCTGATATCTTCTTCCTTTCATCGGTCCTCAGAGAATGAGCAACGACAAGGACAACTTCAGTGTCGCCGATATCACCGCCGGTAAAGTTTCCAATGTTTCCATCTTTCTCTGCTTGCTCCATTTTCTCCGTTTAGTTTTTCGTATTGGGTCTTGAGTGTTGACTGTGATTTGAATTTGTCCGCAGCTCTTAAAGATGAGGATCGAGCAGGTCTTGTGAATGCTCTCAAGGTGAATCATTCCCTATTATTTGACTGATTTGCCCGTAAACATTTCAATTGTGCTTTTAATTTTGCATTCGGTTTGGCCTTTGTTCATAGCATTATGCGTGTTCTGGTTTCAATCGCTTTCGTCTTCAACTAATAGCATGTAGTTTATGGTTTCCCTGGGCAATGCCGTGGAGTGTGAGCCCGTGACCTGTTTATATGTTAATCGCAGAACAAGTTGCAGGATCTGGCTGGGCAGCATTCGGATTTGCTCGAGAATCTGCCTCCTAAAGTGAGAAGACGTGTTGATGTTCTAAGGGAGATACAGGTTAGTAGTAGGGAGACTTTGTTTCACACTTTGTTTGATTAGAGGTTATTTCTGTATATTTCTTGTATCCGGTGTGGCCTGGTTTGAGTTGATTTGGTATCTTTTAGATCTGATTTTCAATGCTTTGCACCCTTTACACGTTTTATTGCATGGATGCGAGTACTTGAATTTTTATAGGCAACCCTTTTGAATTTATGGGATAATTCTCCTAGGGAAGCCGACATGATGAGTGCCTAGTATTGGACATTAGTTCAAGTTTAGTCTTTTCTCTTTGCAGGGCCAACATGATGAACTAGAGGCCAAATTCCGCGAGGAGAGAGCTGCCCTAGAAGCCAAGTATCAAAAGTTGTACCAGCCTTTGTATTCAAAGGTAACTAGTAGCTTGAGACCAGGTTATATTACATTTACATCGGTCCTACAAGTCATTAGTTCTTGATATGCTTTATGTATGCTATAGAACTATTCTTGTTGTTCCAATTACAATGCGACATTGTTTCTATATCTTGCTTGTTTCCATGTATTTGAGCTGAGTTGGCTATACATTTTTTCAAGTATTGTCTTGTAATTTACTTGATGACACCCTGGTTTTCACAGCGTTATGAGATTGTAAATGGAGTAATTGAAGTTGAGGGAGCTCCAGAGGACGTGAAGATGGACCAAGGGGAGGAAAAGGCTGCGGAAGGTAAGTAAATCACACGGCCTTCTCTGTTTGGTTTTAATCTTTCTTGAAATAATGCTTTCAGCTTGTTCCACTGCTATATTTTACAGAGAAAGGAGTCCCAAATTTCTGGTTGACTGCCCTGAAAAATAACGACGTTATTTCAGAGGAGGTTAGATATGTAATTTAAGTTTTTTTTTAATAATGGAGCGATTATAGGGGTCACATGGAAAAAGGCCACAATTTTACTTTCCTTGATAACAGATCACCGAGCGTGATGAAGGGGCTCTCAAATATCTCAAAGATATTAAGTGGTGCAGAATTGAAGAACCCAAGGGATTCAAACTTGAGTTTTTCTTTGACCCAAATCCATACTTCAAAAACACTGTTTTGACAAAGGCATACCATATGATTGATGAAGATGAACCTCTCCTCGAGAAGGCTACTGGGTAACTGATGAAGCTGTCCTGTGAATGTTGAATAAACTGCAGAATATTTCAACACTAATCTCATTGTTGCCCTTCCTTTCAGGACAGAGATTGATTGGTATCCTGGCAAATGCTTAACTCATAAGATTCTTAAGAAGAAGCCTAAGAAAGGTGCAAAGAATTCAAAGCCAATCACTAAAACTGAAGATTGTGAAAGCTTCTTCAACTTCTTCAACCCTCCCCAAGTTCCTGTGGAGGATGAAGACATCGATGAGGACAGGGTATGGCATAATTTGGTCTCATAGAACTAATTATTCCAATTATATATATAGCTTAACTATGCAATTTTGCTCCCTTCTTTGCTGCAGGCCGAAGAACTTCAAAATCTGATGGAACAAGATTATGACATTGGGTTTGTCTTCTTTGAATATACTCGTTTGTTGAGTTTTTATTGGTTTGCTTATTGATTCATGGGTTCTTTTAACCAATTGCATATAAAATTTGAGTTCTCCAAACCTCTATATAGTTATATTTTCGTAAAATTTGATCATAGGATCCTTTTCTCTCTGCAGATCTACAATCCGGGACAAGATTATCCCCCATGCCATCTCATGGTTTACTGGTGAGGCTATTCAGGGAGAGGAGTTTGAAATAGATGATGATGAAGATGAGGATATTGACGAGGATGATGATGAGGACGAGGAGGAAGAAGAAGAGGAAGATGAGGATGAGGAGGAGGAGGAGGAAGAAACCAAGAGGACAAGGAAGGTAAAGGGTGCCCTAAGTCTATGCTTTAGTTTATTTTCTTCCTGCCATGCTCTGGTTCTTTTTCGTTATAGTTTTTATAATATTCCAAATTTCCAACCCACAAACACTGAAATTGGTTTATATCTTTTTTGCAGCCGTCAGTTGGACACAAGGTACGCAACTAACTTTTCACTCTTAGTATTATTATCTCCTTGACTTAGGCCTAAAATACTTGTGAGTTACATTAGTTAAAAGTTTTTGCAAATGGTACAACCAGTCATACATTTAAGAGACTGACACAAGAAATTTTAGCTCGAGTATGATCTCGAAACCCCTAAAAAACATGCCTTTGTGGGGTATAGAACCAACAGAGCCATAGATTCTTGAATCTTAAAGTGAAAAACAAATTGAATCATAAGTAGTCTGTCAGCCTAAGGTCGAAACAGTAAATAGCAGACTTGTGATTTGGCCTCCTAACAACATATATGGAGTATAAGGCAACTCTTTATGGAATTATTATGATGGGAATCTATATGAATCTACCGAATTAGACTAAGCATATCATAAAGATCAAAACCTATGTTTATGATCATATTGAAATTCTGTTTTTTTTTTTGGGGGGATGGAATGCAGATTGTAGGGAAACCTCAACTGGGTGATGGTCAGCAGGGCGAGAGACCTCCTGAATGCAAGCAGCAGTAATAGGTTTGCAGTGAAAATATATTCCAAAGTCGGTTCTTTGGAAAGGTATGGGTGAGTGTGGCAGTTTTGGTTATTTGATCACTTATTTGCTCTCTTTATATAATGTCAGTAGTGTTTCTTGGGGGCCTTTTCCTTTGTTTTTTTTTTTTGAATTTTTTACAGTGAGTAAATCTGGTGTTTTATTCAATTCATATATAAAGTTTGTAAAATGTTTGTTTTCTGAATTATATATATATACACACGCACACACACTCACTCGAAGGCCGTTGGTTGAGATCTTTTCACATGGTTTTCAGTGGAAGTCATTGCGTACACTACTACTATATATGTATGCATGTACGTATATATGTGCGTGTGTATATATATATATGTCACGTAGAGAGAGAGAGAGAGAGAGAGAGAGAGAGAGAGAGAGAAGCCTAATGTCAGTGTCTCCGACAAAATCCGAAACTCGAATCTGGTCTGTGTCCCATCACGCTCCTTTAGTCAGATCAAGATCCACTGCTTTCCTCTCCGTCCATATTAATGAACGGACGGTCCCGTCGTATATGCGACCGAGTGCCACCTTCTTTTGTTTTTTTTGTCGGTGCGCTGAAGGAATCTTCCTTAATCACACCTCTTTAACCCGTTTTTGGCTGATTAGGGTTTTGGACATCAAATCCTCTTGCCTCTTTTAGCACTTTTTGGCAGTTTCTTTCTTCTTGCAAATTCTCATCTGCTATTGGTTGGCCCAAGTTCATGATTCTTTCTTTTTTTTTGTCTTTGTTGTGCTATCCAAGCTTAAAATGAAAATGGGTACAGCTTGAACTTGAAGTCTAATTCTCTTTTTTTTTTTTCATATATATTATGATGACTTTATTATCGCTCACACCCCATTCGTATAAAGTTGACTGTTTTACCTAATTTTTTGGTATCATTGCAACCCCTCCCCCATTTTCGGCTTCTATACAATTCATTTTCGAACGTATTGATCATATATGAAAGGGGGATTCTTTATTAAATTTTTTTTATAATTTAAAAGTTTACTTGATATTCGGTTGAACTAAATCTTCTAAAACATTATAGAAATTGATGTGAATGCTTCACTCGAATCTTCAATCTTCGTTGTTTATTGTGAAAAATTGTATTGAGATAAATTTTCAATATTTAATCTTTTTTTTTTCAATTCTAAAACTGATCATATGATGAATCTTCTTATAATCAAACTATAAATATGACATTTTTACTTGAAATTCTTCTTCTTATGTGACTACTCCCCTTTTTCATGATCCCTGTATGTGTATGACAGTCCCTTGAAATTAAATATTATGCTTCAAAAGTTGGAGAATTTTTATAATTTAATATCTGTCATTATGCACATGATTCAAACTTTGATGTCTATAACGAAAAGGAATTATTTTTTTGTCACAAAAAAAAAGAAAACGAAAAAGATCAAGTTCAACTCCAAGTAGATAGAAGGAGATGAAAAAAAATGATATTTTTCTGGCTATGGTTCGAAACCCACTAGTTTTAAGACCATTTTCCTCCATTGACAGTACCCCACTACCTTTAAAAGCCTACCTTTCTTTCTCCTAAACTAATCTCTCTCTCTCTCTCTCCCTGAAGAGAGATTTGAGAGCTTTTAAGAGAGAAAAGAGAAACGGTTCTCGTTTAAACATGGTGATCACAGGTTAATTGCAGAGCTTAAATTCTCCGGGCTTTGATTTCTACCCTTCTCTCTCTTCCACCAAAAACTCGTTTCTGTGCTTTTTGGCCATTAAGTTTCGTAATCCTTGTTTGCTTCCTTCTCACTGTTCCTGTCCCCTTTCTTCTTCTTGCTTTTGAAGCCATTCCTCTCCATCTCCCACTTCGACTTCTCGGTTCCAGCTTAGGACTGAAGCCTGCTCGTCAGTTTTTATTACTGGGTTTCGCTTTTCTCCTCACCCGAGAAAGCTGATTTCTCCGATTTTTCTTTCTTTTTTTGGGTTCTGGTTCATGGAATGAAGATGTTGATTATCCTCCTGAGGATCTGTCTGGTTTCGTCGATTTTAGTTGTTCGTTCTTCCTCAGGTAATTTGATCTTTCCCGTTTTGCCCCCAAAAAAGCAAGCTTTGTCACTGTCTGAATGTTTAGGATCGGACCCAGATTTTCTAAAATCCGCAATCTTTTCGACTTTTAGATGCTTATTTCATAATTTTTCTTTTCTGGGTTCTGTCGTTTTAGCAATGAGCTCTACTCCATTAGTGAATGTTCTTGGAGCTTAAATCCAGATCCAATGCGGGAAAAAAGTGCGAACTTTTACTTAGTCAAATGCATAGATTAGTCAAAGAATTTGGGATATGGATTATTGTTTACTGGAATTTGGGATTATGGATTTTGATTCATGAATGTTGATCCAATTGAATCACCTGTTTGTGCACTCGGTTTTACTCGTCTATTGAACTCAAATTCGAGGTTTCAAAGCTCTTTGATTCGGTCACCATCCATGATTCGTCAAGTGGTAACATTGCTTGAGCTGAAGATTCTCCTGGTTTGTCTGAACATAACTCAGGATTGGATTCCTTCTCTCCGATTTCATCACCACCGTCTCCATTGCCGGAAATTGCAAAAGGGTTTGGTCCAGTAACGAGTGATCCGGCTGAATCCCCGAAATCCGGCAATGTTCCTCCATTACCAGCGGCTCCACCGCCTTCAGATATCGAAGGAAACGTCTCTCTGCCGCCTAGACCTAGCGGTTCATTGGAAAGGTATGGGTGAGTGTTTCAGGCGAGAAGACACCGGTGGGCGAGCCTGTTGTCTCAGTTCCAGATTCTCCAGGTATATATATGTATATGTATATGTATATGTATATGGTCACTGATCAAATGTGAATGTAGTTACGTTGTGGTATATTGATGTGTGATTTGTTATGCAGCAACTCCTGTGAAGGATTTGCCCACGAACCCACCCGGGGTTCAGCCAGGTGTACCGATTGCTTCGCCTCCTGAGTTTATTCCAAGAAATCCACCGAAAAATCATCCAATCTCAGGAGAGATTGCACCAGGTAACACCTAGGGTTTATGTTGAAAAACCTTGTAAAAGCTCTTGTATGCTGTAAAGAATCAATCTTTAGGTTGTGTGCGCTCTAATTTGCAGCCCCGGTTTCCACCCCCTCGGCAGATATCCCACCATTGCCACCAATGGCCGTGCCACCTCCGCCATTGCCACCATTGACCTTGACGCCTCCATCATTGCCACCATTGGCCATGCCTCCTCCGCCATTGCCACCATTGGCCATGCCTCCACCATTGCCACCATTGGCCATGCCTCCTCCGCCATTGCCACCATTGGCCATGCCTCCACCATTGCCACCATTGGCCATGCCTCCACCATTGCCACCATTGGCCATGGCTCCTCCACCATTGCCACCAATGGCCATGCCGCCTCGGACATTGCCACCGGTAGCCATGCCGCCTACACGAAGTAGTGTGCCTCCTAGAAATTCGTCGAACAACCACAAGCCTCCTATAGAAGAGCCTGTTGCTCCCGGTATAACATTTACCTTTCTTCTCTTCGATAGATAGATTTCCAGTGTTTGATCTTGAGATTTGGCTTTCCATATTTCTGAAACAGTCTCATCTCCGCCAAAGATATCGATTAAAACCCCTCCTCCAGCCGCCCACGCTGTTATCCCGGGATTAACACCCTCCATTTCACCAGGTAAACCGTCTGTATAACTTTCCACATTTTTGCGAAAATACCCGCTTATGCTTTCTCTCAATCTTTTGCAGTACCCACCTCATCACCAACAAAGGGATCTTCGAAAATTCCCCCGGCAATTCTCCCAGTCTTTCCCAGAGAATCTCCCTCTGTCTCACCAGGTTTCCACTCCTTACTGATGGTTTCTTCTGCAGTGAAAATCTATTAAGTTTGTATGTAATGAAATCTCTGTTTCATACTTATATGTAGATCATGCTCCTCCTCCTGTAAACGGTCCACCATCCAGTGAAATCGGAAAGGATGACGGAAGCCCGGTTGCAGCGCCCCCAAATGAAGTTTCCAAACCCTTGCCAGCCGTACCACATCAAGGTATTTATCATATTACGGATAACATATGAGTGATATTGTTGTAACTTCCTCATCGTTACCATTTAAATTCGTGGTATTTGCATGCAGTTTCTTCTCCTTCCATATCTCCGTCGACCCTAAAGTCAGGGAGGCACTCTCGTCATAATGGTCCATCAGATTCTCGTCCGAGTAATGTACATTCTCCGGGATCATCCCCTCTACCTTCATTTCCTCGGCATCAACAAGACAGAAAGAATATCACTACTCCGAAACATAGAGGTTTGAGCCTTTTTATAACTTTCAAAACATTCGATGAGCTTTCATTGTTTTCGTGTTGAACTGATGCTTTTTTTTGTATGATTTTTGTTATAGGTTCCATGGTTCCTCCTCCATCAATGAACTATGCTCCTTCACCCCTCATTCCCGGTTCTTTGATTTCTCCTTCTCACTCTCCCGTTTCTTCATCGATGCACCGTGTCTCGCCTGCTCCATCACCTACTCCCACGCAAGGTTTCATTACTGATTCCGTGTCTGCTTTTTGCAATATGCCAGATAATGTTTCTAGATCTCGTTTTCGATACCCATTTTGACAAAAAAAAAAACATCTCAGTGTCCTAAATTCCTCTTCTTTTTTTTTTTGCATTTCTCCTAAAGCTTTTCCTTTCAGATCCTCATCAAGGCCTCCAAAGATCCCACTCGGTTCACCTCTCCAAGCATTTCCTCCTCCTCCTCCTAATGCAGGTTTAGAGTCGCTTATTCTACGTGTTTTTAGGCTAAGATAAGACTTTCTTATTCTACGCTCTTCGGAAAGTGTAAAAACTGTTTTTCAACTGTACCTACCTGCAGATTGCAAGTCAACTATTTGTGTGGAACCGTATACAAATACGCCTCCAGGATCTCCTTGTGGTTGTGTGTGGCCTATGCAAGTTGGATTGCGTCTCAACGTCCCACTTTATACGTTTTTCCCACTGGTTTCGGAATTTGCACGAGAAGTTGCCACCGGGGTTTTCATGAAGCAGAGTCAAGTTCGTATCATGGGGGCTAATGCGGCTAGTGAGCAACCCGACAAGTCCATTGTTCTCATTGATTTGGTCCCCCTCGGAGAAAAGTTCGATAATACAACATCGATGCTCACTTACCAGAGATTCTTTAGCAAGAAAGTCTATATAGATTCGTCACTCTTTGGCGACTATGACGTTCTTTACGTGCGTTATCCAGGTATAATACTCTCTCGGTTATTTGGTCCGCCTCTCTCGTATTTTTAGCAATGTGCTAAAAAAATGTTTCCGTCTTTACAACAGGTTTACCTGCATCTCCACCGTTGGATGTTATAGATGAAGGGCCGTTTTCGGGTAATGGAGGAAAGGGAAGGATAAATAAGCCCCTCGGGGTCGATGTTCCAAAGAAGCTGCGTAATAAAGGACTCAGCGGTGGAACCATTGCTGTTATTGTTCTATCGGCCTCTGCTTTGATCGGTTTGTGTTTTGCCATCATTTCCGTCTTTCTGTTCAAACGAAGAGATCACCCTTTGGAAAGTGTGCCGCTTTCCCGGCCTTCATTACCTTCTCTCTCAAAACCATCAGGTGAACAGATTATCGGACATTACTACGAGCTGACGGTTTGAAGAGTTGGAAAATTTAACGTTTGTGGTTTTCAGGTTCTGCAAGATCTCTAACTGGAAGCCGTCTCAGCTCCACTTCATTGTCTTTTGAGTCAAGTATTGCTCCATTCACTCTCTCCGCGAAGACGTTTTCTGCGAGTGAACTAGCGAAAGCTACAAATAACTTTGATGGGTCTCGGGTTCTCGGGGAAGGAGGTTTCGGGCGTGTGTATAGCGGAGTTCTCGAGGACGGAATGGAAGTAGCGGTCAAGGTTCTGAAGAGGGATGACCAGCAAGGCAGCCGGGAATTCTTGGCTGAAGTGGAGATGCTTAGCCGGCTTCATCACAGATACCTCGTAAATTTGATTGGTATATGTACGGAGGAACGTAACCGTTGCTTGGTCTACGAACTCATTCCGAACGGCAGTGTGGAATCACATCTGCACGGTATCATAGCTGTTCTCGCTGTTGATTTTTTGATGGATAATCTGAAGTTTCGGACTTGATCTACTCAAAAAGCATAAAGAAATGGCGTTCATTATTTTTTTCTTTTTCGTACTAGGTGTTGATAAGGAGGCTTCTCCTCTCGATTGGGAGGCTCGGTTGAGGATAGCGCTAGGTTCAGCTCGCGGTCTAGCATATCTGCACGAAGACTCGAGCCCGCGGGTTATACACCGGGATTTCAAAGCAAGCAACATCTTGCTGGAACGTGATTTCACGCCCAAAGTCTCGGACTTTGGCTTGGCTCGAGCCGCATTGGATGAAGAAAACAGACATATATCGACCCGGGTCATGGGAACTTTCGGGTTCGGAATCGAAGCTCTTAACCCGTATCGAATTTCTTTCGACATCATCGTCAAAACTGACTCTTTTTGTTTGTCAATTCTGATCTGAATCTAGGTATGTAGCGCCAGAATATGCGATGACCGGGCATCTTTTGGTGAAGAGCGATGTCTACAGCTATGGAGTTGTCCTTCTGGAGCTCCTCACGGGTCGAAAGCCAGTGGACATGTCTCAGCCGGCAGGACAAGAGAACCTAGTGGCTTGGTCCCGACCTCTCCTCACGAGCCGGGAAGGGCTCGAAGCCATCATAGACCCTTCTTTAGGACCCGGTGTCCCGTTCGAAAGCGTGGCCAAAGTCGCAGCCATCGCCTCAATGTGCGTTCAACCAGAAGTCTCACATCGTCCGTTCATGGGCGAGGTGGTCCAAGCCCTGAAACTTGTCTGCAACGAATGCGACGAAGCCAAGGAGCTGAACTCTGTAACTTCGGCTACACAAGAACAATCTTTCGACGCTCGGGTCGAGAGCTCAAGCTCAGGAAGGATGGCAATGTACCCGTTATTACCGAACTACGAGTCGGAGCCTGACACGGAGAGGGGACTGTCTGTTTCGGAGATGTTCACTGGTTCGGGGACGTTAGAGAGAGAGACAATGGCAGGTTCGTTTAGAAGACATTCGAGTTCTGGTCCATTGACGACAGGTCGAGGGAAGAAGTTCTGGCAGAGAATAAGGAGACTGTCCACTGGAAGCTTGAGCGAACACGGGTCTTAAAAAAACATGTGTTAGGGATTGAACGGAAACAGAGATTCTCAATTTGAACATATTATGTTTAAAAAGAAATTCCAGTAACGATTTTTTCCAGGTGTATAGACTACTCGGCAATCTGATTGACTCGTCAGAAAAAGAACAAGCTCCAGTGTCCGAACATGGCGATGAACTGCAATTCCAACCCTTGTACCAATATCTACGGGAGCACAAGTTGAATCAAATTGCAAACGGAAACACCTATGAACAATCTCTGATAACTTTGCGCGCTCAGCGTTGTGAGTGTCGCAATCAATGTCAATTTTCGACACCATAGACATCCATCTTTTGGACAGAACACTCGAGGCCACGACATCTTTTGTTGGAATGAACGAAAGGATCCGCAGCTGCAATTCGTCAGGCAAGGAACTGATCTTATCCATTTGTCCCTCGAACTTCTCGAGCTTTTCCTTGGAATTCTGAAGCTTTCAGCCGCTGGATTCACTGTGAATACCAGAAAACCAGAATCAAAGACCGAAAGATGAAACCCTAGAGCAATTCCATCAAGAAAGGAAACCCCAGAACACAATTCACAGAACGAAGCAGAGAGCACAAAGATAGGCAGAAAGCTTACTCAGGTTGCGATGTCGTCGTTGAAGACGAGCTCGTGTGAATGGAACTTGCGATTGCTAGGGATTTCGTATGATTCCGAATCCTAATCGAAAAGGGCTAACCCCCACACATACACTTCTGCCGTCTGGGAGCCTCGTCAAGAAAATGCTGCGTCTTGCCACCGTTTCCGTTATTCAAAGACGTCATTAAATATTTTTTTTAAAATAATGATAAATAATAATATATGCACATACATAGGGTTGGACGTTTCGGGAAACGGTTCGGGTTCGAGACGGAATTAATCGGTTCGGTTCTTTCGGTTTTATAAAAATAGGTACCAATCGGATTTTTTATTGTATTCGGTTCGGTTCGGTTTCGGTATCGGTTCGGTTCGGTTCCGAATTTTATTAAAAAAATGATAGATTTCCTTTAAAAATATTCAGTTTTTCGGGATTTTTAAAGTTCGGTTCGGTTCGGTTCGGTTCCGGGAAAATTCGATTCTCTAAAAATGGTACCGTTCGGGAAATAACAACAGTTTCGGGTCGGAAAAAATACCGTTTTAACGCCCAGCCCTACACATACATACATATGTATATGTATTATAAAATTTTATTTATATTTATAATTAGTTTTAAAAAAAATATTTAATGACGTATTTGAATAAGTATGTGTATATATGTAATTATGTATTATAAATTTTATTTCTTTTTTTATTATTTATTATTAACTTTGAGCAGAAACAACTTTAGATATTTTAAATTGTCTTACAATTGGTTAATATGGTATCGTTTACTCTTTAATCAATTCCTATAATGCCAATTGATTGAGATGGGAATCCATGAATCTTATCAGATAAGCTTCCACTGTTCCAACGGTAACTTTAAGATTTTTTTTTTGGTTAAACGGGTAACTAAGATTTTCGCCTCAGAGAGCTTTCTCGTCTCTAATAAACATCGTTTTCTCGGCAGATTTTCTTCCTCTTTGATCAAAAAGAAAGAAAGAAAAAGTCTTTAACGGTCATATATTCTCTGGTCTCTTCGAACCCTAATGGTAAATGGAGTTCGGCGACGGCTTTCCCTTCGCCGTCGTCGACGCCATGTTCAAGAGAGAGGACTACAAGCAGACCAAGCACGACCCTATCTTCACCAAGTGGCAGGTCCTCTCCCGAGATTTCCCTTCTCTTATCTCCTCAGATCCCGAGCAATTTGTGTTTTTGAGATTAGGGTTTGATCGTATCTGTGTTTTCGCTGAAACCCATTTTGGAAATTTGCAGAATTTCTGTTGATTTAGGGATTTGATTAGTCAGGGATTTTCTGGAATTTTGTCCAAGGACTTCAGCTTTGACATCTAATGCTCCTCGTTTTCTTTCCGTTCCTGCACTTGGACTCGTAATTCTGTCAAATGTTTGAATTCTGTGAACTACTTGAGTTTTGACCAACTGTTTCCTCTGGCACTATTTCTCTCTCGGATCTGAAGTTTCCGAGTTTAAGGGTTTGAATCGATCTGTGATCCTGTGGAAAACTGCTGGGGGTATCCAGAAATTTGAGATGATTTTAGCTGATAAATCTTTGAATTCATGAATTTTGGTCAAGAGATCCCATTTGTCGTATTTTCCAGATTCTATCACAAGATAACATCAGCAAGTTTTTAAGTGAATGAAGACGATTTGCCAAGTCTTTAGTTCTCATTACTCGGCTCACTGCTAAGCCATTTCAAAAATCAAATGCAGGTTCTGATAGGATCCAATGACTGGGAAGACTTCAGAAACGGAAAAGACGGTGCCACAAGATACAGAGTCCAGAATCTGCCCTGCAAATCCTGTCCGGGTTTATACGAGCTCGGTGTAGGGATCATCGGCCATGACCAGGCCCGGCAAGTTGACTCACACGATGTCCTCGTGGCCTATCTAGGGCAAGCCGAGAGTGTCAGATCCCGGCTCCAGTGTTATGGAAGATCAGGTGCCCATTTGAAAAATGTTAACCTCACATGCGATAACAATGGCTGTGAACTCGATGAATCTCTGGATAGGAAGGCTGTGACCGCAGGTTTGTTTGAAGATATATTCTCGAAAGGTGGCTCCATTCTATACAGATGGGCACCGGTAAGTAAGACTTTTGATTTGTTTGTGTGTATGTATATGTATATGAATTTCATCTAGTTGTGAAGTTTGAAACTTTCTATCTGTTGTGAAAATATTGTCAGATGAAATCGAAGAGGGAAGCCGAGGTAAAAGAGGTACTGCTTCTGGGAACATTTGATTATGCGTGGAACAAAGGTAGTAATGGGGAACGTCGCCATCAAGACTTGCTCGAAAAACTTGGCCACCATAAGTTTATGAGCAAAAGAACCGAACGTTTTCCTTGGATGCATGTATTTTCTTTCGCCAAGGATCATGTCGGTGTCAAAATTAAAGGAGAGAAGCATATTCTTGCCGAGGAGAGAGAGCTGAAAGGTGACACAGAAAAGGAGAAGAAGAGTAGTAATCTTCTCTCTGGAATACTTAAACTCAGCCGGAACAGACCTCAGCCGGTTTCAGACACAAGTGATAACGTTGTTGGTGCTGATTCTGGTCCTGTTTGTGGAGTCATACTGAAAGATGGTACTTCTTGCACTAAAACTCCTGTCAAAGGAAGAAAGAGATGCACAGAGCATAAAGGAGAACGAATTTGCCGGGTTTCCCCCAAACCCTCTCCCGAAAAACATAAAATGTGTGAGGTTTCACCCGGGAAAAATCATCAAGAGTCTGATATCACATGCGGGGTGATACTTGTCGATGGGGAAACCTGCAGTAACAGACCTGTTTCAGGAAGAAAACGATGTGAATCCCACAAGGGCATGAGGATCAATGCCTTTCTGT
This sequence comes from Tarenaya hassleriana, assembly GCF_000463585.1. Lineage (NCBI taxonomy): Eukaryota > Viridiplantae > Streptophyta > Magnoliopsida > Brassicales > Cleomaceae > Tarenaya > Tarenaya hassleriana. Next base: position 402,284 of record NW_010965373.1, on the reverse strand, counting down.
TCTTGTTGAACCATGCAGAGCGCGAAAAGAACATCTTGGACCAGAAATCCAGCCCGGGAAAGTGTTCGGAGTTGAACCAGAAGAGTGACTCTCTCTTCTGCGAAGCGATAACGAAGAGTGGCTCGCCTTGCACAAGAAGTCCCTCTAAGGGAAGCAGAAGGTGTTGGCAGCACAAAGAGAGAATGTCAAAGGACGAAACTTCGCCGGAAAATATTTCTCCGGCGGGCGTAAATCAGGTAACTTGCGGCGTTAAGTTATATGATGGTTCGGTGTGCGAGGGATCTCCGGTTAAGGGACGGAAGAGATGTGAGCTGCACAAGGGGATGAGAATAACCTCTTGATGACTGACTGACTGCATTTGGTCAGAGTTTAGTTTCGGTTTTCTGTACCAAACCGGTTAAGAACCGCAAGATTGATTGGTTTGTTTAACAAAACCGGATTTTTACTTTGTTTTGTAACTGTCTAGGTTGTATTTTTTTTTTGTCTGTAATAAATTAATTGAGATTCTACTAAAAAGGGCAAAGAAAATTTGACAAAAACATCGTCGCGGATTCCAATGGGCCTAGAGATTGTTGGCCCAATAATTTAAGAAAAAGCTTGAAAGAACTAATGGGCCCATATAACAGAGCTAGGGTTTTTATCATCCTCAACTGTGTTCATATATAAACCTCACCATCCACTCCACCGTAGCCTTTGTCTCTCGGCGTTCCTCGAGTCGAAGGTAATCTCAGTCTGTCTCTGTAGCTCCTCCTGCTTTCGATTCTCTTTTGGCGTTTCGGTTTTTGCCTATCAATGGCGTGTTTGATCTTCGAGAAAATCTTAGATGGAGATGTAAGTTGTTGCTCATTCGCCTTCCTTCGAATCCCGGCGGCTGAATGAAGGAATAAGCAAACGCTGTTTGCGTTATAGTTAATCACTGTGGTAAGATCTACGGAGAATGACTTATTTGGCGTGAATAAACGCGCAGGTACAGTTGAAGAGGGAGGAGACAGAAAGGGACAGAGAAGATGTCGGAGAAGACGAAGGGAAGAAAGGAGGAGGTGGTCACCAGAGAGTACACCGTGAATCTCCACAAACGCTTACATGGCTGGTGAGTTCCTGTTTCTTCTTTCCTCAGTCATTTTGCATTAGCTCCTCGGTTTCGCTATCAATGGCTCGATGTGGGTATAGTCTGGTTTTTGGTAGGGGTGGACATTTCATTTCGGTTACGCCAAATCTGATCCGAACTGAATACCACTTGATGGTACCCTAGAAAATAAAGAATGGATATGATTCTTGAAAACCATGAACCGAATGTAAAACGACAGAAAAATCTAGAATTTCTTTAGAATATCATAATTTATATAAATAAAAACCGAATTGGAGTTGAACCGAGACGAGTTCAATATAAAGACTGAATGGATAAACCGAAATAAATGAAACTGAACCAAACCCTGAAATGACCATCCCTAGTTTTTGGAGTTCCTGTTGTTGGAATCCTTGTTGCATTAGTTCCTCCGTCTTGTTTTGTCCATGTTGCATTTGCTATTGTTGTAAATGCACGAGGTAGTAGGGATATAAATGTAATTTTATTCCTATAGGATAGTTCAGAAAAAGCTAAACTCAAACCCTGACTCGAGTTTCTGACCTCGTTGCACCTGTTTTCCCTCGCGTTCGTGGCGAGTACCCATGGCCCGAGTGTTTGTGGGATCGGGTACCTTCAGGTCTCGGGTAAAAATGTCCACTCTACTACGTAGAATGTTGTGTAATTGTCGTATTGATGCACTCAAATCTTTTTTCAGTTTCTTTTTGTTGTTGTTGTAGTTTAGTCTGGTACTTGCTTTGATCATCTGTTTGTTTCTCTTTGTTGAATGTGGGATCTCATCATCACTGTATATTCGTTTGATTAATAATATGAGAGTTTTGAATTGCGCAGCACATTCAAGAAGAAGGCTCCGAATGCGATAAAGGAGATTAGGAAGTTTGCAGAAAAAGCGATGGGGACAAAGGACGTGAGGGTGGACGTGAAGCTTAACAAACAGATATGGAGCAGAGGCATCCGAAGTGTCCCTCGGAGGATCCGTGTCCGCATCGCCCGTAAAAGGAACGACGACGAAGATGCAAAGGACGAGTTCTACTCCCTCGTCACCGTTGCCGAAATCCCCCCTGAAGGTCTCAGCGGCCTCGGCACCAAGGTCATCGACGAGGACGAGTGAATCAGAAAAGTTGTAAGCTTGAAAGTCTTTGGTTTTTGTTGCGTCATCAAAGTCTCGTCCTCTGTTTTTACGCCGTAGTGACTTTCGTACGAAGTTATTCGAGTGAAGATTCTGTTTAATCTTTATGTGCTGCAGATTTTGATAAGAATCCTTTATTGTCCGGTTGAAAATTTAACAAAATCTGGTTCTTCCAAAAAAGTGTTTGTCTACCTTGGTACATTTGGTTAGGTGATATGAAAAATTGCTACACCTTAATCTACCGAGCTTTATAAGCGTACATGTAATTTCGAAGTTTTGTCACTTCCTCGGATGACTCCTCGAGTACACGGTCCACGTAAAGGCAGATTCCAGCTCCCCTGCATATTTTCATTTCCAGACCAATGGGGTATTAAGCAAGGTTTATGTATACAGAGAGAGAGAGAGAGAGAGAGAGAGAGAGAGAGATGAAGAGATGATGATGCCACCACCACAACATATGGTCATATGCACTTACCCGAGTGGACCAAACGGAAGCCACATAACGTCCCACCGGAACTTTGGAAGCCTATAAGGACGAGAATCATGAAATGAGATGCAGAGCAATGATGAAAATATATCAGAGGAAAAGAATCTTATTGTTCTATGCGTTCATACGAATTTGTAGATAAGATAAAGATCCAGGTTTAAAGTAATAACAACTGATCAGCATAAATTCGAGTGCGGCTTTAGTTATACCACAGGAATACATTATATTTCAATTCTGAAGTCAATTACCACAATAAATATGTTGAAACTAACAATTGTCGAGCTTTCTTCTATACCTACCAATGGTAATCCAATCCATGGAGGTAGATTAGAGATAAATTAATAACTGAAAACGATGAAATTCCGATGTACCTCAGCATGTAATAAAGCCAAAAGATTGCCAATGCAGAGCCAGCAGCACAAGAGTACCAGTACCACCGTCTGTGATCATTCTTGTTGTCCACTAGCCCGACAATTGAGAGAGAGCAAGCAAAGATAGCCATCCACTCTAACATATGAACCAACAAGTAAGTCAAAGTAAGCAACTACATGATCAAAAGTAAAGAAAGAGAACAAGGAAAACAAATTGCGATTCATGAAAAACATAGGACTAAATGGATAATCAAGAACCACATGCCCAAATTTAAGTTTTCTGATGGCAGCACGTTCAACACGGTGGTACATAGCTTAATAACTAGCAGGCCAGAAAATTAGCAATTAAGTAATTGAGCAACTCATCCTCAAAAAATGTTCAGTAGATGCCTGAGATCTATAAGCACACCATTCACTTTCTCTCCATCTACAATATTCTTTACTTGATTTAATTTCCTATGGAAGGTTGTACCTATTCCCTACAACCAAAAGATTGCCTGTACAAACATCACTGCATTGCATGAGATCAATGTTCTTATAGAATGACTATATGGTTGAAGTAGAAAAGATAACAAAAAATCTTATCATGCTCTCTAAGTATTGGCTCTAACATTATCACCGATTAATTACGAAAAAAATAAAGCATCACAGGCTAAAGGGCACAAAGGTACAACAAACCAGCTGAAATGACCATCCATGACTTGAGATCCTCCATGAAGTAGGCATGATACCGCTGCTCACAAAGAAATGATAACACCAAAGAACCCATGAAATATCAATCGTGTGTATGTGTGTGTGTATATATAGCGAGAGAGAGAGAGTACAAGTACAATAACATATGTTCATACAATCAAGACGGTTTTGAACATGTAGGGATACAGACACATGTTTGCATAAATCTCCGAAGTTTCCATTTTTTTCTTCGTATCAAATCAAACAAATAAGGTTGCCGAGTTTTCAGAAACCATCTCGGAACAAGAAAACCAAATCGATATGCTATTAAGATTAAAGAACGAACGAAACGAATGACAGGAGGAGAGATACACCATACCAGTTCCCAAGGAGATACGAACTGCTGAAAAATGGAGTAGAAGAGGAAAACACAAAAGAGAAGCAGAAGAATCGAAAATACGCCCTACAGAACATCGGTAAACCGCAAGACATAATTCAGACGACGACATTAAAGTCTTAAATCGCGTAAAAATTAGCAATTTCGTGCATCGGTCACACCCTCCATTGCCGACTTTGCTGAGCTTGAGCTTTCTCCAGTGACCGGACAAACTCCTCTTGTTCTGCGAAACGAAAAAACTCGAAAGATTGCTATGAACTACAAATGAACTATACAAATTTCTCCGAAAATTCTCGCAAGGAAAGATGATAGAGGAAGACCTTGAGTATCGATTGGGCGGGAATCGACATCGTCCCGAGTAGGAAGAACAAACTCTTCATCATCTTCGCGGCGAGATCGCCGCAATTTTCTCGCCAACCTCTTCATAGCTTTTGCTTTTCGGATTCAAAATGACGAAGGTGACCGAGACAAGTCTCCGTCTCAGATCGAAGCGAAAGGAAGAAAATGCTGTACAGATTACTAAACGCAGCGTTTTATCACCCGGAATTCTTAAACGACGTCCGGTTTTTGTTCCCACCATTTCACAAGCCGGTCCGGTTTTCATATAACCAGCATTGCTGCTTAACCAGTACCTCTCTTCTCTCATCCGGTTCAATTTCACCCGAGAAATGATTAGATTTGGGTTAATTTTCAGATCCGAAATGTTTCAGACTTAGATTAATTCGGACATCGAGTTTGGTTGGATTTGGTACAATAGACTTCGGGTTGGTTTAAAAATCCGATTTTATTTTTTTAAACAAATGATTAAAAAAACTTAAACCAAATGAAAAAAAAACCCTAAAAACGCTGTTATTTCCGCTAACGAAGTCCCATTACTACTCACTCTCCTCTCCCTCGCTCTCTCTCCCGCTTTTTTCCATCTTTTCTCTCTATCTCGTCTCTATCCAGAGTTAGGGTTTGCTAATCTCCTTCTCCGTCGCTTAGATCTCCGTCTCTGCTCCTCGGATCGGTATTCTCCTCTGGGTATGCTTTCTATTGCTGCTTTTCTCCGTTTTCCGGTTATTCTCCGGCTCCATTTTGGATAATATCTCCAATTAGTTGCAGAACTCGGTTTTTGGGTGGTTCGGCAAAGATTTTGTTTGGACGGGTGAGCTGAGAGAGGCATCTAAACTATATCCCTAGAGAAGTTTTCATACTATAGCTTCACAAGTTCCTGAAACACAGTTTTTGTTTGCTTGGTAATGTCGTTCCGGTCTTATGAATGTTTGTAGACCGTTGGAAAGTTAGCTTATCGTTTTATATTTCTAGAATTTGGATGTATGAAATAGGCAATGATGCTTTATTTTTCACAATGCGTGCATTCCATGTGTCTGCTGTTTTCTGTTTTTTTCTCCTTTCGTTGCTTATTGACTTTGTTGCAATGATCTCTGATCGTACCAAAGTTCATTTTCATATGTCAATCTTATCTGTCTGATAGGACCAAAGTTTCAATCCTTACGAGTTTTTTCGAATTTTGTTTAGTTTGGTTTGTGGGTTCTTGAGCAATGGAGCTTAGCGATGATGGATCTCTTGAACAAGAAGTTGATGGTGAAGAGGTACGTGGTAAGAAACGGACTAGGATGAGCATTATTTCCAGGGCAAGGTCCAGGTCTGAAAGGATAGATAATATGCTTATTGGTCATGATGGAAAATTAAGAGAAAAGAAGATTGATCAGATGGTCTGGAGAGAAAAAGTGGCTAAGATGTTAATTGCGAATGAACTCCCTTCCTGCTTTGTTGAGAATCTGATGTTTAAGGAGATGATGCTTTATGCCAACCCTGACCTCAAAATGATTTCTAGAAACACCGTTGCTACTGATGTTATGAAGATCTACCATGCTGAGAAAGAGAAATTAAAATCTGAGTTAGGAAAAGTTCGTAGTAGGATATGCTTAACCTCTGATCTTTGGACGACTATTACTCATGAAGGTTATATTTGTGTGACGGCACATTATATTGATGAGGATTGGAGAATGCATAGTAAGATCATATCATTTTGCTCTATTACTTCTCCACACACGGGAATGGAAACATGTAGAAAAATACTTGATTGTCTGAGAGAATGGGGCATCGAGAGAAAGATCTTTTCTCTCACTTTAGATAATGGTTCAAGCAACGATTGTATGCAAGATATCTTGAAGTGTCAACTTAATAGGCAAAACGGATTGGTTTGTAATGGTGAGTTTTTTCACGTGAGATGTAGCGCGCATATCTTGAATCTCATGGTGCAAGATAGTTTGAACGTAATTGGTGATACTTTGGAGAAGATTAGAGAAAGTGTGGAATATGTTAGAGGTTCTGAGTCGAGCATGAAAGATTTCAGATATTGTGTTGACCAACTTGGTGGTGATAGCGGATCTTCTTTGTCTATGGATTTGTTCACACGTTGGAATTCTACTTATGAGATGCTTGATAACGCACTCAAGTTTCGATATGTTTTCACTTGTCTTGAGATGATGGATGAGAATTACAAGTGTTGTCCGTCTAATCAAGAGTGGTCTAGAGTAGAAAAAATACGCAACTTCCTGAAGCCGTTTGATGAAATTATTACATTGATGTCTGGGTCTTATTATTCGACTTCCAACGTGTACTTCGTGAAAGTTTGGAAGATCAAGTTGCTGTTGAAAGAATATGGGCGGAGTGAAGATGATGTTATTAAGAGTATGGCTGAAAGGATGCAATTGAAATTTGACAAGTATTGGAATGAATATAGTATCCTTCTTGCCATGGGAGTTATGCTTGACCCAAGGATGAAGTTGAAGGGTTTGAAGTATTGTTATGATCAAATCGATAAAAATACGAGTGAATTTAAGGTGGACAAGGTGAAGAGAAAGATGTATTTTCTCTTTGAAGAATATAAAACTAATTTCGCGGTGTCGACTTCAAGAAGTTCAACTCCATCAAATGTGACTCTTTTCGAAGTAAGTTTTGGTCATTTTCTTCATTTTGTTATTCTTTTTCCACTAATGGTTTCTTTCTATTATAACCTTTTTCAATCTTTGGTATTATATTATAGGATTTATATGGATGTGATGATATTGATTCTTGTGACGATGGATCGGGATCGGCTTTAGATAGATATTTGTTTGATCGTAAGATGAACATAAAAGCCAATAAGGATATGGACATCTTACAGTATTGGAAGGCTAATACCGAACTATACGGTGTTGAATTGGCTCTTATGGCATCAGACGTCCTTTGTATTCCTTTCACTACCGTTGCCTCGGAGTCATCTTTTAGTATCGGTTCGCGGGTGTTGAACAAATATAAAAGCTGTCTTTTGACTTCAGACCTTCAAGCTTCACTCTGCGTTCGCTCTTGGATGTTTGGTTTTAAAGAATCTGGTAAGTTTATGTTTTCATAACATTAACTTGATTGAGATTTAGTAATGTAGATGTTATGTTTAACATATTTTGGTTTTTGTAATTGATGTATAGGTTCTGGATTTGGTGGCGAGGAATCTGCAGATGATTTTCTAGCTACTTCGTAGGAACTTTTCCTACGGTGTTGGAGCCTACGTGGAATCAATCTACGATGGGAATAGAGGAATTTTTATGTGTTTTACTAGTTTCTAAATGTTAGACCTTTGCAGTTTTCTTTTGGAAAAAATAGTTTGGGTCGGACCGAACATGAACTCGAAACCCTCGGAGCGATCGAAATCCTGGGGGCGATTGTGGACTCAAACCGATTCAGGTTAGGACAGCTCGTATGACACCTCTGCTTTTGACAATACCCTTGTTATATGGAATGCAATCCAATGGAAATTGATTTTCTCATCGGACCGCTTTTTAACTACTCAATCAAAAACCGGATCTATGTATTAGAACCAAACCGGTTCTGAATGGTTGATTACAAATGTAATATTGACCTGTAAAACACAAGCATTCACAAGGGAGAAGAGGCCAGAACATGAAAGAATGAACAAAGGGCATAAAATTAGAGTTGGTAATTAAATCCCAAAGGGCTCAACAAACATAGTAAAGTATTGAAAAATCAAAACATGAAAAATGTATGGAATCAAAGATCTGCTCGACCAGGATACCGTGGGAAAGGGATAACATCTCTGATGTTATCGATACCCGTCGCGAAAAGGATCATCCTTTCGAACCCGAGTCCAAACCCGCTGTGTTTGACAGTTCCAAAGCGACGGAGATCGAGGTACCACTCATATGGCTCCATGGGCAGACCCATCTCTGCTATCCTGTTATGCATGACCAAACCCGAGTTCGTTCCATGAGCCACACTTATATACGCGATAGACGAACCGTATTGGAGATTATCGGATATCGGGATTTGGTTCACATACCTCTCCGTGATGACCTCATACCGCTCT
>NW_010965373.1:322718-393270 GCF_000463585.1 Tarenaya hassleriana | reverse complement strand
CTCTTCCCTTTGGCTTCCACCAATGAGTTCCCCGACCTGATGTTACACAAGTTCGGGTTTAAAAAAAGATGACAGCTTTGAGCAGACAAGCTAAAGAAATAAGGAAAAGGTTGTGACTTTGAGAAGACAGGGTTTACCTTTGGGACGAGAACATCCATTGCAGCTACCGTCTTTCCGTCATCGTTAAGTCTCATGTAAAATGCTTTGATCCCTTTCGGGTAGTTATAGACAATAACCGGCTTTTGAAACAAAACCTCTGTCAGGTATCTGCATTACACAAGTTAGAACAAAGACTTCATCTGCAACCATTCTCCCGCAATTTAAGCCGAGATTTCATGATACCGAAAGAGTATAACAATAAAACCTTTCATGCTCAGATGCTAAGTCAACTCCCCACTCCACTTTGTTTTCAAACTTCTTTCCCTTGGCCACAGCATCCTCGAGCATTTTTACCGCTTCAGTGTATGATACACGTACGAATGGCGTTGAGGCAACCGTTTTAAGCCGCTCAATGCAACCCTTGTCGTAATTCTTAGCCATAAGTTCCATGTCGTTGTAACATTTGTCAAGCAACCACTGGCACATGTATTTAACATATGCCTCTGCACAGTTCATGTCGTCCTAGAAAATTTTGCGAGGTCAAGCCTAATACATTTAGAAAACTCACAGAGTACCAAGAGCAGATCAAGGTCATTCGGTAGTGAAGAAGAGAACTGTGGATTCTTTACCTGAAGATCAGCAAAAGCTATTTCAGGCTCAACCATCCAAAACTCGGCCAAATGCCTTGAGGTGTGAGAGTTCTCTGCCCGGAAAGTCGGGCCAAACGTATACACACTGCTAAGCGCGCAAGCATATGTTTCTACTTGTAGTTGGCCAGAAACTGTCAAGAAAGCTTGACGAGCAAAGAAATCCTGGGAATAATCGATTTTCCCGTCTTTCTTGGGAATTCCCGGTTTAAGCTTAGATCTCTTTTCAAGTTCAGCCACATTCTCCTTTGCTTTCTTGAGTTCGTCAACAGCGGGAGCCATATCTTGCTTGCTAGCTTTGGCAGCTTTGAGCTGGGCAACGGCATCACCTCTCTCCTTGACAACAAGCTTGGCAGCTTCTACGTCAGCTTCTGTGGGCGGAGGGTTCTTTATCAGGTCCTTCTCCAACCTCTCGGACTCACCGATCAAGGTCGTGACTTGGAACATTTCACCGGCACCTTCACAATCACTTGTTGTGACGATCGGAGTGTGAATGTAAAGGAAGTTGTGCTCTTGAAAGAAACTGTGGGTTGCAAAAGCAAGAGCATTTCGGATTCTCGCAACAGCTGAGATCTGATATGCCACACACAAGTAATATTACATCAATGATAAGCCTCTGCATTAAGAAAAGCAGAGAACAGTTTCAAGGGAATTTAGTCTATTAATCCTCAACAGATGACTCAAATGTCAGAAAAGTTCAATACTTTAACTTGGAACGGATTAAATTCTTTTAGAGAATGTGGAATAAAACCCGAAAACATTCCCAGCCTATATGAACAATGCATCAAAAGATTATACGGTAGCAAGTCCTGTATAAATGCTTATGAACAACTAAAATTGAACGGAATGCAGCAGACAAGAAGAAATGTATTAAGAGAATATAGAAACTTTACCGTATTCGTCCTGGCGCGAAGATGAAGAACATCTCTCAGAAACTCGAGAGTTAGCTTCGTCTTAGGAATCGGGTACTTCGCCGGATCCACTCTTCCAACATGGATCACCTTCTCGACGCGGAGCTCAATCTTCTGTTTCGCACCTTCCGGCGGAGTCTTCAAAACACCGTCGACGGATACGCAAGTGCCTGTCGGAACGAGCGGGGCGAGATCCGATACGGACGCGTCCACGATAACCTGAAGATTCGCAGGGCATGACCCGTCATTGAGCTCCAGAAATGCGAAGGTTCCTTTCCCCTGCTCTCTACCCGTTTTGACCCATCCGCCGACCCGGACACGTTCACCGGCGAGCCCAGCTCCGCCGTCGGTTCTTCCGACGATCGAACAGATAAGGACCCGGTCCGAGAATTGGGCTTTCTTCACCAGAGAAGACGAGGGTCCATCTTCGCGTACGGATGCGACGACTAACTGATCTACGGGAGGCGAGGTTTCGTCAGCCATTGCCGTCAATCGAAGAAGGTGAAATGAAATGAAGTTGCAGAGGTGGAGATTTTGCTAAAAACCCTAAAAAGGTTTAAGAATTTGGTGGGGGGATTCGGTGCATTAAGGACCATGAGATGAACAATCTCTACCGTTGGATTCATGCCATTGTTTGATTTTGGGAATCCTATAGGGGTAAAATCGGAAATGACTAATTAAAGATTCTACGGCGACCGTAGAATCTCAGCTTTGATTCTCCGACAGCACTGAGTACGATCTCATTTTCCTTCCTTATATTATAAAAAAATGAAATTCAATAAAAATATCTAAATTTGTAAATACTTCAATTTTAAATATCTAAATAAATAATTATTTGAACCAATTTATACCAAATAAATAAATTAATGTTTATTTGGTATAAATTGATGCCGTTATTAATTACCTCCATCTCGTCGTATTAAATTGATCGAACTGAAATATTTAGCCATTTATAAATTGAGGAAGTCATTTCGTATGATAATTTTAATGGATTAATGGGCCTAGTATGTATGGGCTTTAACAAGCCCATTAATCTGTTTTTAGCTGGCCTCGCCCAGATTCGACTTCTGGGAATACGTATATATATATACTACACGTGTGTATATATAGAGCCATCAAAACCCTAATTTTAGGTTCCGAGGTTGCGCTCTGGTTTCACATAGCACTTCAAAGTAGCCGCCGGGAACGAAAGCAGCAAATCTAAATTCGCCATGGGTAATCCTCGGAGCGTTTAGGACTTTCGCGAAGTCTTCACTATGATGTATTTTTAAGGAAATCGAAAACCGATTGGTGATTTGATGTATTGGATCTGATGAATGAGAGACATCGTTGATGTTTCAGGAAAAGTCCACGGATCTTTGGCTCGTGCCGGAAAGGTCAGAGGGCAGACGCCGAAGGTGGCGAAGCAGGACAAGAAGAAGAAGCCGCGTGGACGCGCTCACAAGCGTATGCAGTACAACCGCCGATTCGTCACCGCCGGTAATTTCTCCGATCTTTTCTCCTTTTACGTCCCGTCGTGTGGATTGAAAGCACATTCTTTAGGCCTGAAGCTGGAAACTAATCGGCAACTAAAACAGTGAGGTTGAGGGCATAATGGCGATCTAGATCGGCTGGTCACTGTCTGTTGCTTCAATTGTTGTTTGCGTAATCTTAATTGCTAGATGTTTTGCGTAACGGGAAAGTGATGAACTCGATAGTTTGGACAGTGAGAACAATCTGAAGAATCGTTTTAACAAGAACCCTGGACTGTAGTTAGATAAGTACCCTGGAATCATCGTAAACAAAGGAGATTAATCTTGGATTATCGTAAAGTTTACATTTTTCTTGCAAATTTATTGGTTGTAAAGAAAATTTCCCGTTTGAGTTGTGCAGTTGTTGGTTTCGGGAAGAAGAGGGGACCCAACTCGTCTGAGAAGTAGAGGTAGAAGTTGAAGAATGGTTCGGACAGGACATTTGATGAATATGTACTTTTCAGACACTTTGGTTTAAGCTTTGATCGTTTTGCTCTGAACCATGATCTTTTTTTACTTGATGCTATGAAAATACAATTTTTGATTTGCGCGATCTGCCATGGTCATTGCTTCCTCGATTTTTGCCTTTGAATGAGTAATCAAGCTTTGTGCACTAGAATATTGTTTTGCAATCAAATTGGATATAGATGATGATGAGTTCATGGTCGAACTGTACGGTCAATCTGCTCTTTAAGCTTGTTCTGCTTTTGAAGATCCACCATTGTTCCACGTAATAAGGAAGGATGAAGTTTGCATTATCCTTCACTTCCAAGGGTTTATGATTACATATGTTTGCTTTTACAGTATAAAATTAAATCCATCCTACAGCTTTCCCCCAAATTTCAGCACTAAAATATTGACATTCGGGGGGAAAACCACAAAAATAGAGCAATGAAATGTAAATATGTACAGATACAATAATCAATCATGTAGTTAAAATCAGAAGCAAAAAAAAGTGGAACAAAGATTTCCTCAGGCAGAGCAGCCGAGAAGATATGTAGAACTGCGAAAATAGGCATCTTAAAACTAACTTTTCTCGGCAACAGGAGGGTAAAATCGTCATTTCAGCGTCGTTCTGGTGGATTTTTTCACTGAGCTACCTCTTTGGTCACCGGAGGAACATCGGCGACGCCGTTGCAGCTACGGTCTCCGAGCATCTGAGTCTCCGGCAACAATTTGAGGTCATCCGAGACATCCTTGGAGCTCAAGAAACTGGGCTGGTTCGTTGACGACAACAGCCTCGCCCACGTCCTGTCTGTTATCACCACCTTGTTCTGTTTCTCTGTTATTCTCTGCGACACAAAGACACAGTACAATGATATTGACATCACCAATCTATTTACATGGTATAAGCTTGAATTTAGTGTTCGTATAATTCCCAACGGTGCAAACATTCTAGCTGATGAGCCAAAACTCGGGTTTTACAGGGTGAAACGGATGAGATTTCCGTTCAAGGACTTGTTTTCGAGCGATTTTAAGACCAGGACATAGAAAAAATTTGTAGCTTTATACGAGGGTTTTCCTGCGTAAGGAGATGGATCATGTCTACTTACGTAGAAGGGAATGTAGGTGTGTCTGCCATTGACAAGACCGCTGGTGAAGCCGGTGTATCCGGCCATGGCACCATGCACGGCGCTCTGAGCCAGTAGTGTACAGTAAACATTGTCCGATGCATTGCTGGGAACGGCACGGATCATGTACGTAGGATCTGAAATTGAATGGCAAGAACGGCTTTAGAAGTACGAGTGGAAATGTTAGCAGGCGTGGGTGAAAAGGACATGACTTTACCTATGTATTTGAGATTGATCACTGTCTTCTTCTTCGAAAAATGATCCTACAATGAAAAGAAAACGAATCAGTTGCCGAGTTTCAACAATGCCCATGAGTCTTACGACCCTGAAAGTGGATTCAAAGCATCGAAGTTTGCAACTTTTTTTCCCGAGAACGACGCCTGAGGTAACCAGTCTCCTACCTTAATGCTCTGTGATAACCAGAGTCCAACATCTTTAAGAAGTTTATTACCAGAGGCGTCCTTCAGAGTCATGGATTCCAGCATTAATTCCTGCCCAGCACCTTCAGCAATGACAATAACCATGTGACCGTTTTCCTTTAGCCGTCTCTCTATGAACTCAAACAGTCCACCCTCTCCCTCGAGGTAAAAGGGTGACTCCGGAATCAAGCAGCAATCCACATCTCTGCTGGCAAGAGTAGCATACATAGCTATGAACCCTGTTTTCATTGGTAACCTTTATTAGCAATAACAGCTCAAAGGTATGCTAAAAGGCTGTGTTTCTATTTCATTTTCCTCAGGTGTTATGGTAAAGAGGTGATGAGATTAAGTATAGAGGAGAGAACTTACCACTGTACCGACCCATGAGCTTCACAAGGCCAATACCATTCTCGATACTATCGGCTTCAACATGTGCTGCGTTAATAGCACGTTGAGCTTCCTCCACAGCGGTGTCAAACCCAAAGGATTTATCTATCACCTACAAAATTATGAGATAAGCCTTGTTTATAATAAAGACAGTAAGAAGCAAAAGCAATGGAAGAGATACCTACCAGTATATCATTATCAATGGTTTTCGGTATTCCAACCACTGCAACTTTCAGGCCACGTCTTCTAATTTCCTACATGTTCGGTAGCTTATTGTTTAAATTCAGAAATGTCACAACTGGTTTATATGAAGGTGTCACCTCAAATATAATGGATGCTCCTCGTTGGGTTCCATCTCCTCCGATAATGTAAACCTGAATGATAACATAAACTATGTAAAAAAACCACACATATATACATGTGGAAACACAATTTTTGCACAAATAGACTCTATATCTCTCCCCCAAAACCTGATTAATTCCCCTATCCTGAATGCTGTCAACTATCTTTGTGGTATCGTGGCCACCTCGTGAGGTCCCAAGGATAGTCCCTCCACGCTTATGGATATCGTTCACGAATTTAGAGCTCAAGGGGATAGTATTCTTCGCATAAAATCCCCTGTATCCACCCTGAAGTCTCCAATGGCATGACAAAGGAAAGAATCGAGATGATCACCATGCTTGTTTTGATGATATAAATGAGTTGTGATGGACTTGTGATAATAAACTTACATCTATTCCAAGAATTTTCTTCACACCATACATGTATGACAAGCCGCAAACTAATTCTCTAATCACAGTGTTGAGGCCAGGGCAAAGGCCCCCACAGGTAACAATACAAGCGTGCACTTCATCAGATTCAAAGTGCACCTGCAGAAATCAAGTCAAGGATCACACTTTTAAGTTGGAAAAAACGACAGCCCGTATACGATAAAACCATAATATCGAAACATAAAAACTAACAATACCTTCTGGCGTGGCCCAGCTCGTCGGAAATGGACTCCTCTCGGGCTATTGTGCTGAACAACAACCTATGTGACAAGAAAACAGAGGAGGTAAGAGAGAACATAAGTGGAAGTTATCAATTTCTCGGTCAAATGTAACTACTTGTAACGATCTGGCTAGATAAGCTCACAATCTGTAAAACATTGGTTTGGACAGTGATTAAGGAAGCATAAAACACAAGCCAAGGAGTGGAAAACATGGAAAAGAAGCTGGGATAGGCCTGGGCGAACTATACCTTCTGAGGGACACTGTCATCAGCATCAACAAAGTATTGCCTGAGAGAGGAAAGAACTCTTGTAAGCAACAGAAACCAATGATAGCTTCGTGAACACAGACAGGAACATGATTGGGATTCTGGGAACACCACCCATGGTCATGGAACATCATTAAAGAACAAGATCATGGGAAGCAAACTGAAAAGGCTAACTGACTTACTTGACCACTGAATATGCTGGATTGTCTTGCAATGGATTAGGGTAGGTCTGCAGTGGGGAAAAAAACCAAGAAATGCCGTAAGAAATTGCTCAAGTAAAATTTTTACCAACACTTGTCCATTTACAGAGTAAAATACCAAGGCCACGAACACGAAGTGATCTGAACCCTGTTTCTAAGTTCAATGACTTGAGATATTCATCCAAACTATCATCAGTTCCGAGTTATGCAAACAGTTAAACCGGCCACAGAACGTGCAAGAAAGACAATACATGCGTATCTTTCTATATAGATCAAGCTTTGATCTTTCCTCTATTGTTAGATCAAGCAAACAATAAGCAAAAGTTCGTCCCTTCTCCAATCAGGAAAAAAAGCCTCTTTCAAAGATATGATTCAGAATCCAAGCTGGAATCAAAGCTCAAACCAGTGTTTCCCATCAACCAAACAGATTCAGCAACACAAAGGTCAGAAGGATAGGGATTCGAACAACAACGTACAGGAAGATCGGGAAGGTAATCGGTGAGATGAGGAACGTCCTCGAGAATATAACCGTCAGGACCCTTGATGATCTTCGGCTGAGTACTTCCGAGAGAACCCATGGCGACGCCCGAACCAGAAAACCTAAAGCAAAACCTCGACGGAAATGGATTTTGTCGGTACCCCAAGACCTCGAATTCGTCAGTAAGGAACCGAACAGGAGAACAATAAGAAACCCAGTCCCTGGAACGAGGGGGGAGAATAAGAGATGCACCAAATCCATCAATCCAACAAAAGGCGACCCGTTTTTACAGGGATCAGAAATTTCTGACCACCAAAGCTGGAAAAAGTATCAAAACTGAGGGGGAGAGAGAGAGAGAGGAGGCAGGAGCAATGAGATTGTACGGAGTAGCGGTTTGGCTAAGTTTCTGCTTCGCGGATAATGGTGGGAAAGATTGGATTCCGGGAAAAAATGAGAACTTTTAGCTTTTTGGACGAAGAATTCGATCAAACGGGTGGCGCGCATTAGTGGGCTGCGCTGCAAGAATCTGAAAAAAAAAACACGAGATTCTAAAATCAGGCGGACATGTGTGTATAGACGTACGTATATGCGTATTCATACACTGTTTCCATGAAAAACATTTCTTCAAAAAGGCAGACCTTTGAGACTTGGGAAACACGTCACGCTTTGTAAATATAAATATTTTTACAATCCAAAAGCAATTACACATTTTTAATACCGGTTTTCCGGTATAGATCAATAAAATCCCGGTTATGATTGTACCGGCAGTTAAAGACAAGCCATCTGAGAGTTATGACGCAATGCATAAACATGTCAAGAGAACCTAAGATTCCGAAAAATGCGAAGAGACAAGAAGAGACCCTTCAAACGATTGGTTCGGCTTTTGACTGGTGCAGACTCCATACCAGTCTCCTCAACCGAATCTCTGCGGTCACAGAAATCGCCATGGCGTTCTTGATCAGATGTTGAAATGTGTATTTGTTCCCGCCTGCTGTAATCCTCCACCACCTACTACATATACATATAGACACCAAAAGAACACTTTTTTCTGAACAGAATCTAGAAATGGCTGAGAATCATCAAGAGGGTCGTCTTGTTCGATTTCCAGAGATCATTGACTGTTATTTGAACTCTTCTTGGGGGGGGGATACATTCAGAAACCGTGCATTCTAAGTAGAATGTATGAATTAAAAATCTCCATCTTACCTTCCTCTGTGAAGGATGTAACAAAACCCGAGGTCTTATTGAACGCACGTATTCAAAGGCAGTGGTAGGAGTCATGTTCTTGTGTTGAATCTGAACATCGTAGAGAAAAACTCAAATGAAATGTAGAAAGGAGAAAACAGCAGGGAATCTGTTGATGGGGACAAGTGATTCGACCAAATTGATTCAAAAGTGTCAGTCTTTTAGTAACTTGCCAGATAGCAGAGGACAACAGTAGTGCTTCTTCCTCGTCCGGCTTTGCAATGGACGTAAGTGCTTTTACAGCTCAAACTGTTCTCTGTAACCGAGGAAACCAAAGATACGATCACATTAAGCAACACAGAGAAGTAACTCTATGCTCAAATGGCAACTCACTGTGAATGAAATCTACAGCTCGGCTTATCTCTGAAACTGAAGGAGCAAATAGATAATCCCGTGTTGGTATAACTAGTTGCTCCATTCCGTGTTCCTGAAAGGATCAAATCGGTCAAAATATGTTTAGAGTAAGAAGCAGCAGCTCTAGCAGTTGTTTTCAGACATCATTCTTACACGGTACAAAGAGGAGGGGACCAATGTCTCGTGAGGTTCATTTAGAGTAATTACGCCGCCAACGCCAAGCCGCTTCAGCCGGAGAACATCCTTACGGAAAGGAACCGCTCCCATCAGAAGATACTGAACCATGGAATTGCTTTCCCCATCAGTAAAAAAAAGCTTGCATTGTCTCACACAATGAAATCATTTCAACAAATTCTTGTGTATTTTATACTGCTAAATCTTCCAAATTTAGATGATCTCAACTATTCAGCCCAAGTTTTGGCCAAGTCGGAATCCCATTGATGAAACCTTGAACTGAATAGAGATGGACCTCCCATCATAAAAGGAGCTCGATAAGCTCATCTTTTGCCTTCTCTCCCATTTTTCCCGAATCCCACAAGAAGAAGCCAACCTTCAGATTCAATGGAATTCTTATTTTCCATCCTCGGGAATCATCAATACAACGAAGCTCAAATCCCTCAAGACCCCTTAACCCGGACAAGCAATTCTGACAATACCAACAATTTCTCATCTATATAAGTCGTTCGAAAACCTTTCGTCACTTTCTCAGCAACCAAACAGAAAAATAAATTACTACCCTAAAATTAGGACAACTCGTTGCTCTCACGGAAAAATAAGTAAGAATTTTGCAAGTGCCGTTCTCAGAAAGCAAACGGGACAAAAAAGAATAACCAGAAAGAAATACTGAAATACTAAGGAACAAGACCTGATCGATTCGATCCCACCATCGGAACTCGGATTCAAGCTTGAAACGGACAAGGTTGTACAAAAGAGTCGGGTAAAACAGGATCCGACCACCCGCCCCAATCAGAGCTCTCTTCGGTCCTCCATCGACCTTAAACCCAAACACTTTCTTCTTCTTCTTCTTCGTCTTCGTCCTGCTCGTAGCGACGTCGTTTCGCCATGATCGCCGCGAATCATTACAGTCGCATTCCTCTGGTTTATCGATCATCATCGGAATTAGAAAGTCTCGAGGACTAGTTTGCAATAACTTCGCAGGAGCATTCGGAAATCTGCAACCTGATTGGTCAAAGCATTTCGAAATTAAGGTCCATCAGCTTAAAATGGGAAAATTGCAGAAATAACCTCAAATGTCGTTTATTACTTCAAGGGATGACCTTCTAGGTTTAGGGTTTTTAAAAAAAAAACTAAAACAACGAAAAGACTAATTTACCCTTAAAAAATTGAATACGTGGCAACCTTCTATCTATATAGTGAAAAAAACTTCGAAAATTTCTTCTCTCACTTTTTCTAAAAATTCAAAACGCAAATTTTTTTTTCTTTTTCTCTCCAAAGATATTTCTTGGCGATTCTAACAAAAAATTTCTTAATTTTTGTCTTACACTCGACATATTTCTCTACTATGACAAGATCCGACGTTCCAAAGTTGAAGAATTTGAGAATGCATGGAAAGTGTTCGATAAAAATCCTCAGAGAAAATTTAGCTCTTAACACGTCATACTAGTCATATCGGTCAGACTTTGGTCATACCGATCAGATTTTGGTCAGAGGTCACAATTTGGTTAGCCGGTCACACTTTGGGTGAAGATAACTTATGTTAAGAGATTTTTTTTATACATGGAATTAGATCACCAAAACGATAAAAAATATATTCTTATAACTTTTATACAACTTTTTGAATCGTTTAAAGTTAATTTAGACCTTTACTTTTCGTGTGAAAAATAGTCATACCGGTCACACTTTGATAAGACGGTCAGACATTGGTCATACAATCAGAATTTGGTCAGACAGTCAAACTTATTGAAAATTGATGAATTTATCATTTTTAAAAAGTGTTAATATGGTATAATAATAATCTCATATAACAAATCGGTCAGACGGTCAAACTTTGGTCAAACCGATGATACTTTAGTGAGACAATCAGACGGTCAACCTTTGGTCATACCGATCATATCATCAGTCTGGTCATAAGGTTATACTGGTCAGACTAGTCATACTTTTTCAAAAATGATGAATTTACGAATTTAAAAGTGTTGATCAAACATGTTCTTCTTATATAGAATTTTAGCTTATTAGGGTTTCACTTCGATTCGATTCGAAGGAACAATATCATTTAAGCTTAAAAAAAATATCTTCCAACATAAGTCAATTGTATCCTATGTATTACACAAACACTACTAGTACTTTAGTTATTCTTTGGAATGAATTCCATTGTCAAACAAAAAATGTTGTCAATCCATATTGTTACGACCGAGTTTGAACTTAAACAATATGTGATATGATATGATTATTACTATGTTAACATTTTTAAAACGATGAATTATGCAATTTCGAACAAGTCTGACCGTCTGACTATGGTATGACCGTCTGACCGTATGACCGTCTGACCATTTGGGTACGAAAAAGAAAGGTTTAAATTAAATTTAAACGATTTGAAAAGTTGTATAGGGGTTCTAAAAATAATTTTGCATCATTTTGGAGTTCTAATTTCATGTGTAAAAAAAAATCTTCCAACATAAGTCAATTGTATCCTATGTATTACACAAACACTACTAGTACTTTAGGTATTCTTTGGGAGGAGTTACATTGTCAAACAAAAAATGTGGTCAATCCATATTGTTACGACCGAGTTTGAACTTAAACAATTTGTGATATGATATAATTATCACTATGTTAACATTTTTAAAACGATGAATTATGCAATTTCGAACAAGTCTGACCGTCTGACTATGGTATGACCGTCTGACCGTATGACCGTCTGACCATTTGGGTACGAAAAAGAAAGGTCTAAATTAAATTTAAACGATTTGAAAAGTTGTATAGGGGTTATAAAAATACTACTGCATCGTTTTGGAGTTCTAATTTCATGTGTAAAAAAAATATCTTCCAACATAAGTCAATTTATCTAATGTATTATACAAACACTACTATTACTTTAGGACTTATTTGGAAGGAGTTACATTATTGATGATATCATTGTTCTTGAAACCATGAGCAAAATCGGATCGGTTTGACCGGTGTGGTATTTCGGTAGCCAAAATTTCTCTCAGGATTTTCATCAAACACTTTCCATACATTCTCAAAATCTTCAACTTTGGTGTGCCATATCTCGTTATAAAGGAAAAATTTGACGAGTGTAAGCTTAAATGATATTGTTCCTTCGAATCGAATCGAAGTGAAACCCTAATAAGCTAAAATTCTATATAAGAAGAACATGTTTGATCAACACTTTTAAATTCGTAAATTCATCATTTTTGAAAAAGTATGACTAGTCTGACCAGTATAACCTTATGACCAGACTGATGATATGATCGGTATGACCAAAGGTTGACCGTCTGATTGTCTCACTAAAGTATCATCGGTTTGACCAAAGTTTGACCGTCTGACCGATTTGTTATATGAGATTATTATTATACCATATTAACACTTTTTAAAAATGATAAATTCATCAATTTTCAATAAGTTTGACTGTCTGACCAAATTCTGATTGTATGACCAATGTCTGACCGTCTTATCAAAGTGTGACCGGTATGACTATTTTTCACACGAAAAGTAAAGGTCTAAATTAACTTTAAACGATTCAAAAAGTTGTATAAGAGTTATAAGAATATATTTTTTATCGTTTTGGTGATCTAATTCCATGTATAAAAAAAATCTCTTAACATAAGTTATCTTCACCCAAAGTGTGACCGGCTAACCAAATTGTGACCTCTGACCAAAATCTGATCGGTATGACCAAAGTCTGACCGATATGACTAGTATGACGTGTTAAGAGCTAAATTTTCTCTGAGGATTTTTATCGAACACTTTCCATGCATTCTCAAATTCTTCAACTTTGGAACGTCGGATCTTGTCATAGTAGAGAAATATGTCGAGTGTAAGACAAAAATTAAGAAATTTTTTGTTAGAATCGCCAAGAAATATCTTTGGAGAGAAAAAGAAAAAAAAATTTACGTTTTGAATTTTTAGAAAAAGTGAGAGAAGAAATTTTCGAAGTTTTTTTCACTATATAGATAGAAGGTTGCCACGTATTCAATTTTTTAAGGGTAAACTAGTCTTTTCGTTGTTTTAGTTTTTTTTTAAAACCCTAAACCTAGAAGGTCATCCCTTGAAGTAAGAAACGACATTTGATGTTATTTCTGCAATTTTCCCCATTCATTTGCCCTGTTGCCGGATATAAACTGTCTTCTACTGACACGTGTCAAGATCTTATACAATTTCGAACAAGTCTGACCGTCTGACCAAGGTATGACCGTCTGATTGTATGACCATCTGACCATTTGGGTACGAAAAAGAAAGGTCTAAATTAAATTTAAACGATTTGAAAAGTTGTATAGGGGTTATAAAAATACTAATGCATCGTTTTGGAGTTCTAATTTCATGTGTAAAAAAAATATCTTCCAACATAAGTCAATTGTATCCTATGTATTACACAAACACTACTAGTACTTTAGGTTAACATAGTAATAATCATATCATATAATAAATTTAATGAGTATGATCAGTTTGACCACTTTGATGATTATGACCAGCGTTACCAATTTTGTGAGAATAATCATTTTGACCAATTTGACAAGTATGACCAGTTAGAAGTACGACCAATTTGACCATTCTGACACATATGTATGACCAGTTTTCCGAATTCTTCCATTTTGATGAATTTCACATATTTAACGATTTCGATCAGTTATAATAACTTGAATCATGGTATTGTTGATGAAATGCCCAAACTTAATATTGTTTTTTCACAACAAATTTAATAACGTATTTTAGAAACAATATTTACCTATTATTTAGATTTGTATTTAATCGATGAAATGCTCAAACTTAATATTGTCTTTTCACAATAAATTAGCTGAAAAATAGATTGGAAGTAAAGAGTGTTGGAAGATTATAGAATGGATAAGAAGAGAGACTGTAGTTTGTTCCACATATGCGAATGGAGAGAGAGAGGTGGAAGAGGAGAGAGAGAGTTGAAATATTTTTTAAAATTAAAATATTAAATAAAAAAGGAAGGGTATTTTTGGAAGGATACAATTATAAGGTTATGAGATGATGTTAGTTTTTTTAAAAAAAGAAGGGAGGTCATGCCAAAAGTAAAAATGACATTTAAAGTCATTTTTGCAATTCTCCCGCTTAAAATACCCTTCAAATCACTTATAATTACGAAATCACCCTCCGGATAATTGATATGATTGGCCCTGATTTAGGCCTTTTAGGCCCAAAACAAAATCTTGCAAACAGATCCGAACTGAACTGAAGGAAGCAACAAAAAGATGATGCATTGTCGGAAAAACCAAATCAACCTCGATCTGTACAATGTTCACTCTCACAGTCAAGTACAATTTATGCAGAAACCAAAAGGATGCAACTCAGAAAACGAAGAACCGGATTTGAAATGCAATTCAAGAGTCCGACAACAAAATAGAGAATTCTCATCCGCTGTCAGAACCGGAGACCACGCGCCGTCGTCATCGCAGTAGAAAACTCACTTCTCCTCCTCCCCCTAGATATTTTTCCGGCGATTCAGACTTCTTCATCGCCGTGGCAAAGCTCTTTCCGGAGTTTACGCGAGAACAGCCGGCAAGCGTCGATACTTAGATCGATCGCCGCCGACAACGCCACGAACAGCGCCGCGTCCGCCGTGCTTCCGACATGCTCTGCCGCCACTTCCACCGCCGGCTTGCTCACGCGTCCTTCTCCCTCCACCGTCGCGCTCATCACGAATCCTCTCACCGGCGATCTCGGGTCCGGCGAGCTCCGGCGACCGTCGATACAGAACCTCCCACCGTGCTTGACGCTCATCGTCCCCTCCGCGATCGAGATCCCACCTCCGCCGACGTCGGTAACGAGCTCGAACCGGTAGCCGAGACCGTCGTCGGAGCCGCCGCGCTCGCGCCAGGCCTCGAGGCGACCCCAGGGTTTCCAGGAGCCGACGGAGAGGCCGCAGTGAGGCTGGAGGATGAGCCAAGCGCCGGGGTTGGCGCGTGAGACTCGGTCGGAGCCAGGGGAAGGGACGAAGGGAGTGGCCATGGAGGCGGCAGCGACGGCGGAGCCGGAGAGGTCGTATACTATTATCATCCAGCCTTTACGCTCTTTGACTTGCCTCTTGTTGACTTCGCCGGAAAATGTCCTCATAATGCATCCTCCTCTCTCGCCGGCGCCGGAGACCGGAGATGGTGGCCTGTTTTTTTTTTTACAACGGTTATAAGAAAATTATTACTGAATGTTCATTAGATGGTTTATAAAATTGGAATTAATGACTTTACAAAAAAAAATGGAATTAATGGATGTAATTTGGATGGTATGGTGGTTGGATGGTGGAACATTTTTTTTTGTAAAAAAGGCATAATAATTAATAACCATTTGACTCAACTGATTATTCAATAATAATGCAGTCGCGCCAACTTTTGCATGTTTGGTACGAAGCCGCTGAAAGGTAAGCCATAATTGTAGTATAATAATAAATTTATTGCAAAATATGGGAATATAAAAATGAAGCCCAATTATCACGAAATAAAAAAGGTTCGAAAAAAAATGAAATTCATAACTATATAACTCATTACCAATAATAATAGTTATTTAGATCAGAAAATTAATGTCAACCCTTTTCAAGTCATAGTTGTAAGAAAATAACATTTAGAAACAATCGGCGCATGTTAGCATAATGAATCTACGTGTTTCTACGGTGAGCTGAAATCGGAAGAACGGAAGAAACTATCTTACCGGGTTCTGGAATTCCGGTCGGCGCTGAAGTTGCAACTAAAAACCGGTTGCTTTATGTTCCCTTGGATCTGGTAAACTACAGGGCTACACTCCGGTTCCCCACCGAATTTGAAAACGAACCGGGGATCCGGTTTAGCCTTAACCACTAGATGTAGCCTCGCCGCCGGTTTACCCGTTTCGCCTCCCAGCTTCATCCACCCACTGTGGCAAACCACCGCTCTGGACCTCACCGCTGCCACGTCGACATTCACTTGGACGTGTCCGAGAATTTTCCCGGCGGAGAGTCCGCAGGTGGTCCCCATCCGACCGGCGTAAACGGAGACCCGGAGAGCAACGGGCCTGGAGGAGAGACGACTGATGGCGGCACCGTCAAGATCGAACCCCGGCGCCGACGAACCTGGATCCGACGGAGAACCGTCGTTGTCACCGGAATATTCTCCGGCGGTTGCAGAGGAGAGGGGGAGGAGAGCTGTTTGGGAGGGGAAGTTGCTGATTCGGAGCTTGCAATAGCACGGCGTCGCCGACGGGTGGACTCCAGTGGACGCCGGCCTAGAAGTCGCCGGCTGCGGTAGCTGTAAAGCGAGTGAGTCGATGTCGATCCGTATGAACGGGCATGGATCCATATTCGTCGTCTTCAATTTCTTCTTCTTGTTTCTTCTTCAACGTCTCTTGAGGCTTATAGCGAAAGGTGATGATGACTCGCCTCTGTTTTATTGCACAGTCCACTGTGGGATAACTCTGTGGTTGCTCGTTTTTGTCTCTTTTCTCCTTTTTCTCAAATTGTTATCGTTTCGCGAGAAATTGACCATTGTATTTATAGATTCAGATTACATGCATTTGTGATCATAGCTTTGATAAATAGATGGAAAAAACTATAGCTTGATAAATAAGAAGTTTTTGGCAAGTAATAAATTGTTGATAAACAAAACCTTTTTGCTTTTTTATTTGGTAAGATGTAAATTTTAAAAGATCTTACAGCTAACAATGACAAAATTTTCTTTATTTAAATTATAGTATTTCTTTATATACAATAATTTAGAGAGAAATATATCAATATCTCATGTTGGAATGGTTATTGGGAGGAATAATATAATTTAATTATAGTAAGACAACTTTCCGATTTAAGATGAATGTAATTGGATTGAAATCTCAATAAACCAATCTAATATCATAAAATATGTAAAAAAAATTCTATTTGGTTGTCATCAACTATATATATATAATATTCGTTGAAGTTAAAATAATTTGAAAATATTAAAAGTTGATGATATATCAACTTTTTATTTAATTTATGTCATAATATAATTCATAGTAAGAAAATTATACCCAAGAAAAATTTAGCAACATTTTTCGATATCTATATTCTACACATTTTATAATATATTTTAATAATATTATTTAATAAATTTATGTATTATCTATGTTTATAAGCTTTATGATTTATTATTAATGTTGTCTGCATATAAAATTATCTGAAAATTATTTTATGTACCAAGGAATAATTAGTTAGCTGGAAATTAAGTGCAACGCATATTGTCGAACTATATATATTTTTTTTAATTTTGATATCAATTTGATTTTTCCCCCTGGAAAACAAGGGAGACGAGATTCTCAACTTATCGCGATTAGTTGGCGATAAGAACAACAAAAGTGGAACCGTAGTTGTGGGGACGGAACAGCTGTCCGTAGCTTGTCGCCACGCTGGCAAAGTTCTGAAAAAGTAAGCTGACCTGGTACTTTATCTTTCTGCTTACGTGGGCGCCACGTATGCCGCTGAGTTGCGGTCTGCTGCTGGTGCTGTAGTACAAAAAAACATCATATAATATTTTTTTTTGGGTAACCGTGTTTTCTGAACCGAACCTCAGACTAATCTCGAGGGCGGGAGTCAGCCATGTGATTTGAATTATGTGCCCCCTCTCCAACCTGAAATTCAAACTCGGGACGGGACAGACGTTCTGCACCTCCGTTTCACCGGTTGAACTAGCCAGGTTGACTAAACATCCTATAATATATAGGATATGTGTATGTGTGTGTATATTTATATGGATTTATTCTCTTATAAAAATCCAAACAAAAAACTGTCACGAAAATCAAAATAGAAAAAGGAAAACAATAAATAATTGTAGTGTAAATAAATATGGAAACGAATATATAAAATGAGAAAAAAAGGAGAAATATGGAGATAAATGACAGACCTAAACACGTATAATTAGGGAAATAGAAACAAATCTGCATACATTGCACTGATAACAAAATAACGTAATAATATTTTAAACTTGAATATGTCCTAACAAATATTTAATTAGTTGAATATTATAAACAAACTTATATTATGAATCATGATTGTTTGAATGAAAAGCCATAATATCATCAATTATTTTAAATCACATGCAATCTAATGGGAATTATGGCAGAAATAGTTTTGATAATTGTTGGCATGAAGATGATTGAACGATTTTGTATGACATCTTATATCATATAACAATATAACATACATCCATTACAGACGTTATGGAATGCAATAATATTGTATCAAGGTTAAATAATTATATATATATTCTTGCCTGGTATAATGTTTTACTTGCATTTCATATAATATTATAATATTGGCGTTTAATTAATTATGAAACAATATTTTCCTGAAAACAATGCTATGCTATAGTGATTAGGTATTATTAATTGTAAACAAAAAGAATTATATCATACGGTCAAAGTCTCTTGTTACGTTTGTTAAATGGTACAATGCGTTAATAAACTTTGGATTCAGCTATTGAAAGTTCTTTTTTTCTTCTTTGTCATTGAGAATGATTGAAAAAGTGTACAGCATCATACACAAATAGTTATTTGCTAAATAAGATTCGTAATAATATAATTATAGATTTTATTAAATTTTTAAAAATTATATATTGGAATTATAATACATTTCAGGATTTGAAGATTTATAGTTAAATAAAAGATAATTATTAACAAAGTTAATTTTTATTTTACCAAATAGTGATGAAAGATTAATGGTATTAAAAGTAGGTTTGGAGAGACAATAAAGGCGAAAGAACGATAGGGAAATCGACGGCTGGAATTCGATCTTTCATATTTCGTTTGAAACCGGTTGACGGCTGAGATTTCATCAACGTTTCTCCGTTCAAATCTCGTGACTCGCTCTTATGTGTCGAGAACGAGGTTTCGACCAGGATACCGTGGGAAAGGGATAACATCTCTGATGTTATCGATACCCGTCGCGAAAAGGATCATCCTTTCGAACCCGAGTCCAAACCCGCTGTGTTTGACAGTTCCAAAGCGACGGAGATCGAGGTACCACTCATATGGCTCCATGGGCAGACCCATCTCTGCTATCCTGTTATGCATGACCAAACCCGAGTTCGTTCCATGAGCCACACTTATATACGCGATAGACGAAGCGAAGCATTTTGGAACGTCCATTGAAGAAGAAGAAGGAGAAGAAGATCGGAGAGAAAATGTCGTGGCAAACGTATGTGGATGAGCACTTGATGTGCGACATCGATGGCCAAGGACATCATCTCGCCGCCATCGTTTGCCACGACGGCAACGTCTGAGCTCAGAGCTCCAATTTCCCTCAGGTATTTCCGACTCCGATTTGATTTACCGCTGTTGTATCCAACGATTCTGCGTCGAATTTCATAATTTGAAGTCCTTAGCTCGTTTCTGATTCCCTATTCTGATGTTGTTGATGTTCCGTCAATTTGTCGTATTTGTGTATTGAGCTGTTCGAGATGGTTTCTCTCGCCAATCTATAAACGATTCTGCAATGTTTTTCCTCAATATTTAGTTTTCTATTAATGGATGAGGGAACGAATCCAGTGTCGATCATTTAACCTGGTAACGAAGAAAGTGGATATCGGGATGACTCGATCTATCAATGGAGTCACGGATGATGATTTTCGTCTGAGGCATTGCCTTTTGCAGTCTCCACTAACACAGAACACATAAATGTGAACGTCTTTTTGACTTGCTCTTGTCCATTGTAGCCTTACACTAACTCATTCGAATATGGAAAATCTGGATAATATACGAAGTATAGAACCCCACAACTTATTGGCTTTGTGGGTTCTGCTTCCACTGGAGTTGAAAACCTCCTTTTTAGCTATGCATCATGGACTGATATGGAAAATCTGGATGATATACGACGTATATATCCACATTGTGTGCTGATTATATGGTGACTGGCACGGCAGAGTGATTGGAGTCAACACAATATGGTCCAATAGGGACTGGTTATTTGTTCAATTCCCCGTAGAGATAGGTATCTGCATGCCACTTTTAGCTGTCTGTCTAAGGTTTTGGGTTCTCTTTCATGGTTGGTTGCACGAGAATTGTCACTGTACATGTTAACATTATAAAGAGCAAAGCCATTATTGCTTACCGAGACAAGAATTCATCTAACGTGGCCTTGTCCAGCCAGCCGTCCAAACTGGTAGTATGTTTTTCTTTCTTTCAGGTGAAGGCTCCGGAAATCACAGACATCATGAAAGATTTCGACAAACCAGGTCACCTTGCTCCTACAGGATTGCACCTCGACAGTTCAAAGTACATGGTAATCCAAGGAGAAGCCGGAGCAGTCATCCGTGGAAAGAAGGTAACATAATCAAAATCTCAGAAGTTTTCAATCAGACATTAACATTTTGTTACCATTAGGGTTCTGGTGGTGCGACCATGAAAAAGACTGGTCAAGTTCTCCTGTTCCTCATCCCGTCGCACCAGGAGTCCAGGACAGTGCAACATGGTTGTTGAGAGGTTGGCCGATTACCTAATCGAGCAGGACCTGTGATAAGCCATAGCCAATCTCATCAACCGACCATGCTGTTAAAAAAAAAAAAACCATTTCTGGTCTCTTTTCCCTCGTCTACGAATTTCTTCCTTCAAGGATGACAATAACAGAACTGAAACAGAAGTTTGGTCATTGCTTCTGTTTCTCATGCAGTAAGCATCCATACAATAAATTGAATATAATATGATTAGTGATTACAGTTTCACATTTGGTTTATTGTGTCGCACTATACATCATTCCGTAGCAGTTAATTACCACCATGAATGGTAGATACCACGACTTTCTTGTGATTAAAAATGTGGGCCCACCACCTTTAGATTCGGGACCATTTGCCTCGATCCCTGTCCCAACAACCATGCATGGAATATCAGCTGTTCAAATATCTACGAGTTCGGGTGATTTTGTCCTTACGAATTTAGGAGATTTGCAAGCTTGTATATAGATGTATAGCACTATTTATAAAATCTCTGTATTTTCTTTTAATTTCAAGTTTTATATATTTATATGACAATTTTTTTAAAATCCCTAATATAAAAGTGAGGTGTTGGGAAAATAAAAATAAACCAGAAGTATCAATTTTGAGAAAGGAAAAGACAAGTTGAATTACTTTTTTTCCCTTTTTTTTATTTCGTACATTCTTTTTTGTAATCGCGATTAAATTCGAAATGTGCGTATATATAATTAAATATATATATATAGCGTAGATGCCACTGCCACACACCTCGTAGTTCCGACGCTATCCCTCGCACTGTCCGAAAACCACAAAAGAGGAAGAAGAAGAAGAAGAAGAGGAAGCAGGAGAGAGAGATGTCGTGGCAAACGTATGTCGACGATCACCTGATGTGCGACGTGGAGGGAAACCGCCTCACCGCCGCCGCTATCCTCGGCCAAGACGGCAGCGTTTGGGCTCAGAGCGCCAACTTCCCCCAGGTTTGCTTCATTTTCTACTTACAACCTTCTCCGATCCACTCACTGATTGGATTTGCTCTGTCCGAATCGCTATACGTGCATGATCTGTGCGAGGCTTTGCTGTTTTTGTTTGGATCTGTGTTGAATCTTCCCCCCTTTCTAGCGATTTAGATTGTATCTGTTTCGATCTGGATCTGTTTTTACCCCTTTATGAATTCGTTGCCCTAATTGTTTCGTCTAAATAGGCTTACTGATTACGGGTACTCAGTCTGTTGTCGGGCCGTGACAATTTCGATTGGAATCTAAGCTTGAATTGCAGAGATGAGGCTGTCACTTTCGAGTAATGAACGGAGCTCCTCAGATTTAAGATTAGATATTTACTAAATGAAGAAAAATTCTTAAGTTTTGATGTCCAGGGGGTTGCTTTGCATGGCTGATCAATTCGATTCGGTATTTCTTTTTCTCCCGAGAATCCGGTGCTTGATTCTTGTTGATCTATGAGACTGATAAAGCTCATTACACTGTGTCGGATGTTTATAAGTTTGATCTCTTGTTAGTGTTCTTGACAACAAAGGTAAAGACTTTGGAAATGATGAGGTTTCATCTGGTTGTTAGAACAACCGAATATAGATGAACACAGTAGGTTTGTAAAATTTTCTGCCCCGTTCATCCTAAACGGTGTTTTCTGCTCATCTGCTGTCTTGACATGTTTGGTCTCCGTCTTGTCTGCTCTCTTGTTGTTTACTCGGCTTCTTAACCAATGAATTTCATTTGAGAGGTTTCTTGATTGGATTGGATTTGCAATCGAATGCTGTGGATTTTGTTTCATGATCTTGGAATGAAATGGTTTGCTTATCCGGTCAGTATCGCTACTTTTCCAGTTAACGCCTGAGGAGATAACAGGAATCATGAACGATTTTAACGAACCTGGAACACTAGCTCCAACCGGGTTGTTCCTCGGAGGCACAAAGTACATGGTGATCCAGGGCGAGCCAGGTGCTGTTATCCGAGGAAAAAAGGTAAACAATCCACTGTCTGAGTCTTTGTCCGATCAATCTTGGACGAGAAAATTCTCTGAATCTCTGCACCACTTGCCACTTCTCTGAATGAACCTATTTCTCGGGTAAATATCCATTGCAGGGACCTGGTGGTGTCACCATCAAGAAGACCAATCAGGCTCTTGTCATTGGTATCTATGACGAACCAATGGCTCCTGGCCAGTGCAATATGGTGGTCGAGAGGCTTGGTGATTACCTTATTGAATCAGGCCTCTAAAGCACTCTTGGGATCTTTTCTTGGCCATTGATGCAAATTCCATTGCCCGTTTTACTGTTGTAATCTTCCGTTTATGGTCTCGAGGAAACTATATATGGAGAGTCGTCTCCCGCTTTAGTCCGGCTGTGTATCATCACCATTCCATGGATGGTGTCGTTGTTGTATGATTCCGAAACAATGTGCTTTTGCTCTTCATTTCGGTCCAGACTTTGAGATTTTATGAATGGTGTCATAGATTGAGATCACTTCCCTTTGTTTCTGGGACACTGTCTAGTTTTAGACGGAATCTATTTCCATTAGTAACCGCGTTTGCGTTTCTGCGTTTTGCAAGCGCACACGAGATTGTATCACAGGAGTCCTTCACTTTATGATATGAAAGAACAAATCTCTCGGCTGTCTGAGTTGTATTTCGGGTTTTCTGAAACAGAATGAGAAGAGGAACCCCAGGTTTTGGTTCCGTTTTCTTACACAAGCAAGCTCTGTAATGGATACAAATGTTGCATCTTTTTGAGGAACAGTCTATAAGCCCTTTTCCTCATCAAGAAGGGGGAGATTCTGTCTGATGAGAATCAAATCTTGTAGACAGGAGTGATTCCAAGAAGGTGGAAGCATTTCCGCATAACTACGGCCGTTGCCTCACACAGTAGGAGACGACTCGTCTCTTCCGCTGACCCGATAACCTGCGACCAAAACGGGATTTCCGAGGAAACCACCACCCACCATTTTCTTAAGCGAAGAAAGATAACAAAAAAACTGATGCTTGGCTATTCAAGTTGTTCAAGATAAAGGATCATATATGTATACCTGACAATTGGAGTAGAATTTGGTGAAGTACTCGGATAAGTTGTAGAGGTACTCGCACAATACGCTTGGTAACAAGTTTGTGCATGCCTCCTCGACCGTCTGGAAATCGTTCAAACAACGCATGGATCGTAATCATTAAACCGAGAAAAAAGAACCCAAAAATATGATGCTATCTCCCTAGTCGGGGCAGTGTCATCCATTGATCATTCTATGCCTTCTTACCTCGGCAAATTGGAGCAAGTGAATCCCAAGTGCTCGTTCATCCGCATGATCTAACGCTAGCTGTCCCGTCTGCAACACAGAAAATGGATGACGAAAACATAAGAACATAACTTAAAACCGTTTCCCAAGGAAATAAACAAAGACCGGAACACAAGATAGGTAGTTCAAGATGTGCTGTCTTGATCTTCCTGCACTTTGAAATGCCCAGTCTAGGTATTGACACAAAGTTAACAGTTAAAATGTTTAACCTCAATCACATTATTTACTGAAAATACTGATTAAAAGTTCAGGGTTTTTCAGCCACACTCACCAACAGAAAGGAAAATACGGCTCCAACCCTAATTAGAAAAACATTTAGGCGGTATATAAGTTGGATCGATATTCCATTCTCTAACATTGTTCCGGAATGTATTTGCAGGGGTCCACTCCCGGTAGAGAACATCGTCGGTAGATCAGTGTTTCGGTATTGGCCTCCAAGCAGAGTATCCGACACCATTAACCCTGACCCGGTTCTTACAAAAAGTGCTGTTGAGGTTTCGTGACAGACAAATGCAGATGAAAGCTTTGCTATGATCAATTTGTCGGATCGATCTCTGAAGTGAATTGGGTTTTTAGGGTTCAAACAGAAATTGAAGAGAGGAAGCTGCTCCAACCATTTTGGTCAAGCTTCCATGGATGGTGCTTTGGCGATTTTCAAAGGACGCCCTCTCGTCGTCCATTGGTTTTTTAATGCATCTTCCCGGTTTGTCTGAACCGGACATAAGGTTTTCTCTATCCCTCCGCATATGATATGAAAAGTAAAGGGAAAAAAAAAAAAAAAAAAAAAAAAAAAAACAGAAATCAAAGGACACTTGAGCAAGAAAACCATATTGCTGCCTGAAAACAAAATACCTTCTTGAACTCATCAATGTCTTTACCAGACTTTCTAATGATTGAACAGATCCGAGCGTGAGCATATAGAAGATAAACAGCTGTGTTTCCCTGCTCATGAAATGTTATCAATAATCAGGTATATATATTTGTTTCACGACAACATGCACTACAGAGGGCAAACAAACGTTTCAGCACCTTGTCATTAAGCATTTGATCGAAGTTGAATGTATAATTTGTCAATCTGTTGTTCTTCAGGTCGGCATACCTTGAGAAAAAAAAATTAAAAGAAAGTGCAAGTTAAAGCCTAAGCGTAGCACAAAAAATAAGATAAAATCATATTTTGTGCAGCCTTCACAGAATTATAATAAAAAACAACAGATATGAAATACAATCCCCTCTCAACAAGGTACATATTAGAAGGTTGATACTTACTTCACAGCACCATATCCAACAGCCTCGGCGGTTTGATCAAGTTCCTCGGGAGTCCACTCTTTGTCCTTACCTGAACAGTAGAGAACGGCCAAAAAAAGAAACAAAATCCACATGAATAACTTGAAAGGTGTTGTTCCTCACAAGGAGAATGCTCGGCCCATCCAAAATTAAAAAAAATACATATATTTGATGGACTCATTTACCACGCTCAATAAGGGCAGCTTTACTGCGAGTCTTGGCCTCATCTAGCAAATCAACCAAGCGGACCACTTCTGAACTCCTTGTTCTAAATCGCTTGCCATCTTCTCCAAGGACAAGACCAAAACCAACATGGTTAGCTTTTGGGTACGTCTTATCATTGTCCGGGAGCCAACCAGCTTTTTTGGCAGCCTGGTTCATAATAATTATATTAGCATTAAAGAATCAAATCACGTGACATGATTTTATGAAAAGAAGTGCACTCATCACACCTACTTTGAACACCATATCAAAGTGCTGCTGTTGCCCGACATCAGTAACATATATCATCCACTCAGCTTTCTCTTCATTAAGGCGATACCTGAACAATGCAGTGTAGAATCGATAATACAGTATACAATAGCAAAACTCAAAAAATATTATAACAGCAAAACTAAAAAAATATGGGTGCATAGATGATAACAGCATAACCCATAACAGAAAGCTAGCAGGTGACATCTTAAAAGACAGCTGCTTAAGTCAAGATTTTCTAAAAAAGGACTGGAAGTTAACGCACCAGATAGCCGTCAGATCGGTTGAAGCATAGTTATAACCACCATCACTCTTTACAACAATGAGAGGGATGTTGAAGCCTTCGATGAAAATCACCCGAGCGCCTTCACTTTCTTCAACTAATCCTTTGCTGCTCAATTCCTCAATGACTCCACGGATATAAGGATTATAAAAGCTTTCTCCCTGACAAGATTATTGCCGCAACTGTTAACCCATCCATGTATACCTTTTTCATTTCGGTTAAAACAGTAGAGTACAGGTGAAGCATCTTTCTACCTTCTCTTCAAGCTCAACTCGAAGCCGTTGATAAACCTTAGCAAACTCAGCTCGGCTGATTTCACATATCCGAGACCAAGCCTTACGATACTTGGGATCCCCACCCTGTATGGTAGGAAAACAACAAGAGCAGCGATTTTAGTCATAATGCTATCGAATGAAGGCGTAATATCTCAATTCCAAAATGCAGCAACGACTGATCTTAGGAAGCAAGATTTTTTACCTGAAGACGGACCACACCCTGTTGTGCCTTCTCCTTAAAGTCACAATCCTCATCAAATTTCTTTTTCGATTCTTTGTAAAATGCCTATGAGATCACATCTTAAGTTAGCAATAGAGTTGTTGATGGACCTTTCTGCACAAACTACACGTGCCAACAATAGCAAGAAACAAAATGAAAACCTTCAAGAATCAAATACATTCAACTATAAAGCTTACCTGAAGATCTCCGATTGCAGACTCAGTTGCATTCTCATAGTCAGGGAATTTCTCAAAGAGGTACTCTATCAGCATACCAAACTGCAAAATGTGTGGAGCTTTTATTCCATTAGTAATGTTGAATTCCAAAATAACAACAAATGAGAAGCCCCTGGTTTGGGGAAGAAAGCATTAGAAAAGCACACAAACACCTACCTGTGTTCCCCAATCACCAACATGGTTTCGGCGAAGAACCTCAACCTTCGAATACTCGAGCATACGGGCTAATGAGTCACCAATAATTGTAGATCTTAAGTGGCCAACATGCATTTCTTTCGCAATATTGGGCGAGGAAAAATCAACTACAGCTCTTTTCACCGGAAGGGTAGGCGCCCATGCATCGATTCCATCAATAAGCATATTTTGGATGCTCTGCAACCAGATTGGAAACAATTATGCTATGCACAAATTCCATGCCTGAAGATTGGGAGATAGTTACGAGTAAACAATACAGAACAGACCTTTGCCATCCATTTGGCTGATAGTACAACATTGACAAACCCAGGTCCAGCTACGGAGCATGATTCTACCATTTCAGATTGAGGGAGATTTTTCATAAGGGTCTACAAAGGGAGGAAAAAAAGTTGTTAGAAAAGGAGTTGAAGAGGTATATCTTCAGACAAGGAAGACAAAATCTGATAAAAATTTATTGCTTGAACTCTAATGACAAAAAGATTGTAAAATTCGGTATCCAACCTGTCCAACAGCTGGAGGACCCTTGAAAGGAGAAGCCTTTCCTTTTATTTTCGACCAAAGGCCCATCGCATTGTTGCTGCAAACATCAGTGTGGAAAAAGAATCAGAAAGTAACCTAATCTGCCTTCATATCCACCATTCTCGTTTCTATAAAGAAGTAAAGAGGGTGCACCATTGGTAATCGCCGAATTTAGCAGTGCAGGCAGCTACCAATGGCTCAACATTAGGTTCATCTGGAACTGTTAACTTAAGTGATGCCTCAAATAGTTTAGCGAGTTGACGTTTTACATTTCCGGCGTTTTCTTCATCCTGCTGCAATATTCCACAATCAGAACTGAAAAGGGGAAAACACAAAAAGTTCATTTCCTGCAGGATTGGAGTGCAACTTACAGCTGCCATAGTTGCCACTGGTTGTGTCTTGGTTGCCAAAACGAGTCTTTTAGACGTAGCTCTCAATAACACTGTCTAGGTTACAAAATAAGAACACAAAATCAGAACAAGCAATAGCATCTCCCAAGAGAGAAGATAAACTGTAGCCAAAACTGACACGGGCAACAACTAGGAGAAGATTGTTTGAGACATTACATGAAGTTACATGTCCCAAATACAAACCTTACTTAATGCAAAGCGACACACCATTCTGAAAATGCCAAAGATTCCAAGTAAATCTTCAGCATTTGGTCATTTGATTTCGATTGACTAAAAACAAAATGAAGCATACAGAAAAGCCTTCTAAAGAACCAAACGAAACCAACACCAGATCGCTAATTTTCATCAAAAAACAAAAACCCACGGACAAAAAGAGAGAAAAAAAAAACCTTTTTACCAGTAGCAACATAAACAATAGAGCACCGAAGTATCTATACAAGTACCGAATGCTTCCGAAACAATCCAAAAGAGATAAAAGAGAACTACGCAGAATCAAGCATGCAGGGGAGGAAGAAAGGTTGTGCACCAAAATTGTTGGGCGAATGCAACCTTTGAAACGGGATTACAAAAGAAAAAAAAAAAGAGCTGAACCCAAATTCAGATTATCAGAGACAATCGCATGAACGGAGAGAGAGAAAGACAGAATTAGGGTTTAAGGAGGTGACTCACCAGAGGAAGGGGAAGAAGGGAAGTGGAGGAAACGGTTGAAGGAGAAGAAGAGAGACGGCGGAGGAGCTGTTACCGGCGGAAGTAGAGAAAGGGTTAGAGGAATTGCCATGAAATTTACAAACTTCCGAAAAGTCTTTGGGCCGAAGAACACTGGACTTTACCCAATCCTCACGTCAGCGTTTAATCGTAACGCGAGTCAGCGTTTGGCGGTTAGATAATAAACGCCACCTTCATACGAAAAACCCCACAAAGACGATTTTGCCCCTATCCTATCTTCGTAATCTCAGAAATACCCCTAACCCCGGAGGCTACCGCGGGGCTGGTCAAACGCTTCAATTCGGTTTATCCGACACTGACGGTTAATTCAGGTTTTGTAGTAAAAAAAATTTTTAATTACAATTGGTCCGATTCGGTTACGTTATGATTCATTTGATTGGGTTAAGTTTATTAAAAACTATAACCAAAATTTAAATACGGTTAATTTTATTATGACAATGAAAATTCGATTCAATTACGGCCCAACGATAAACAAACAAAACACAATTGAAATATATTATAAACAATATAAATTCATTAATCTAAAAGTATTTGATCATACTACTTGACATTATCAAAACATTATGACCATCTTGACATATAAAAAAACAAAATCAACGTAGTTATTCATCATCTCTATATTATTTTATAACCAAAAAAAATTCAAATCGAATCTTTTCCCCCATCAATTCTCCAATTTGCTAGAAAATAATAAAACGAAGTGAACTGGTCTAATAACTAGTCATAGCATAGATACATAATGTCAATTTGACGAAAACTGGTCTAATTGATTTTTTAATAGCATTGTATTGATTGTAGCCAGGTAAAATAGTTTTGTATTAATAGTAATGGATGATATATAAATAAAACACACAAATTAACAAAAGAAAATGAATATCCGGAGGTCTGATGGTGGCGGCACTAATAATTGCGGCTGTGGGATCAGTGGCAACGGTGGCGCGTGGACGGAACGCGCCAGAGGGAAGGATAAGAGTTGCCGGGTGGGTCCGAAGGAGTGTATATGTCTGAAAATCGGCGACGCAACGCCGGAATCTTTGTTGTTCTTCTCGCCACGAAATCTTCAAACTAAATCTGACAAAAAGCTAATTACTAACAAGTTTTACAGCATACTAACCATTCTACTAGAGCAATCCGATCAAAGTTTCTTTTTTATAAAATGGTAACCCCAACTATTACCTTTCGGTTAATATCAGATAATATCAGATGCACCGACTAGATAAACCGTCATTA
The DNA here is from genome assembly GCF_000463585.1 of Tarenaya hassleriana. Lineage (NCBI taxonomy): Eukaryota > Viridiplantae > Streptophyta > Magnoliopsida > Brassicales > Cleomaceae > Tarenaya > Tarenaya hassleriana. The sequence goes on along the minus strand of NW_010965373.1, from coordinate 363,443 downwards.
GGATGAGTCCGCAACATATAAATCAGTCGTAACTAACGGACAAAAAATCAAACCTCCAATATCTCGGCATGTTAACCATCTCGAGAGTCATCGGGTTTCCCCCAATCAGATCACAGTTACTGGACCAGATTTGACGAATTAGGCATTTAAGGGGGAGAGAAGAGGAGAATACAAACATTTTGGAGAAACTTTATAATGGTCATTGGTAATGCATTTCTCGAAGCAAAGTTGAATACTTTAGAACTTTAGTTTTATAGGGCAGGTTTCTAAAGTCTCATTCAATCTCTCGTTACCTTCTTCAGTCAGATTAAGCTAACGGAAAACACTAAGAAGAAAGGAGGCCTCAGAGATCTTGGTGGATAAAGAATGTCATCAGATGAAGAACAATAATTCTCCATCAAGAGTAGCAAATATATTTCTTCCATCACTGGCCCCATAACTGATAAGATCGTGATGATGATGTCAGAAGTAGCTGGTTGACAGATCATTTTTTCCGTTTGAGGAAATCACTGGGAATCCGAATGAATTTGCTTCATCATCCATCCATCTATCCATCACATCATTGCTTTCGAATTTAAAAGACAACGACGATGAAAATCAAATCGAAATCGAAGACGAATCTACCGTGTCACCGACGATCGGTGGAAAGAAATAATAAAAAACAACAACAGGATAATCGAAGCTTTAACGGTGGAGCAAGCACACGAAGGCGCGTAAGCCCGCCGGAAAATTTCCTTCTTCTCTATCGCCTAATGAATCTATTTGACCTAAGTCGAATTCTCTGATCAAAGAACTGCAAATTAGGCTTTGATTCAGAGATTTCTTGGATCAATCTACGTTAAACCAAAACCCAAAAAAAAGGAGGAAAATTGGAAACGAAGATAGCCCGAGAGCATGGATGAGAATTGCAAAAAAATCGGGGCAATAGAACGCGACGCCGGAGAATCTCTGATTCAGAATCAAGAAAGAGGAGAAAAGTATATATAGAGGGCTACAAGGCAAAACCCTAGGGGGGGGGGGACTCAACCTAGAAAACGGGCCAAAATAAATCAGAGATGGGCTCATGGGCTTGAAATCTGCGTTGAATGCAAACCCAAAATAAACACCTCTATGGATCCAAGGCAAAATTAGGTATAAATACAAATTTGTTACAAATGCCAAAAGTTAAAATATCAATAATATACAATTTTTTTCGACTTCTAATTAAAATCTTAAATTTTAAATTCTTTTCTAAAATAATACATAAAATTTTACGAGAAATCATAAAAAAAAACTTTTACGTAAAATAAGAACTGAATAGTTTATTTGGAATCTTTATAAAATTCATTATTTTAAAACTGAAAATCAGAAAAAAAAAATCATTTATTTTTTTTTTTAACTTCAAATTTTGTTTATTAGTCTGGAAATTGATAAGATATTTAGTCGAGTTTTTTCTTAAATATAAGTGAGAATCAATGACAACATGAAATAATACATAATTTCATTTACTTAAATGAGAACAAGAACTGATGTTAACATAAGAAAGTGGATACAAATCACAAAAGTCAGAACCATAAACACTAAATTCACATTATAGGTGCAATATAGACATACTTGCTCATCTGTTCTTAGCCACACAAAAAAAAAAAAGGAACAAAAACAAAAAAGAGAATGAGGCTGATGAGAAATCCGCAGCCTGACAGATTCATCCTCAGGTGGCAAAGCTTCTTCTTACCTGAAATTGAATGTCAAAAAAGGGACCAAGAACCTTTTGGACAGAGTTTCATGAAACAACTGGGTCTGACTCTGAACATAGATAGGCTCTCTCGCCTTGGATATATAAGAACAAGCGAGATTTGTCTCGAGAAGAATGCCTTTGTCGTAATTTTAAACCGACACTTCTTGCTTGGATTCCGAAGCTTGGGGAGGTGTGGAGGCCACTCCTCCTCCTCCTGTGAAGTCTTTGACAAAGGTCCTTAGACATCCGTTGATTATCCTTGGGGCTGACCCGTCACAGAATCTTTTCGCAAGATCTACGGCCTTCACAGTTTTGTTGAAGTATGTCAGTTCATAGCAAAGATCGATGCCTTATTGAGGCATATGAAAGGGAATTTGAGAGAGGGAGAGAGAGAGACCTCGTTTATGACAATTGGATGTCGAGTTCCAACAACTGCTATTTCAGACATGGCTAGATGGAGAACTGAAAGCTCAAGTATTCTTCCAGCAGGTGCATTCTGTGAATATATGTCAAACAACATGGAATTTAGGTATTTACTGGCAGATAAATATGGAAACTCAACTGAACTTTGAGCTCGAGGTGTCAGCCAACAGAGATCTATATAACAACTGCTGCAACAAGACGATCGTTTTCAATTAGAAACCGAAACTTTCAATTTGGAGGGGCACTAGTGTTTGGCCATCTACTATTTGAGTGCCATTGAATGATCAAGTGTATTTTGTTCGGACCTTCCAATTTGACGGAGCAACTTTGTCGATGACAACAATGTGACTATCCCACTTATCAACAACTGCAGCCAAGAGTTTCCTTGCAAGCCTTCAAAAAATGGGAAGAAGGTATATCGGTGTTCGTTTAAGTGAACGACTTTACCAGCAATAAGTATATTTAGCAGTGAATGAGAAGCAATGAATCACCGTAAAACTAGTTTGCTGTATACCAACTTTGGGGGAGCTAAAAGAACTTCTGCCTCTGCATGAAAAAAGGGAGAATTCTCATTAAAATCCAAAAAAAAAAAAGAGAGATTCCTTTGCAACTGAAGTAGCAAACAACAAGAGAAACGGTAGATTCTTTTTCGTCATACTAAGCCTTACCAATTGTAGATTCTTTTTCGTCATTGCGAACGAGCTCATCTGCCTCTTCATTTGTTTCAGTTTTAACTGGAGGTCCCCCAAAGCTCATGTGGTTGTATTCAAGCAGAGAAGCTTTGTCAAACTCATATCCAGGTTCTGCACAAAGAATCCATCCCATAGTGGAGCTATAATCTCACAAGCATTCAAATCCAGAAAATAAAGCAACTGATCAACACAGCTTAGGTTTGGTTTATCTCGATCAAAAAATCGTACATTCATGACTTTTGTTGCAAGAACAGATAAGAAAGTTGAAAGCATGGTACTTGTGCTATTACCTCTTCTTGCATTTACTCGCTTCTCGAATAGACGAATTGGGTCTGAGCCTTCTAGACATGCAGCATAAAGTATTAATCTGCCAAGATCATCCGACAGCAAGAGGATTAAGAACAACTACAAAGCTAATTTATGATCATCGCAAAGTATCTTGTTCAAGTTTCATTCTAGTGATTCAGCCAAAATTTACAAAAGAATCAGAATTCTTGTGGTTCAAAGATTGGCTCCATGTGTCATAGTATTCGGTTTTGGGTGAGAAGCAACTCATCGTCTAACCAATCATCGAGGAAAGACAGCCCGAGAAGAGTTGGCTTTAGCATTTCAATGAACAGTCTGAGACTCTGAGATGCAGTCAACAACGAAATCCAAATATAACAAAACTATCCTATTGGCGACATAGTTCAAGGGCCGTTCGAGCTCACGTCTACTCTTAAACCCTAAACCCAGAACCAACAAACCATAATTCGATAGTTATCCAAAACATTATTCTCCCAGCAAACAGAGAATCCACCAAATTGTTCCAGTTAATTCCCATTTCCGCTTCAATTTTAAATTCCATCTCATTGATCGAAGCTATTACAACTCAATTTTTCTACTCACACACAGAGGGATAGGGGGAGAGAGAGAGAGAGAGCATACAGAGCCAGCTCGCGGGCGGCACGGGGGCTGCAAAACCGGCCGCTCTTATCAATTTTCGGCATTGGAACATCTCTCACTCTCTCCGCCGCCTCCGCCTCCTCCGCAGTGAGCTCCGGAGTCCGGATAGAGCCTCTAGTCGGAGGAAGAAACAGCCGTACAGACGAAGACCGCCTGGTTTCCGTCGGAAAGGATATGAAGCTCGCCGGCCGGAGCGTCTCGAACAAACTATATACCGAGGAACGGTAAGCACCCGGTGAGCAACCGGACAAGTGATTGCAACTGAAAGATGTACGTAGACAAAGCAGTGAGATGCTTCCTTCCATTTTGGTTTCGAGCTTCTCCTGCCTGCTTCGTGCTTGTAGAAGCAGATAACGATATCCTTTTAAACCCCGTGGAGAAAAAAAAAATCGAAAAAAAAAACACAAAGAAGCAAGAAGATCTACTATACGACGACGTTTCGCTTCCTTGATAAATACGACGACGTTTCGATAACTGAAGGTCGAAAAGCGAACCATCTCGGTTAAGTTCGGTTATTGGATTAGACCTCTGAACCGCCGAGATCGTACGGCCCATTGGGTGTGGACCTAAAACTGCGTCGTTTTAGGACTTTGAATCTCCATGACCATCTCTCTCACACAGATTGCACTCCAATCTTCTCGGCCAAATCAGTGCTCTGATCTTCTCCGGTTTCGATCTCGAAGAAGATGAGGGTAGTGTATTCTTCTATCCCCATCTATTTGCAGCTAGCTTTTCTCCTGCTCGTCGCTTCCTTTTCTGGATCGAATTCGTTGCCGGCGAACGATCCGTTTCTCGGCATTCCCCCTCAAGGTTTCGTTTTCCTCTTCTTCTTTGCTTGGGGCTATGCAAAATCATGATTTGCCTCGTTTTGTTCGAATCTTATCGATTTCGTTTTTGTTTTAGCCGCTTCCGTCATCTGTTACTGTTTTTGATCGGTTCCTGTCTTGGGTTGTGTAGACGAGAAGTATTACAAGTCGTCTTCAGAGATAAAGTGTAAGGATGGATCAAAGAAATTCACGATAGCTCAGCTCAATGACGACTTTTGTGATTGTCCGGATGGGACTGACGAGCCAGGTTCCTTTCATCTTCCACATTTTGTTCATTTGGTCTAGTGGGTTGGTCCAGTCCTAGTCGCATAGGTTTTCCGTAGAAAATTACACTTTACTGTTTGATCTTATATTTATGTATTAGACAAAATTACGTAGCTTTTAAGGTATCCAGGCTCGTACGATCAATTGTATATGTATTTTGGGTTCCCCTACGGTTTTTTTCCTTAATTTCTACCAAATGATTTGTTTTGAATCAAACAAAATCATTGGGTGTCACATATTGGTGACTTGTAGTCTTGTTCTTATATGTATTGGAGGTGTATCAGCCCGGTGAACTGAAACCCAAATCAAAAGTTGGCAAACAATCTGTTATCTGTCTTGCTCTGAAGGATTAGATCCTAGATCTTATTACTCTGCATACGTATTGAATTGCAGGTACCTCAGCATGCCCAAATGGAAAATTCTATTGCCGTAATGCAGGCCACTCTCCCCTGATTTTATTTTCTTCCAGAGTCAATGATGGTATTTGTGGTATGTTACTCATCCGCTGTGATTCTGACATATGGCTGTTGAATCTCCCAATCTTTTCAAATTATAGACTTGCAAGTGGGATGTGGAAGAAAGAATATTTGAAGGACTATTATTTTGGTAGTTATGATTCCTATGTTTTGCTTGTGGATAATGAGCAGATTGTTGTGATGGAAGTGATGAGTATGATGGTAAAGTGAAATGTCCAAATACATGCTGGGAGGCGGGAAAAGCGGCTAGAGAAAAATTGAAGAAAAAGATTGCTACATATACTGAAGGGCTTGTTTTAAGGAAACAGGAAATCGAACAGGCAAAGGCAGGCCTGGTGAAAGACGAAGCAGAATTGAAGAAGCTCAAAAGTGAGGAGCAAATTTTGAAAGGCCTAGTTCAACAGCTTAAAGGTTGTAAGTCTTTCTATTCAATGCATATTCTAAATTTCTAATTAATCTTAAGGCTAATTATGCAAATTGTCTTCGTTGATTTCACTGAAACTGATAGATCTTGGACTGCCATTGGTGGTACATTGAGATGAATGTCACTTTACTGGACACCGAGAGTGCTACGCTGTAACTATAGGATACGTAGATGTCTGTTATGCCTTTGAAGAGTTTCATGTTGGGCAGAGATGTTAGTCTCTAGATTTTTTCCCCAACCGTCATAAAGAAAGCAGAAGGAAGAGATGATAGTAAAATCTAATATATTTCAGACTTTTGTTATTCTGTCATATTTTGCTCTGCTAGCCTGGGATGATTAACTGACACATGTTTATTTAACATTGTTGGTCTTGTGGATAATGAACTTGGCATTTACTAAAGATTCGTTTGGTTTACTCTGTAGAGCGTAAGGAACAAATTGAGAAGGTGGAGGAAAGGGAGCGTCTCCAGAAAGAAAAGGAGGAGAAGGAAAGAAAAGAAGCTGAATTAGCAGCCCACCAAGAAAAGGGGGACGCTGAGGAGAAAAAAGATGATAGCGAAGAGGTTGGTGAAAGCACACATGAGGAAAAGATGCCAGGAGGATCACATGACGAAGGAAAGCCCTATGAAAGCACACATAAAGATGAGATTGTTAATGTCGAGGACTTTTCTCCAGCCGAGGTCAGATCCTCCTCTTGTAACCTAAAATAATTTTGATTCTAATTTAATTTTCTCTTTTGTAATCTGTTTTGGATTTTCAAGTTTCCGTCTAAGTCAGTTTTCTCTTTTCTTCAGCTAAACTAAGCCAGGAGTTAGATGCATAAGCATGCGTCCTGTTAGATCATACGAAAATATCCATAACGTGGCTCTCTTAGTTGTGCCTCCTGTTCATTCTTCGGATCCTGAAAGCTGTCATCATTTCGTTCTATGTGTGAAAACGTTCTTACTTGTTTACACTAATACCATGTCCCTGCACACAGTCGGTTCATTCTAACTAAGGTTTAGGGATTTGTGGCTCTTACTGAGATCTTCTTGTATTTCTTGCTTGGTGGAATTAGTTGTTTCCTCTTTGGTCCAACCTGTATTATCTTCTAAGCGGGTGCTGAGTTAGACAATGATTTCAGGTGGCAGCAGTCAAAACTGACCTGGCGGGTATATCAGAAGAGGCTTCTCCTCCTAAACCTGCAGACCTGGTCAGCAAGATTTTTTCATTCATATGTTTCTTCTCTGGAAATGGATCAAAATATCGCATGTTAGATGATAATATAAGGTTGTTCACAACACAGAATGTTGTGGAGGAGAAGAAGGGGAATTCTCCCTCATCCGAGGATTCTTCCACAGGTGTCTCTGAAAATGATGGTAACACTGAAAAGGAGGAGCAAGATGAGGCAAAGATAACGGTAATTTATAATCCCAGCTTACATACTTACAGAAGCCCACTATAGTCTAGTTTTAGCTCTCTGAATCTTTCTTGCGGGGGCAAACATGTTATTTGGAAGAAAAAAAAATTTCTGGCATCTATGCTATGACACATTGGAGATTTTAGAATTTCTGTGTTTACTGACGTCCAATTACTCTACATTCCGTGGACAGGAGGATGTTACATCTGAGAGCACTGAGGAGCTATCGAAGGAGGAGTTAGGACGTCTTGTTGCCTCTCGTTGGACAGGAGAGAAATCTGATAAGGAGTCCGAGGCAGCTGATAGTGCTAAAGTTGACAATGAGGAAAGCCATGAGCATGTGTCCAGTTCACATGAGGAGGATGATGGCTTTGTTTCTGATACTGACGATGATACTGGCAACGATGGAAAATACAGCGACCATGAGGCAGAAGATGATGCCTATGAGGAAGAGTATCACGATCATGGTGATTCTAGTTCCTCCTATAAATCTGATGTAGACGATGATGATCTGGATTTGTCAGGTTTGTCATTTCGGTACTCTTCACTGAGATTAATCTTTCTCTCGTGGTAAGGGTGAAATTGTTTGATCTTCTTATGAACAGAAACTACCACCTCAAGCCCATCTTGGTTGGAGAAGATACAACAGACTGTCAAGACCATTCTCCAAGCTGTGAATTTGTTCCAAACTCCAGTAGACAAATCTGGTAATTATTAGTTTATCATCCTTGCCCTTGTCAAGTAACCGAAAAAGTGAGATCGGTTTACCTAAGTGAGTCATCTGTTGTTCTTGTGGTATATGTAGAGGCTGATCGCATACGCAAAGAATATGATGAGTCCAGTTCGAAATTATCTAAGATACAGTCAAGGATATCAAGCTTGGAAAAGAAGCTGAAGAAAGACTTCGGTCTGTGTGATAACACTCCCTGTTTCTTCACTTACGTGTGTTCCTTTCCTCAAACTAATCTTATATATTTTTCATCGCAGGACCTGAGAAAGAGTTCTATTCATTCTACGGTCGTTGTTTCGAGAGCAAACAGGGCAAGTAAGGAGAATCTGAGCGATATGATGCCCTAGCTCTCTCTCTCTCCCTATATCAAAGTTTTTCAGTGCGTTGCTATTTTTTATTTTTCTTGTGCCCTTACTATTACCATCTAAATTCGTCTTAGGTATACTTATAAAGTCTGCCCGTATAAAGAAGCATCCCAGGTGGAGGGTTACTCTACAACTCGGTTAGGGTAGGTGGCACTGTCCACTGTGTCTTTTTTTCGGCATCTCATCTGCGTATATTTCTCATATTATGCATATGAAGTTATTCAAAGTTGGAGTTTGTTCAACGTGGACAATCAGCATGACTAAGCAACTGCCTGTTATCTCTTATACTTATTGTTCTTCTTCCGTGTCGCTTTTCTTATGGGTTGTTTTGCTAATTAGGGAATGGGACAAATTCGAGGACTTGTACCAAATCATGGCGTTTTCGAAAGGTGACAAGTGCTGGAATGGTCCTGATAGAAGCTTGAAGGTAACCGAGATATCGCCTTACCTTTTGCATCTACCAATTTATGTTGGTATGGTTATGATTCCAGTCCAGTGGTGTACATAATTAGTTCCGACTAGCAGAGAGCACAATCAGTGGAATAATTCTCGAAAATGCTTGAAATATTGAGTTCTGCACTTACAAAGGATAACGGAAACGTGAATAAAAAGGCGAACTAAATAAGATCTGAATGCAGGTAAAGCTAAGATGTGGAATGAAGAACGAGCTAATGGATGTTGATGAACCGAGCCGCTGCGAGTAATTTCTGGCCTAACTGTATAATCTTCTAACGAATTGAATTATGGGTTTGCTTATTCATCATACTCTCGCGTGGACAGGTATGTAGCCGTGTTATCAACACCGGCCCTTTGTTTGGAAGATAAGCTTAAAGTGAGTATATACTTCTGTTCATGGGTTATAAAACTTATACTACTCTTCTTCATCTTGATTACTCTCTTTTTTTACTTAAGCCATTTTTTTTTCATTTTGGTTAAAAATGCAAACAGGAACTACAACAAAAGCTCGATCAGTTGAACCAAGAACTGCCTCAGAACCACGACGAACTCTGAGCAATGAATCCCGGAGATTTTCGTATTACTAAAAGGTAGATTAATCGTCCTTTTGCTCGCTCTCTCTCGCTCTCTCGGAAGTGAGAAAAAGGGCTGTTGGCTTGGTGGGAGAGGATGAAACTAGGTTATGAAATGCAGAAAGGATTATACTCAGTGAAAACTCTGGATTAGGGTTCATCGCCTAACTGGTAAAAGAGCAACATTCCCATATATATTTATTGCCTTCATCATGAGCATTCTGACGACATTAGCATGAAGAATATTCGTACGTTGTTCCCTTGCTTTTAGGCTTCGAAGCTTCAAAATATCTTCTTCTTTAAAACTTAGCCGAATTCATGCCTTCGTATTCGTAGGTAACTACTGATACGCTTCTAATACTACATAAATACATGAATTGCTAAAAATGATTAAAAATATATAATTTTGTAATTTTCTAAAAAAAAAATATACCAATCTGTAAGTTTCTTTCAAATTTTTACACGATGTTTCAGCTACGGATGTTGATGTAGTTTATTAGCATCATGTCATTAAAAAGTGTCATGTAATGAATGAATTGTTTTTATAAAAAAAATCAAACTAGTTATGAGAAAACATGTGGTTATAGTTCCATCGGAGTTGGTTCTCTGTTCGTCAGGTAAGAACAATCCCGGTTCGGTTTGAGTAGATCCAAACCGGTGAAATTCAAACAAAACCGAGATAGAACCAAACTATACCGGATCGAATTCAACATATGTGTGCAATCGTCACCTGTCCTGAAACGAGAAGGCTTAAAACCTAACAGCTAGGATTTGTCTTGAATCAAGGGGCGTAGACTTTGGAGGCGCTGAAGAGGTCGTATCGTGTCCCGACAACAACATCTAGAAGTCGAATAAAAGTCAAATGTGAGTCACTTAGGTTTTGATATTTAGGATTGCTATTTTTTATTTTACAAAATATAGTTATTTAAATTTTTTTTTTATCATAGATTTGTTTCGATTTATTTTTTTCCGAACTTGTCTCGGGTTTGATTTTTATTGAAAAATATTCATTTCATAAAAGAATTATGGGTTTTTAATTTGATTTCACTTTTAATTTGAATTCAATTTGTTCGATTTTTAACAAACATAAAAAGTAAAATAAAATAAAAAAATACATACATATACATATTTACATATATATATATATATACACGACCTATATTTTTATTTTACTTTTTTAAATATGATGTGAGGCGGTGAATTACATATTTTAATTGAAGATAAAATCCATAAAAATTCATGAACTTATAAAACGGTGAAAAAAAATTCTAAACATTTTGTTTGACAAATTGATTTTCAAATTTGCAAAATATGTCATTATAATTTGCAAGAAACCTCGATGATTTTGATTAAAAACAAGATTGGAAATTATAATGATATATTTTACAAGTTTGAGAATTATAATAACTCATTTTATAAGTTTGAGAATAAATTTGTCAAACAAAAAGTTTAGAAATTTGTTTTTTACCATTTTATAAATTCATGATTTTTTATGAGTTTTACCGTTCAATTTATCAGCTAAGTTAATATTAAATTTAACATTGTTTAGATCGTTTCAGTTGAGATTTGTCAAAATTTTGATAATTTGATATTAACATGAAATTAATTTTTTCTGCAAATTCATAAATAATATAAAATTTTATTACAAATTCATATTATTTTCTATAAATTTAAATTTGGTTTTTTATAAATTGAATATTTTATATTAGATTTTCCATTAATTTAAAGCTGATAATCTAAATGACGACACCTAGCGTCACTCTTTAAATCAACCAAACCTCCTCCTGACCTGGCCACCCATCTTCTTTCATTTCTCACTTTCGCAAGAACTCATTTACCTTGTTCGCCAAGCCAGATCTCTCTGCAGATTCTGCGATCGGCTGTGTTCTCATCTGTTGTTGTTGCTGCGATGGCGGATGGAGTTGTGGTTCCGATGGAGCAGAGGCCCAAGACGAAAATCGTTTGCACGCTCGGTCCCGCTTCCAGATCCGTTCCCATGATCGAGAAGCTTCTCCGTGCCGGTATGAACGTCGCTCGATTCAATTTCTCCCATGGATCTCACGCTTACCACCAGGAGACTCTCGATAATCTCCATCAGGCCATGTCCAGCACTGGCATCCTCTGCGCCGTCATGCTTGATACCAAGGTAAACCAACCACACGCACGCAAGCCCGCATACATATATACGTCTGTGTGTTGGCGTGAGATACGTGGCTTTTTCTTCTTCTGATTCTGGCTCTGTTTCGATTGTTTCTGATCCGTAGTTTTCTGGTTAATTCGTAATTCGGTTCATGATCTGTTTCCGCTGTGAAATTTCTAGGGTTTCCAGGTTTTTGTTTCATTTATTGATTACTCCACTGGGTTTTATCTGTACCTTGACAGTGATATTTTTAACTCTACACGATTGAAGCGTGGGTCTCTCATGTTTCTGCTCTTTTGTTCTTAGTCTTTCGCTTGGGTTATCAATTTTGTCTGCTTTTACAATTTCCTCAATGCGAAATGAATGGGGTCTTTTCCTGTATTTTGCTGGAGATTTTTCTGTCAAGGATTATACTTTTTCATCATCATCGATTGTTGTGTTTAATAATCTAGATCCAGTTTCATCAGATATGTGTTCGGGTTTGTGGTATTATAGTTGTCTCCATTTCGAGCTTGAATTAGAACAGATGGGTTGAAAAGGGTCGCTTTTTTATTTGGCAAGCGATAGGCAATTGTTGAAATCAAATGTACAACTTGTTTTTGTGTCCCCAAAGGAATTATTGTGCTGTTTTGATGTCATGTCAGTGTCTAAGATGATCGAGACAATTGTCCTTTGGAAGAAGATAGAATCTCAATAGAGGGCCCCTGCGAAAGGCTTCCTCTGTTTGTTGATTGTTATATCTAGCCAGTGAAGTTAAAAGTGTTGTCAAGTAGATAGAAGTCATAGCCAGAACTGACTAAGATTGGTTTTCCAAATATGCTTTTCTGGTTTTCTTGTTTCTATGTTTCTTACATCCGATTCTTATTCATGGTACCAAGTCACATTTACGTCATTAAACCGATATAAGATATACATGGCACAGTCCTCGAATTTACGGTTTAGCATTTTCTTGTAAGTCCCTTCAGCTGAAATTTTGGATGTGTAGTGTCTCTCCTTGCCGTTGGTAGATTAAACTAACAAAGGATTCTTACTTGTTTTATAGGGTCCAGAAATTCGAACCGGCTTCTTGAAGGATGGGAAACCTATCCAATTGACACAAGGCCAAGAAATCACCATATCCACTGACTATGACATGAAGGGTGACGAGAACATGATTTGCATGAGCTACAAAAAGTTGGCGGAGGACGTCAAACCGGGCATGGTGATACTCTGTGCTGATGGTACCATCTCGTTAGCCGTCCTCTCTTGTGACAAAGAAAATGGTTTGGTCCGTTGCCGCTGTGAGAACAGTGCAATGCTTGGCGAGAGGAAGAACGTCAATCTCCCGGGTGTTGTGGTTGATCTCCCGACGCTGACTGAGAAAGACAAGGAAGATATTCTTGGATGGGGAGTTCCCAATCAAATCGACATGATTGCTCTCTCTTTTGTAAGAAAAGGATCTGACCTTGTGGAAGTCCGAAAGCTACTCGGGAAGCATGCCAAGAACATTCTTCTCATGTCTAAGGTATGTTCTCTCTTCTAGACAATCGACACGAACCAGAGAGATTTATGTAATAATCAGACAGGGAGAAGAAACGTTCACTTGTTATATATCTTTCTAGGTTGTGACAAATTCATATAATCTCTTACAGTTTACTGCAACATTTTCAATAGGTTGAAAACCAAGAAGGTGTGGCCAACTTTGATGACATCTTGATGAACTCAGACGCATTTATGATAGCAAGAGGCGATCTTGGGATGGAAATCCCGATCGAGAAGATATTCTTGGCCCAGAAGGTGATGATCTACAAATGTAACATTCAGGGAAAACCCGTGGTCACGGCGACTCAGATGCTCGAGTCCATGATCAAATCACCTCGACCCACGAGGGCCGAAGCCACGGACGTAGCCAACGCTGTCCTCGACGGCACAGACTGCGTCATGCTCAGTGGCGAAACGGCAGCCGGAGCATACCCGGAGCTGGCTGTCCGTACAATGGCTAAGATATGCGTTGAGGCCGAGAGCACTATTGACTATGGAGATGTGTTCAAGAGGATCATGCAGCACTCTCCGGTACCCATGAGCCCGCTCGAGTCACTCGCTTCCTCGGCAGTCAGGACGGCTAACTCGGCCCGAGCCTCGCTCATTCTGGTCCTCACGAGGGGTGGCAGCACGGCTAGGCTCGTGGCCAAGTACAGACCAGGCATACCCATCTTGTCGGTCGTGGTTCCAGAGATCAAGACCGACTTGTTCGACTGGTCATGCAGCGATGAATCTCCGGCCAGGCACAGCCTCGTGTTCCGGGGTCTCATCCCGGCGCTTTACGCGGGGTCAACCAGAGCATCCGACGACGAGTCGACGGAGCAAGCCATCGTGTTTGCCACTGAGTACGGGAAACAGAAACAGCTCTGCAAGGCCGGCGACTCGGTCGTGGCTCTCCTCCGTGTTGGCAACGCTTCTGTCATCAAGATCTTGACCGTCAAGTGACTTTTCCGGCAGCGCTTTCTAAGGCTTTGTTTATTTCTGCGACCGTAAGTTTCATACGGCGGTGTTTTTTTTTGGCGATTCATACTCTCATGATGCTGGTTGATATTTCTATATCGTAAATCCATGCAGAAAATACGTTATTATGCTCCGCTTCGTCTGCTTATTCCCTAAAGTCGGTCTCTTTACATTATTTTCAAGTTCACATTTAACAAATCAGCGTAGATTTCATTAGAAATGAAGTCGTGATCAGTGATGTGCAGTAAGAATGGCTGGCAAACATGGAGATGGAGATGGAGATGGAAGCAAACCTAAGAGAGATTCCTCCATTTTTTCCCCCAATGATCTGATTGAACAGCAATATGTACATAAAGCCATATCCAAGTTAAACCCAGATAGACAAGTAGAGCTAGGCTTCCGACAAGGAAGACAAGACAAACCCGGTTCCCGGTTTCGGCATCTAATGATGTCTGATTAAGACACTTTATCCACGAGGTCCGGATGGCTCAGCGGATGAAGAAGAGAATAATCCGGTTAAAGGTCACCTGAAAGAGAATCTTCTGCTGCTACCCTCATCTTCCCTTTCCACGTCGTTGCCGCCATTTTCTTCCACGGATATGGCCCAGGCTCGTACCGGAGGAGGATCGGCCTTTGTCTCATCAGTAGGAAGCTTGAACCGACACACTGGACATGTGCTATGAAGCTCAAGCCATGGTAATATACACCGGCCGTGAAACTTGTGTTTACATGGCATCTCTCTAGCTTCTTCGACTCCCTTCTCGAAATCATCCAAACAAACCGAGCATTGTAAAGGCTCCCGTATTTTCACGGTCGGGAGAGATTCCACGGCTTCTTTCCGTGCAGGTGGTGTCCCCTGCCTGTTCGGATCATTTCCAGACAGATGCTGAATCAAAAGGTCTAAACCTGGTCCAGTGAAGTAATGTCCAAGAGATGCCAGAGAAGTAGGGGTTTTTGGGCATATTCAGAGCTCTCGTACTCGGAAACGATCCCTGCGCGGATTCCCTGAAGCAACTGCAATATCGTATTGGAGTTTCTTCGCCGTCTCCTATGGATAGACTCGAATCCCTGTCCAAATCAATCGCCTCCCCATCCCGACGATGATGATGATGATCATTGGTATTATTTCCATCATCATGATCACCATTCACCTCATCATCATCATCATCATCATCATCATCATCATCATCACCATTTACCAAGCAGCTCTAACTTTATAGTATTGCAGTTTGATTAATCTAATCAACTTTGTTTTAGGGTCTTATTTTAATTAGTAATTAAATACGGAATATTAAGAGAGTTTAATTTAATTTTTTTTAATCAAAAGTCAATGCATGCGCAACACTGCAGTATATAAATTTAGCCCATTAAGCCCTGCACTGTCCGGTCAAGGCCCATAACCTAGGCCCAATTCCACACCTCGAAACGTCGTCGTCTCATGGCGATTCTACCTGAAACGGAGAGTGGGCCATCCATCACCACCACCACCACGTGGCGACCCAAACACATCATCGACAGATCTCATGCCACGGAACCCTCCTTTCGAACAAGAGGCTTCTTCAGTCGTGCCGACTCTGAAGCCATCACGGCCGTTCATCTCTAAACCGAAGGAAGATGGTCTCCTCTCATCCGTCCGATCTCTCATCCTCAGGCGCTCCCTCTTCAACAGAGTACCCAACTTCTCTTTTCCACTTTTGCCCTTCGCAGGCACCGGAATTACCTCCAGGCCCATCAGCTTCGCCACCACACCGGGCTCGCACCACACCACTCTCTCGCCGGCCACCGTCCGAGGCAGACGCGTGCCGTCCACTCTCCTCTTTCTCGCCACGTCAGCACCGGAGGAGTCTCGGAACGACGACCTGTACATCGCGTCCTTGCCGTCCAACGAGAAGCGTGGATACTGGTTCAACGCGTTCCTCGCTGACCTGTCGGAAAATATCTCATCATCATCATCAGTACGGACCGTACATGCGTACAAAACCGACACTGAAACCTTAACACATTAAAAAAGACAAAGAGGCACCTTAAGATATCGGAGCTGTTAACGCAAGACATGCGAACTGGTTGACTATATAACTGCGAAAGATGATCATTATCGTGACTGTTGTAGTAATAATCCCTGAGTTTGGCTCTTCTGGCAATATCTTCCTCCATCTCCAGTTGAATGATCATCTCCTCCAACGTTGTAGGAGAACTCAGACCGTGATCGGCCGTTGAAGAAGAACCCATTTCCATCACATTTTGATGTTGGTTTAGAGTAGAAGTGGATCCGCCGCCTCCACCGCAGGAATTTCCGAAGTTTCCTCGTCGTCGCATTCTGGATGCGACATAGTTCTTGAGGAAGAAAAAGGAGAGATCTTTCATCGTTTTTTAGCTGTTTGGTTTTGTGGGTATGAAAGAACCGGAGAAGAAGAAGAAGAAGAAGAAGAAGAAGACGAAAGAGAAGGGAAACGCCATTGGAGGCGTGAGCGCAGTGAATGCCAGTGGAGCGGTGTAGCGATGATCTCTTTCTTAAAGTTTAGGGGTCAAAAAGTGAAGTTTTTGTTTTAATGGGACTCACATGAAAAGTGAAGTGGTACTGTATTGTTTTTCACGAGGTTTCTCTGTTGTTTCTTCTCTTTGCATTTACTGCTTCCCTCAGATTAGAAGATTCCCCAATCACACTCTCCCAAATTGGATCCTTCCTTTTGAATGTTTGTCAATCATATTTTATTTCCAGCAGATATATATCTATATCTATATATTTATTATCTTCGCTGAAAAAAACATTATTATAATCATCTGAATCCCCCCTCGAAAAAGAATTTTGATTCGAAACTGTATCCCCCATGGTGGTTGATGATGATGATGATGTCATCAGATCGGACAAGATACCCCTTTTTGTCTGGATATACATATATGTATATACATCTACAGAGGGAACTCCTTCTGCAAGAGATCGAGATTCCTCGACTCGCAAGCTTGCAGCATGTCTTGTCTCGACGCACAACTGCGGAAGCAGGCAGCAGTATAAACGTGTTATTGATACGTTTTCTCTCTCTCAATCAAGAACGCAGCCACCAAAGACAACAAACTAAGGAAAATTCTCGACAGAAACTGATGCGTTTACCTTAAAGAGATCTTCAAGTATTGCCATGCATTGTCGGCTTTTGGGTTCATTGCAAGCGCACGAACGTAGTATGGGATTGATTCTTTGTACATTCCCTGGAAGATATATGAATCATTGGGTTTCAGTCTTGATATATTCTCCTGAATACAACAAATAATCCATCAAGAAAGAAAAAAAGAAAGAAACCGACCTGGTTGGCGTAACTGATCCCCATGTTTGCCCAAGCCCGAACATAATTCGGCTTCAAATCTAGAGCCTGCGGGTGTCATTATTCAATAGATATTGCCTTAGAAACTACAACGTTGAATCTATTATATGCATCCGACTCTATATGATTCTATACCTTATGGAAAGTATGTCGTGTATGGGTGAAGGATAACATGAAAAAATTCATGAACACAAAAAAAAAAGATGTAATAAGCGTCGAGAATGAGATTACCCGTTGATAAGCCAATATGGCATCAGCACTCTGAACACTGTTGGCTTGAGTGGCCCCGAGCTTATTCCACAGCGAATAATCGTTTGGTTTTAGTTTAAGCGCAGTCTGGAAGGAGCCAATAGCCTTATCATACTCTCTCGACAAATTGTAGAGGACACCCAGTACTATATGCACATCTGCATCCTCAGGAGCCATCTGAGAAGCTTCGTCAAATAATCTGGCAATCTAGCAGTCCATCAACCCACAGATAGATTTTATTAGCATCTTATATTTGGCCAAGAAAGAATTTTAAAAAAAAAAAACTATGAAAGCCTATTGAATTTTAGATTTCTTAGATTCAAAAGAGGTCATGGTAAAGTATGTACCCCTTTGAGGTATATTGAAGCAAAGGAGCCAAAAGAAAAAGGACTTACATCGGCATGGTATAAAGAATCTGCGAGCTCTGGGGGTGCAATGGCCCCGTATTTGGGGTGATTCCGTAGCCATCCATATAAAAATTTCAAAGCAGCTGCCTGCTCCAACTCTGTAGATACAAAGAGACAAGAATTTAATACCACAAGACACATTTTCAATCATAGTCGCAAAAAGATGGGTATTCAAACTAGGACGATGGCATTTTGTGGAAAATTATTGTTCACAACAGTTACTGACCGTTTGTATGGCTCACACCAAGTGCAAGAAGCACCTCCAGGTTTGTGGAATCCGCCTCATGTGCACGCATCATCGCTGCTATAGCCTACGTAGGTATTGATCGAGATTTTAGAACTGGAAAGCCTTTCTTAATCAGATATAGCTAGTTGCTCTCATCTATGTAATAAACCTCTCTCACCTGTTGATCATCATCATTCTCTGCGTGTGTGATTCCAAGTAGTCTCCAGCCTTCAGCATTCTCAGGGTTTTTCATAACCTCGGCCTCCAGTGCGAGTACTGCTTCACTCAGAAGCCCTTTCCGGAACAATTCCTGCCCTTCTTTCAGTGGATCTGGATGACCCACATAAGGGTTCATATCAGAAAAGACGTAGACACCACTGGAAGACTGCTGCTTGCTAATGTTTCGCTCATTTAGAAACCTACATAGGACATGATTAGGTAAGGCTTAGAGAATCCTGAGCATTGCTGCCGATTACTTACGACATTAATGTGCAGTAAACCTTGTTCTTGATTCAGTAAATAAACACACACACAATGAATGGTAAAAACGAAATTAAAAAAAATGACTAGCAAATAGACTGCTTTCAGAACTGCAGATCTTTTCTTTGTGCCACTGGCAATCAATAAGGAAATAACAAAGAATATCCAAGAAATAATCGAGGAAGTTAATAATTCCGGCAGCAACGGCACAGAGCACATGGATTGTGAAATGACATCGAAAAAGAACCAGAAACAAGCAGAAACAAGCAGATTCCATTTTAATTATTCATATAGTAGTAGAACTAGACTAGCAGAACTGAAGAGTTAATTTATTAAAGAAGATTACAGGAATTTAGCGGACTTACTCATCATAAGCATTTGCCCATGCATCAGAAGTACTATCACCCATAGGTCCTTCAGCAAATTCGTCTACCCAGTCATCTACACGCAACTTCGAGAACTCATTAACCCATTGGTCATCAATCGGTTCTTGATGTTCCCTCTCAGTAGAAAACTCGTTGGCCCACTGTTCAGGACCATGAGAAAGCTAAAAACCACAAAATTATAAGCTAGAGGTATCAACAAACTGATGCTTCTCAAAGAAAAAAGAAAAGGGTGTTCTTAACCAACCAAATTACGTTAGAAGCTTCAAATTGTGGTACTGCAAGGCATAGTGTCATTGCCAAAATGTATACGCAAGAAGATTGAGTTCCTTTATGAAACATATTAACAGAAAAAGAAACCGTGATCCACTATAACACCTTTCTTATCACCAGAAACTTCACTTACAAAGACACAACTTCATTGAAGAAAAAGCAGTGCCGGTTAAACAATTGGACTAGTATGCTATGGGAAACCCAAAAAGTGAAGCATGATACCCAAACTTGTGTGGCCTAGTGGTAAGACAACATGCAAAGCATGCTCTTATCCCGGTTCAAATCCAAGCATGGAGAGGGACATTCAAGCGGACTTTTCCGGCCCTCTGAACATGTAGTTGGGCAAAAGTACTTGGGCAAAAGGCTTGGTAAACTTCCGAATTATCCAAAAAAAAAAAAAGTGGAGCATGCTCTGCTATTCTGCTATAAACATTTTACCTTTTCGTTTGCAAATTGGTCAGCCCAACTTGGAGGGCCCATGTACTGCTGTTCATATTCCGTAGCCCAATCCCCAGGTGCTGATGCTGGTTTAACCTGATTGTCATCAATAATAAGTTCACCGCGGCTCATCTTTGAAACAAACTGGAGGAATTTTGAATTCTGCATGCACCAAACATTTTGTCAAAATCTTCACATAAGCCTTGAGAAGACAGCTCTGCACAGACTTTAAGAGAGAACAGACAATGTTTACAAAGACCTTCATTGATATCTCATGACCAACAATTTTCTCTGATCATTTACACAGGTTAGGCACCAATTTGACAAGCGAAAGCATGAAACGCTAAAAAGCACAATTTTGGCCCCGTCATAACTTAAATGATCTAAAACCCCTACATCTACAGTATAAACCAGTACATCAACCTTAATTACAGAACAGTTTTCCACAATGGCGATAGAAACCACAACATTGTAAAAAATGGATATCACTATTAACAGGAATGTTAACAATAAAGAAGTTCCAGAGAAATTTACTCAGAAAGCACAACCACATGTATACATAATAGTGGTAAATTATAACCACCTGAAATTTCGGATCCTCGTTCCGGGAAAGTGTTTGGGCAAGTTGACGAGTCTGCTCCATTGCTGCTAAGTTTGGCATATTCATCCCTCTCATTTGGTCTGACATTAACTGAGACTGGTCCATAAAAAAAATCAAGAACAATAACAGAGAAAATTGAGTACATCAATTTCATAAAAAGTACAGGACTATGTATTGGTGAACTAAGGTGTTGAAAAATCAGAAACATCATTAATCACACAACAGTATTTACCAATATATGGCAAATTTAAACTATCTTCTACATAACATTGCAAACTTAAATAGTTGCATAAAACAATCAGCACAAAATCCAAATTATCTTTCATAATCATACCACAATAAAGATCAGGCCTTTGCTTAGCTAATATTCAATGCCAAAAGTTAAATCCCCATATGTAAATGTAACATTCATTGAAAGCAGGACAAGTTCAATTTCTATGTTGGACAATCAAACAGAAGTTTCCAAACAATTGAAGAAATAAACTTCCAACACATGAACGGGCATGCTAACTCTGACAAAAGGAAAAAATTGAAAGCTTACCTGCTCAAACTCAGAGACCCATCCATTCATACCATGTTGTTGTTCGAAAGACTTAACCCATGCATCAGGACCACCATGATCCATTCCATGCTGGTTAAACTCGGTAACCCAACCATCAGCCGGATGGGGACCAGGTCTCATGACACCTTGAGACTCATTCCAATAATCTTCCATTTCCCGGAACCTCCCAGGAATATGTCCCCTAGCTTGCATGTCATTGTCGATATCAAGAGACGATAACAATGCATTTACCTAGAAAGCAACAGCCAACACTTTATTCAGTAGGCAATCAGGAGAGGAGAGATGCAAGAGGAAAGTCATAAACAAGAGAAGCAAAAGGAGGACAATCACACTAGACACGGTTGACGCCAAAAATATAAAGCAAGTAAAAGTAATGCTAACAAAATAAAAATAAACAGCAAACCTGAGCATTGATAAAGTCCTCGCTCTTATCAGCGAAAATATGCCGGGCCATTATGCTGCTACGATCACGTATACATTGCTTGTCACTTGCTGACAATCCCAGCATTGGAAGAGGTGCTGGGCGAAAGGGAATACCACCGCGGCTGCTTTCAACAAATGAATGCAGAAAGCTTGACAAGACTCTTTGTGGAGGTCCTGCAACAAGTAAGCACAGAACAAATCAAGCAAGCACAAGGATATTCTCTTCTATATTCTGTGCTTGGAAGGTGAACAACTTCACTTTGCAGTTATAATGAAGACAGGTGATTGACAATAGGTCCATAATTTTCTTTGTCAAATAATATCTTCCTCTGTTTCGCGACGAAAGATTAATGGGTGAAACAAAATGCTAATATTAACAGACTCTACCAACGTATTCAACATCATAACCCCAGTACCTAGACTCATTTAGGTCCCATGTTGTAATGCTAAAAAATAAGAATGCTTACTGGGTATGTATCACAATAAACAAAGACAGGAATAGAAAACGAGTAACAAATCAAATAAAAAAAAACCTTCAAATGTGGGCTGAACTGGACGCTCATAGAGAGATGACACAGGAGGCATAGGTCCACCATGCTGTACCTCATCCCAAGCAGCGGCCAGACCATTCTGATCCACGGAACGGAAGCCACGGAAGAACTCCGACCCCTGATAAAAGATCGAAAAACTCACGAGTCAATATGAAGGCCATATAACAAAAGCCGAAACTAGACCGACGGATGAGATTTTGGAATAAAAGGCTGAACAATGAAAACCTGAGCGCCGGGTTGCAGAATCGGCTGATCTAACTCAGACCCAGGAAGCGCTCTCAGCTGTTCGTTTTCGGAATAAAATTGTGGCCCAGAACCTGATGGGGTTGCAGTCGGTATCTCCTTAAGCCGCTCCTGTTCATCAAATAAGCTAGTGTCTCAGCCTTCCAGATGATAAACACTAAAATCTCAGGCCAAATTACAAGAATTCAAAAACAAAAACAAATCAGTACGAACCAATTTCAACCGAAAGCATCCAAATTTCCAGCAAAATTACGCAAAAATCACGTAAAATTGAGTTGAAGAACAGAATACTGCAGTACGTAAATTAAAACAGACAAAACCCAAATTACAGGTGCTCTGAAGAAAAACTGCATCTGAGAAACAAGAAATCCCAAAACCGACGTACAGAAAACGGGGACTAGTTCGAATCGGAGTCCAATCAAGAAGCAAACCTGAGTTTTGGAAGAAGAACCGAGTAGGGCGTTGGTGAGAGCACCGAGAGGGTTAGAGGAAGAAGAGGAACCGGGAACGGAGCAGGCGGCTCCGCCGGTGACAAGGTCCCTCATCGCCATCTCCAACGCCGACGCAGCCGCAATAACCGCCTATGTTGCTTTATCGTCTCCTCCGCCTCTCTTTCTTCCCCCTTTTGTTTCGCGAAAAAAACTCAGAAATTGTTATGAATGAAAAATTCAATATTATTATAAAAATATATACAGTCCACACGCACTTTTAGGCACACGATAAACTTATTTTAAAAAGAATTAATATTCAGACTTTGCAAAACATAAAAACGACCGTCACTTTAATTATTATCCGTTAGAAGGGAAATGTTCACGCCAAAAAAAAAACAAATAATCTGATGTATCATTCTAATATGTTTTTTTATATATTTTTATATATATTTATCTTATTAATGTATAAATAAAAAAAATAAAAAAATTCTCGGAGCATCAATATCTTAGTAAAATCGAATAGAGATGCATGTTTTCGTTAGATTAATATATAATATGTGGAGAGAAAACAAAAAGACAACTAAATATATCCAGTAGATTAAATTTCTATAAAAAAAAATAAAAAAATATATATATAAAACGAGTTGGGCCCAACGGAATGGGCTCAAGCCCATTTTTGTGGACCCTACACACATATAATATATATATATATAGGTGAGAAATAAATAAGATTAAAGATTTTTTAATAACAAACATCAGAAAATTGATTCCCTATGAACAAACCCATACCTTTATGGAAAAAAAAAATAAGAGAAAAGAAAAGAAAAAGAAAAAAAAAGCTCCATCAAATTTGAGGCAACCTGCTCATGAACTGCCGGTAAATAGATGAACTTCCGGACAAGCCAACAAGCCCTGTATCCGACACAGGTTCCACTTTCGGATCCGTACTTCTCGTCGGCAACATCATCAGCCCTGGTTCGCCAACCGCCTGCTGCGATGTCCCCGCCATGTACGGATGAACCGGAAAACTCGGCATTGCAAGATTGTGCAGTCCGGTCTGCCCTAAACAAGCGAACGAGAACCCTCCTGGAGGAGGCGGTCCGAGCCGTGGCTGGAAGCTGAAAGGACGGACGAATGTAGGGTTACTCGTGACGGGCCTCTCGAACCTGCTGCGTGGCTCGGGTTGGTGAACTTGCGTCTGAGCCGATGAGCCACCTGAACCGCCATGGTTGCTGCTGTTGCGAGCCATGGGGACGTCATGGTTGTGTTTGCCATCGTATGATGTAATGACCGACTTGAAATCATGAGAAGCTCTCTCCACGTGCTTCCTCACCAAACATCCAGGACCTGTGCATTTGTAGTAACTCCTGCAATTCATCGTTTCATTTTTTACATTCTCGGATTATCTTGATTTGATTTCTTGGGTGTTAAGTTATACAATCAGATCATCGAGTTCTTGATCGAAAAACCTCGGATTAGGGTTTCCCTTGACGACTTTCTGACCGTACTTGCGCCATCGATATCCATCGTCGAGGATGTCGACATCGCTCGTTGTCTGAACCACGACTCGCGGCTCACGGATAGCTCGTGTTGCTCCACTCATCTCTTCTGCGTAAGCTTCTTCGAGTTTCCTGCCATCAAAACCTCTCACCGTTATCAATCTTTGAGGCGTTTTAATGGAAGATTCCATCGTCATTTTCTCTTTCTCCCTTACCGTCTCTTCGGCTCAGTTTCATCTCCTTCACTTCCATGCATCACATGATCATCATCCTCATCTTCATCATTAGCACCATCATCATCATCGTCATCATCATCATACCGATGGGTCCCGCCATGAACCTGCATTTGCCCGGACTCGAATCCCGTGGTGGAATCCGGTGATGTCTCCTCACCATTCTCATTATTAGTTCCAGCTTGTTGTGCAACCAGCCATGGAGAATCATCTCTGCCCATACTGCTCTGCTGCTGTTCAGATTGTTCAGTTCCATCAATCTGCAAGTCAAGAAGGCTCGTGCCCGATGATCCGATGGCTGCTGCCCGTCGGTTAGGAGGAGGTTTCGGGTGATTATGAGCTCCTTTGTATATTATTTCCGTAACGTGACCTTCACGGGACCGTTCAACCTTCTTCGTGACCAGACAATTCGGGTGAGTACATTTGTAATAACTCCTTGGATACTCACTCCCTTTAACCAGTTTCTGCCCATACTTCCTCCAGTTGTATCCATCCTCGGCCGGTGCACCACCAGCCACCACCAAGTCTCCTCCTTTCCGTCTTTGCTCCTCGTCTTGAGCATCATCAAGTGTCCTTACCTCACCTGGGTCAACGTCTTTCCCACTGTTATGAATCTCGGCTGATGTTCCAGGAAATTTGCCATGGAGATTTACAGTTTCTACGTCCTGAGAACCGAGCTCGACACCTTCCACGGTCTGAGAGTTGTTGCAGTTACCGTAATTGATCGAAATCTCTGTACTGGGGAAGGATTGCTGGGAAACATGACAGACCTGCATAGATATTCAATGCAAGACAAAGAATTTATCAGATGTTTATGCGGTCAAAACTGATATCAGAAACATATGTTTAAGGATGCTCGAACTTACACTGGCTGTATTGCCCGGGATGATAGAGGACGAAGATCTTGAAACGGGGTGGAATGTGAATGATGCGTCGATATCATCAAACAACTCGTCTTTAGTTTTATCAGAAGGATCAGACGGCGACATATAGCTGCTACCACCCGGGAAAAACGAAAACTTTCCCGTCGTTGGAGATGTCGGGGCCTGCAGTTGAAAGCCATGAAGGAACACTGCAGAAATCACATCCAAACTCTTTGCACAATCATCAAAAACATCTTACACTATCCATCAATCCATACAACTTACCAAGGGGTTGGAAAGGAAAACAGGGGATTCTAACAGGGTTGCAGGGCTAAGGCCAGGAGAAGAGATTGTCAAGCAGGGAGATGGAATATTGTCGGTGTTCAACTTCGGAGCGTTAAACCCGCCAGCTCTGGAAGCAATCCTTTCACCAAGACCCGGTTTCTCTTCGCCGAATGGAAGATTATTAGATTGCAGACAATCCTCCTTCACATAGCCATGATTCAGAGAAAGCTCTATCTCCAGGACAGGCTTGGAATTCTCCTCCTGTCCTGACATGGCTGTGAAGATGGCTCTAGGGTTAGGGCTAGAGGGCAGCCATTCATCCATCACAGCAACATTATCATCAAAACCAGTCATATGACACAAACCCCAAGAATCAGCCTCAAAGCCTGCTCAATCTGTGATTTTGCATACAGCTGAAACTCATGGAAGAAAACAATGAAAGAATTCAGAAACATGTACAAACAAAGAAGAATCCTTGGAATCTATGGAAAAGCTCAGAGAAAGAAGGAAAGGAAACAAAGAATCTGATCGACCCATGAAGCTTCACAAGATCAGACATGGAAAATATGCATAAAACACAATAAATTTATGTAATAGACAACAAAGAAGATTCAAGAGAAATGTAATCTACGATCCAGATTATGTGTTGTCTCGGTACTGAAACTTTCCAGATTAGAACTCTTCAGAGAAACCATTAGACAACGTGATATTACGGTAACTGAGAGATTTAGCTTAAACCAGAAGGTAAGTAAAACCAGAGGGTGATTCAGAATGATGAACCATCCATCACGTGACTGATTGAACACGACCCGACACCGCCGCCGTAACCATCAGTCCGACCTGATCCGGCCCGGAGAAAAACCCGACCTCGATCGGATTCTCCCTAATTCAGTAGAAGAGAGAGATTTGAAACAACGGGGAGAGTTCTCTTCATTTCTCTCTCTTTATCTCGCTCTCTTTCTGCCTTCTGGGTGTCACCACATGAACCCAAAGAAACAAAAAAGTAAATAAAAAAAAATTCTCTCCTTTACAATCTCTCTCTCTCTCTCTCTCTCTCGTGGAGGGGGGAAAATATAATTTTTTTTCCTTTACCAGAAAACGAAATGATGATGTTTGTTGACAAAAACTACAGAGATTTCACAGCCCAGTTAGATAAAATCTTCAAGACTTTCCACCAGCCAGACACAAAGCTCCAACCTTTCCCCTCATCGTTTATACAAAAACACGATAAGATTTTTTTTTAAAAAAACGAAAATCAGTCGAAAAGGAAGAGGATTTGTGATGTGGGCGATGATCACACAAATGAATGGAATCTTGGACGATGAAAAATATATAAAGAGAGAGAGAGAGAGAGAGAGAGAGAGAGAGAGAGAGAGAGAGAAGAGAGAGAGCAATAAAGATCAGGCCATTTGATTGAGCTGTGATTGTTACTCCAAAAAAAAAAGTTGAAGAAATGATGATGACGATGATTTGCAAGCGTTTTTTTTCTCGACCCAAATCCACAAATAGGATTGTGCCACGTATACATATGATGAATTTCCCTTGCATTACAATTGATATCATTGGTTCGCCTCGATAAGTCCCATACGCCTACTCGCAGGAGATTCTCACAATTATCCGCCCATGCTAACGTACGTCCCATTTATTTTTGCATGTCGTTTGTCAATAAGAATACGTTAGGAATCGGAAATAATATGCAGATTTAGGATATCATCATATTATAACAAATATATAGTTTGCAATGATTACATTATAAATGGAACTAGTATATGATTATTTATATTAATTTTAATGATTCATTTAAAATTAATGAAATTAATGTTAATTTTAACGTGAATGTAAACTAATATCTTTATGTTCTCTAGTTTTTATCATATTATTTGTATTTTTAACAATAAGAATTTAAATCTATAAAATATTGTTTTTCCAAAAATATTAGCAGGGTTGTTACTGTTCTTTACTATAATGGTAACTTTTGTTAGAAAATTAGGGAACAGAATAATATAATGATCAAAACTATTTATAGGTTATGCAAGAAAATTATTAAAAAGGATAAAGGAAATTATCGAAAATAACTCTCACCACTCAAAATATCTATGAGCATATTTCTCTTTTTGCTATTTGTTAACTTTCTACTACTTTGTTGCTTTGCATAGAGGGACTCTCGCCAATTTGTTATCCCCACTTGTGTTGTGTTACTTTGGTTATACTTTAATCATGCCATGTTTGTATAATCCCAATGTTAAAATATATTATTTTGTGAGCCCATTTTCGCAATGAGTGAATAAAAATAAAAATAATATTTTAAATAAATAATGTATCTAACAAGAAATTTAATTAAAATTTTAAATTTCCTTGTTTTGGTTAATTTAAGAGATGGAAAATGATCATAAATTAGTTAATGATACTATCATGAGTTGCATGTTACAAGTTATTTAGAAATAAGACATAAACCAATTGGGCCTGACAGGCTTATTGGGCCCTCTCACAGGCCCATTATATGACGAGACCCTTTCGGAAGTGTACCTGCTTGCTTATTAAACACACGCATGACGATGTATGAATGTGTTGTAAGCTAGCTGCGTTGGAAGCCCTCCTCCATTGCTGAAGGCGAAACCTTGGAACTCGTCTCTCACAGGCAATTCTCCTTCCTCTTCTTCTTCATCGTTGTTTTCTTCATCCAACTATCTATCGGTGATCATCTCGGTGCCTATTATTTGATTTCGTTGGAACTCAAATCGAATCTCACGGAAAATGTTAGATAGGGTTTAGCAGTTAGGAGTGACTGCTTGGTGTTTGATCTTTTGCTCCTGGGAGGCGGGTTCTTCTGCTTTCCACAGAAAAATGTTTTGTCTCCTGGAATTTCTTAGGGTTTTTGTTGGACGAGGAAATGATCTTAAAATCTCCGAACACACGGGATTGATCTCCTCCGACGGAATCGAACAGGGATGGAATGATCATCGGATCTGGTAATAGAGAGGTTAGATTTTTACTGACTCAGGAGCTCGAGATCCATCGTTTTGCATATATCTTTTTGCAGTGAACTAGATTTTCAACCCCGGTTAAGCTATTCAGTTGATCAATTCTTGAGCCCCTCCTGTACTCCCGGGAGTTAAAGGTTGGTCGGAGAATCACCAGTTAGAGCACATGGTGTTTGTTGTACTTGGGTTGTCCAGTGCGGAAGAATAATTGAAATACCTGCTGCTGTTGTTGTGTTCTTGATTTCTGTTGGATCGGATTACACACTCGACGCTTCTAGGCCATTGGAACGTTAATGTTATTCATAAACTGATTGGGTTTCAGACGGATGTTTTCTCTCGGAGACCTTGCTTTTGCATAATTTTTGTGATTCCTTAAACCAAAACTTTATATCTGTATGTATCTGACAAAGATGCATGGTAGGCACCGTAATATTGGAAATGGCTACAGATCTGGTTCAATGGAAATAGGGATGCCAGCCTCTAGAATTTCACCAGATCGTTCAATGCGCAGTCAAGGGTATTATGGTTCAGATCAACGTGGCTTCAACCGTGGATACGGGCGTGGCCGTGCATACCCAAAATCATACCAGAATCGACCACCCCCACCTACTCCACCACTGCAACGCAAAGGTGGTGGAGATATTTTCATGGAAGCTGGTCGTTTGGCAGCAGAGTATTTGGTTTCTCAGGGTGTCCTACCATCAACAGTGCTTTCGGGTAAATGGCAGAATGATAACTTCAGGAAGCAGGCAGGAGAGATTCAGGGTTTTAGGTCACAAGAAACACAAATGGGTATGTTTTCTCCTGGTGTTAATAAAAGGATGTTTGTAGATGATTATAGCTCAACGGGGTCCAGAAGTTACATGGAGGGAAGGAGGTCCAACCGTTATGGCTCTGATTTTGGGAGGAGTGGATCATGGTCAGAGAGAAATAGGACTTCTGAAGTCAAAGCTTATGATGATTCTGAGTCTGGGCATCTTGAAGAACAGCCACTTGCTGAAGATAATGCTAGCTCGTTTCAGAGGTCAAACTCGGGTGATTTTCCAAGAAAGCATGAAGGAGCAGGTGATTCGGAGTCTGACTTAAACAAGTACAATCTTCAGGATGAGGCCCAATCTAAGACATGTTCGTCTAGTGCTGGGAAAGATATAGTGCATGGGGAAATCTCAAAAGTATCTGAAGATTCTTCTAGCTTGAGTGCTGGGTCTGGAGAGCTGAAGGGTAGAAATGGCGATGGCAGAGAGAATGAGAACCAGACAGGTTTGGAGGGCTGGTCTATCCGGCAACACGAGGCGACAGATGAAGTGTCCATCAAGAATGGGTTTGATTTGGTAACCCTCTGTAAATTCGCCAAGGTGCCTACCAGGACACGCTCTTCTTTAACTGCCAAAGGCCCAAAACATGATTTGAGTGAAAATATCAAGGGAAGCTCTTGTAATTCTGGACTTGCAGAAGAAAATCAAATCCCACGTCTATGTGAGTCTCCAGTGCAGTCATCTGGAAAAGCTGACAATCCTGAATGTGCTGGCAACGAAAATTTAAACCCCACTAACCCGGTTGGAGACATGGGACATGCTCATATGGCTGAGAAGAGTAAATGTCATAGGTCTAGTTCTTTCCCTGACAGCATTCTCATGAACAAGATTACAAACAATTCAGGATTGGAGTTGGCTGATCTACATAGATCTCATTCGATGGGAAAAGAAAGAGACGAGAAAAGGGCTGCTGAAGACTGTGATTTGGAAAAAGGAGCAAAGAGACAGAGAGAGTGGCAGCCTTCTATTGCTTCTGAAGCTAAAGCAAGTGAAATAAAAAGTGACCCAGAAGAGGAAAGAACATGCATATTTGAAGAGAAAGTAGTGGACAGTGCGATGAAGGGCATTGCTTGTGGTAGATTGGTTGATAACTCTGCACATAATCAGATTCAAGTCGGGAAATCATGTGGTGGGTATGCAGAAGAGCGGCACTTGTTTCCCGGTTCTTTTAAGATCTGTGACCTTAATCTAGAGGGGGCATCGGATGTGAAGGACAACAATGTTGGCAACCCTATGATCCTTTTTCCTGCCATTTCAGCATCGAAAAGGGAATCTCCTCAAGTAGATTTTGATCTCTCGATAAGCAGCTGTAGCAAGTCTCTTGAGCACACTCTTCGGATGAGCAATGGTAAAGAGATAGAAGTGATTGACTTGGAGAATGATTCCCCCGAAGTGACTGAGACCTGCGGTAATTCGGAGAGAAAGTATGCATCTTTCTCTTTCTAACCCCCCTCCACTGTGGACATATGCGGACACACTACTCATGTAGTTCACACTTGTGATATAGCTTAAGTCTCTAACTAAACTTGTGCAGGCTAAATGCTGCTTATGCGGGCTTTTCTCGTCAAACTCAGGCGGCTAGCGAAATCCATAATGAAATGCCAGATTACAATGAAGGGCTCATGATGGTAGAGTTCCTCGATTCCTTTGGAAACATCCCTCCAGTGAACGCAGAAATCACTGAAGTGACTGATGGCATTAGTAGTCATAGTCATATGCCAGATAACGAGACCGGCCTTCAAAACTCGGAGGTATATACTCTTTCAGAATTTCAATTCGCTCCGGTGTGCCTGTGAATGAATCCAAATGTGCATACAGTTTGAATCTGATAATTGTATGATTGTTTCAGGGAACACACGGAAGTGACCAGGCTCCTCTTCCTCAGTCTGATGATGATTCGATATTCATGTCACTTGGAGAAATACCACTGAGTAAGCTTCCTTCCTCTTTGAATTCTCTTAGCATTATTCTGTCTGATTCATTATATGTTTTGTCTCGTCATCAGCAATCATCAACCTTTTACCACATCTAAGTTGTTTCACCTAACAATACACACACACACACACGCAGAGAGAGAGAGAGAGAGAGAGAGGCATTTGAATGTAACATTCACTGTTTTGTCTTTTTTTAACTTCTACTGCCTCTGCTTGAAGATCAACTGTGAAATTCTACTGTTTCAGCTTTCTTGCAAGCCTGGGACCATCCACCGGCTCGGGGTTACGGCAAGCCTTTCTAAGTCAGAGCTTCTTTGTAACATCAGATGAGTAGATTATATATATACACGTACTCGTAGAATATATGGTCTTGTCTGTATTATATTCTGTAGCTTCTATCCCAGAATTTGGACATCTGGGTATTGCACAAAGTAGAAAATCAAACCGGTTATCCTGGTGTAAACCGGATATCCGGGTGTATCCCAGATTTGGAAATATGTTATGTACATAAAATAACTGATGGAAAGCAGCAAAACCGAAGTGAAATAACATTGGATTTAACTTCCTGAAAAAAGTCAATTGCAGAAAATCGGAAAAAAAGCAAAAAAAAAAAAGTCCAGAAAAATCTGTTGTTCATATAATATCATTGGTTGCGTGTTACGTGTAATTTGGAAATAATGAAAAAACATGAAAAACACAACCATAGAGTATTTGAATTCACATAAATCCATTGGGCCGACTCACAAGCCTAATGGGCCTATGGAAGGATCATAAAATCATTTGGGCCGATTCATAGGCCCATTATATGACGAGACCATTCCAGAGGTCTACCTACTTATGAAATGATCCGAACCGACAACTTGATGATAAGCCGCACGTATAATGACACATGTATGTATGTATGTGTATATGCTTACATAGCTAGTTGCGTTAGAAAGTAGAAACTCTCCTCCATTGTTGAAGCCGAAACCTTCGAACTCGTCTCTCACAGGCAATCCTCCTTCCTCCTCCTCTTCTTCTTCTTCTTCATCATCATCATCATTTTTTTCCTCATCCAACTATCTATCGGTGATCATCTCGGTGGCGATGATATGATTGTGTTGAAACCCAAATGAATCTCAGGGGAAATGATAGATGGGTTTTGTAGTTTCGAGTGACTGCATGGTGTTTGATATTTTGCTCCTTAGAGGCGTGTTCATCTTCTTTCCACTGAAAAAAGTTTTGATTTTTCGGTTTTAGGTACTTTGGGTTTGTTCCTAAGGGTTTATGTTGATGCGTGCCTGGTCTATGTTTAAGTAATCCATGCCCTCTTTCCCCTCTCCGGTTTCTGGTTTCAGGAATTTGTAGTAGTTTTCTTTGTTGATTGAAGTGAACCCTACATTCTTTTGCCGTTTGTTGTTTTGTTCTTGAGGAATTCCGATAGTTTCTGGCTTGATCCTTGAGAATTGGCATTATCTTTTGCAACCCTCTTCATCAATCCGTGCAATGCCAGTGATCAATGAGCGTGGTGCCATTGAAGTTTAGCCCCGTCGGTTTAATGTACTGCAATTGACAGAATGCCTGAGTTTTTGTTATTTATCTTAAGCTCTGCCATGGATTGCAGACAAGTTGATCATGTATTACTTTCAATATCCGATGTCTGTTCTTCCGCGTTTGTTGTGAATTTTCTTTGTCAATGATTTAGATCGTTGAATTTATGTCTACTCATCGAAGAACAGCGTATTAACTTGTATGAGAAGTGCTAACGTTTGATGTCTGTGGTTCCCCGTTATCCTCATGGTATTCTGAATCAAAAGGTGTAACCTTTGGGCATTTTGAGACATCAGAATGTGAGTTTGTCCATATAGGAAAAAAAAGGTCAGTATGCGAATGCTCTTATGTAGTATCCTTTTGCTATGTTCACATGTTAGAGTTTGGCAACCCTGGCACGAGTGTATCTCAATTTTTCCCGATGATATTTACAAAGAACGGATTTCCTGCCCGTAATGCTCCATCACGGCCCATTGAATCTAGGACTGTCTCGGGTTTTACCTACTTGTATGGGGTTGCCAAAGTTCCTTACTTTACTGACTCAGTGCATCTCTAATCTCTGTATGTCGGGTTTTCATGCAAATCCAATTCTTTTTCCGTTGTTCTTTCGGTTTCCTGTTGCTATTTGTATGAAACTAGCTCTAAGCCTTGTTACTGGATGCAGAAAGCATATCTCCATGGCTGCATTCGCAACAGCAGAAGCAGTTGATAACAATGCAGCCTTAATAGCTAGCGGAGACCTACGTTGTCTGCAACCCATGTTCCAAATGTATGGCCAAAGGCGTTGCTTCTCGGGACCAATACTTACCCTAAAGGTCTTCGAGGACAATGTAATTGTAAGAAGCCTCCTCGAGACAAAAGGCGAAGGCCGAGTCCTTGTCGTAGACGGAGGCGGCAGCATGAGATGTGCCCTTGTCGGGGGAAATCTCGGGCAGTTGGCTCAGAACAACGGGTGGGTCGGGATTGTAGTGAATGGATGTGTAAGGGACGTTGACGAGATCAATGGCTGCGATATCGGCGTTAGGGCATTGGGATCTAATCCATTGAAGTCATCTAAGAGGGGACATGGTGAGAAACATGTTCCTGTACACATTGGAGGAACTCTGATCAGAGATGGGGAGTGGCTTTACGCTGACAGTGATGGCATCTTGATCTCCAAGACCGAACTCTCTGTCTGATGTAGAGGGTTTCATTATTTCGTATGACATAAATGTTACCTTTGAGTTTGACGGTCGAAATCAGAACATAATTATTCAAAGTCCTGATAATAATATCTATGAGGAAGACTGCAAGTCTCCAGCCACCTTAAGGATATTTTTTTATAAGCCCTTGTAAATATGTGAATGATGGTAGTATATTTGCTTTATATTTATCAAAAAATCTTAACAAAATATGTGTACTTACATACATAATATTCATTTATATTTAACAAAGTCAAATATGATACATTAATTTATGATTAATGAAGTCAAATCTAATATCATTAATTTATATTTAATAAAGTCAAATCTATCTAGCCCGAATAAAAAATCTAAATTCCAAACCAAAACACGAATTTACCAACAAATATATTCCGGCATTTTTTATTCTGTGTTTTGACTTGCAAAAGGAGAAGTCGGGGCCTGGGGCTCACGCGCCTGAGGCGCGTGCTTCATGCCGGACAAGCTGACGTGTCATCGGTATAATATCGAAGGAAAAGTGAAGGAAAGAGGGGGAAGGTATCAAAGCGGACGAACAAGAAGAAGGAAAGTGTCAGTGAAGTTTGGTTTCTCGTCGTTGTAAATTTCGGGATGAAAGTGGACTGATTGGTGTTCATCATCGTCGTCGGAATCCTTAGATCGGAATATTATCCTGATTGCTAGTTTTTGACCGGAATCCACTTCTCTCCTGGAAATTCTTAGGGTTTTTGTTGGCTTTGACGAGGAAATTAAGTGAAGATCGCCGAACAGGCGAGGTTAATTTCCTGCGAAGGAATCGCACAGGGATGTACTGATAATCGGATTTGGTAATAGAGAGGTTAGGTTTTTACTCAGTCAGGAACTTGAGATCCATCGTTTTGCATATACTTTTTGCAGTAAACTAGATTTTCAGCCCCGTTGTTCAGTGATTTGGCTGATTAATATTTAAGGCCCTCTGCTTCTACGGGGAGCTAAAGACTGGTCCGAGAATCACCAGTTAGAGCACATGGTGTTTTACTCAGGTTGTTCAGTGAGGAAGCAAAATTGAAGTGGCTGCTGCTGCTGCTGTTGTTGTGTTCTTGATTTCTGTCGGATTACAGACTCGAGCCTTCTAGGTCACAGGAACGTTAAAGTTATTTGTAAACTGATTGGGTTTCAGACAATGTTTTCACTTGGCGACCTTGCTTTTGCATAACTTTTGTGATTCCTTAAACCGGAGCCTTGGATTTTTATATTAATCTGAGGACAAAGATGCATGCTAGGCACCGTGATATTGGAAATGGCTACAGATCTAGTTCAATGGAAATGGGAATGTCAGCCTCTGGAATTTCGCCAGATCGTTCAATGCGCAGTCATGGATTTTATGGTTCAGGTCATCGTGGCTTCAACCGTGGATACGGGCGTGGCCGTGCATACCCAAAGTCATACCAGAATCGACCGCCTCCACCTACTCCACCGCTGCAATGCAAAAGTGGTGGTGATATTTTCATGGAAGCTGGTCGTCTGGCGGCAGAGTATTTGGTTTCTCAGGATGTCCTACCACCAACCGTGCTTTCTGGTAAATGGCAGAAAGATAATTTCAGGAAGCAGGCAGGAGAGATTCAGGGTTTTAGGTCACAAGAAACACGAATGGGTATGTTTACCCCTGGTATAGATAAAAGGAGGTTTGTAGATGATTATAGCTCAACGGGGTCCAGAAGTTACATGAAGGGAAGGAGGTCCAACCGTTATGGCTCTGATTATGGGAGGAGTGGATCATGGTCAGAGAGAAATAGGACTTCTGAAGTCGAAGCTTATGATGATTCTGTGTCTGGGCATCGTGAAGAACAGCCACTTGCTGAAGATAATGCTAGCTCGTTTCAGAGGTCAAACTCGGGTGATTTTCCAAGAAAGCGTGGAGGAGCAGGTGATTCGGAGTCTGAGTTGGACAAGTACAATCTTCAGGATGAGGCCCAATCTAAGACGTGTTCTTCTAGTGCTGGGAAAGATATAGTGCATGATGGGGAAATCTCAAAAGTATCTGAAGGTTCCTCTAGCTTGAGTGTTGGGTCTGGAGAGGTGAAGGGTAGAAATGGCGATGGCAGAGAGAATGAAGACCGGGCAGGTGTGGATGGCTGGTCTATCCAGCAACACGAGGCGGTAGATGAAGGGTCCATCAAGAGTGGGTTTGATTTGGTAACCCTCTGTAAATTTGCCAAGGTGCCTACCAGGACACGCTCTTCTTTAACTGCTAAAGGCCCAAAACATGATTTGAGTGAAAATATCAAGGGAAGCTCTTGTAATTCTGTACTTGCAGAAGAAAATCATATCCCACGTCTATGCGAGTCTCCAGTGCATTCATCTGGAAAAGCTGACAATGCTGGCGACGAAAATTTTAACCCCACTAACCCGGTTGGAGACTTGGGACATGCTCATATGGCTGAGAAGAGTAAATGTCATAGGTCTAGTTCTTTCCCTGACAGCATTCTCAGGGACAAGATTGCAAAGAATTCAGGACTGGAGTTGGCTGATCTGCATAGATCTCATTCGATGGGGAAAGAAAGAGACGAGAAAAGGGCTGCTGAAGACTGTGAGATGGAAGGAGGAGCAAAGA
Source organism: Tarenaya hassleriana (assembly GCF_000463585.1). Taxonomy (NCBI): domain Eukaryota; kingdom Viridiplantae; phylum Streptophyta; class Magnoliopsida; order Brassicales; family Cleomaceae; genus Tarenaya; species Tarenaya hassleriana. Next base: position 327,037 of record NW_010965373.1, on the reverse strand, counting down.
GACAGAGAGAGTGGCTGCCGTCCCTTTCTTCTGAAGCTAAAGCAAGTGAAATAAAAAGGGACCCAGAAGAGGAAAGAGCACGTGTATTTGAAGAGAAAGTGTTGGACAGGGCAATGAAGGGCATTGCTCATGATGAGTTGGTTGATAAGTCTACGCATAATCAGATTCAAGTCGGGAAATCATGTGGTGGGTATGGAGAAGAGCAGGAGTTGTTTCCCAGTTCATTTAAGATCTGTGATCTTAATCTTGAGGGGACATTGGATGCGAAGGACAACAAACTTGGCAACCCTCTGATCCTTTTTCCTGCCATTTCAGCACCGAAAAGGGAATCTTCTCAAATCGAGTTTGATCGCTCGATAAGCAGTTCTAGCAAGTCTGTTGAGCACACTACTCGGATGAGCAATGGTAAAGAGATAGAAGTGATCGACTTGGAGAATGATTCCCCTGAAGTGACCGATGCCTGTGGTAATGCGGAGAGAAAGTATGCATCTCTCTCTTTCTAACCTCCTCCACTGTGGACATATTTGGATATGCTACTCTTGTAGTGGAGTCTCTAACTGAACTTGTGCAGGCTAAAGGCTGCTTGTACGGGCTTTTCTCGTCAAACTCAGGCAGCTAACGAAATCCATAATGATATGCCGGATTACAATGAAGGGCTCATGATGGTAGAGTTCCTCGATTCCTTTGGAAACATCCCTCCAATGAACACAGCAATCAATGAAGTGTCTGGAGGCATTAGTCACAGTCATATGCCGGATAACGAGGCTGGCCTTCAAAACTCGGAGGTATACTCTTTCAGAATTTCAATTCGCTCCGGTGTGCCTGTGAATGAATCCAAGTGTGCATACAGTTTGAATCTGATAATTGCATGATTGTTTCAGGGAACACTCGGAAGTGACCAGGTTCCTCTTCCTCAGTCTGATGATGATTCGATATTCATGTCACTTGGAGAAATACCACTGAGTAAGCTTCCTTCCTCTTTGAATTCTTTTAGCATTATTCTGTCTGATTCATGATATGTTTTGTCTCTTCATCAGCATTTGAGTCGATGCACACATTCACTGTTTTGTCTTTTTTCACTTAAACTGCTTGATGAGACCATCGCTGAAAATTCTATTGTTGCAGCTTTCTTGCAAGCCTGGGACCATCCACCGGCTCGGGGCTACGACAAGCCTTTCTGAGTCCGCCACAGCTTCTTCTGTGTAACATCAGATGAGTAGATTATATATATATATATATATATATATATTACATTCTGTAGCTCCTATGCCGGAATTTGGAAATCTGGGTACCAAGAAACCAAACCGGGTTATCGGGTGTAAACCCGGATTTTTAGTTACAAAAAAAGACACAATTAGGCATGTAAACCCCGTTTTAACAGTAGGCCCAACAGTAGTTTATTTCCTAAAGTACAAATATTATCTCGTCTTATAATATTTGGATAGCTGTAGTGTTTTATTATTTAAATTTCGTAATATTCCATTGGTTTATTACGATGTATACATATATATATATATATATATATATATATATATCACAATCTGGAGTCAATTGGCAAGTTATTGCTGGCCACAGCCACCAAGAGACATTTACCAGTGCCAAAATTGGGTGCAAAACCCAAACAATGATAGGAGTCGTGGGAAAGCCACGATTGCCAAGTTTGTATACAACTTTGTACATGTTCTGTAACTAACGTTATTAATACAAATCACATTCCACCAAATATACACACATATATATATATTGATTTTTTCAAATAGCCCTTCTAAAAAGTTCCATACTTTAATCTCTCCGTTTATAACTCCGGTGAGAATTGTATAAATCTTGAAGGGCGGCGCGGAGTCGTTGCAATTGGTATTATATGTTGGGTTTGAAAGTGGTGACGATGAGTTGGCAGCGTTTCATTGGCCGGTAGAGGAATGTTTTTTAGTGGTTGACCAAAAAGTCGTCAGACGCGCATTCCTCTCAACTTTTGTCGGATTCGATTTGCTCCGGCGGCATTTTGCGGCGGTCAAACCGGTCACGATATCGTCGAAGCTGCCGGAGAAGATGCCTCCGTCTCCGTCTAGCACCTACACATCCATCCCGCTTTCTCCCGCTGATGTCATCTCCCGATCCATCCACAATCTCACCGCCGCCGTCTCGCGTCGCCGTCCCTGGTCGGAATTCGCAGCTTCCGGCGAGTTCGGTCGACCAGAATCCATTACCTCCGTCTTCATCCGTGCGAGAACGAACTTTCGTTACTTCTTTGTCAACTACTCGCTCGTCGTCGGCGCGTGCGCCGCACTCGCTCTCATCGGCAGCCCCGTCGCGCTCCTCGTCGTCGGCGCGATCGTCGCCTTCTGGCTTCTTTTCCACTATTTCAGAGAAGATCCACTGATCCTCTGGGGCTTCCAGGTTGGCGATCGCATGGTGGTGGTTTTCCTAGCCCTAGCCTCTGTGTGGGCCGTCTGGTTCACGAGCTCCGCCGTGAGCTTGGCGGTGGGGGTCAGCGTCGGCTTGCTATTGTGCGCCTTTCACGCCGCTTTCAGGAAATCCGACGGACTCTTCCTCGACGAGGATGATGCCGTCGCTGGAGGCTTGATCGGGTCTGACTGTGACCACCGGTGAATTTTTTCCACTCCCCACATTTTTGTTTTCGTTGTTTGCTACGGGTGTTCGATTCTTAATTTTCTTTTTGGCTTCCCTCAAAGCTATCTGATTTTTCGAAGACAAGCTACTTCTTTGATTGCTTCTCGTCATTTTGGTGTGGATTGAGTCTGATTATTTGTTTTGTGTGTGTGTGTGTGTGTGGATGGTGGAATGTAATCAATGGGAGGTGCAAAGTTTTCTTTGGTTTGATTTTGTATTAGATGACTTTGGCTTCTTGTTGAGGCCTTCTTGTTAAAGCTTTTCTGGTTCTCGCTGTTGCTTTGCCATATGCTTCTCTATCATATGAATGACTAATTTCTAACTTTCTTCACTGATCATCTGTGTAGTACTTCAATCTGTCTTTTGCTTCATTGAACAGGTCCCGAAATCCAGATGAACTTGGTTAATCCAAGTAGAAAATAGAACATGTCCGTTGACCCAGGTAATTTATATGAGAAAAAAATCTGATTTCATTTAGTCTTTACACATACCTATCTTTGGATGTTTGTCATGGTCCTACCACATCTTCCTGGCTTATTTGTCCTTTTCAGTACTGTTTGCGATACTGAGATCTGTACCTGCTCGTTTGGTTGGTTGTCTCAATGCAATGAATATGCCATCTGGAAAATACACGGCTTAGAAGAGAATCCGATGTATTAAATGCGTTTTCTCATGAGTCATGTGCCCTTTATACTAATTAGAAGTCCGGAAGATTGTGAAAGCTTGTGGCTTGTCTGTTTGTCAATGATGATGATATTAGCACCTCTTTGTTCTTTTTTCCCTAAAATAGTGTAATGTGATGCAATATGGGTAAAGATTGAATAAAGAAAAATGGGATTAGGATCAACAAAGGAAGTGGTAATGTACAGAGAAATGAGATTGTCGTTAGCTAGTTGTAGTAACTGTTTGTTACATGACTGCTGTGTAGACAAAACTGAGGTTATCGTGGCAAATACAAGGACATCCAAACGTTCGTGATCATATCTTGCTCCTCATTCTGACCAATTTTGCAAGTGTTTCTTGTGCTGCCAAGGTGAGTGCATGGTTGTGGCCAAGCATCACCGTCCTGATACTGATGCAAGTCCTGCACAGTTCCTCTCCACTGTCAAAATGTCCACCGCGCAACAGAAGTTTCGCTCTCGTCTCGAGCAATGTGGCTTTCAACAAAGTTACGTCCTGCCACGCGGATTCATCGACCCTCCTGCTAGACTTCTTCCAACAGAGAGAGCCATGGCGCCAGTGTTGTATCTGAGACACGAACGATTTCTCCACTTCCTCTAACACATTGGTACAGACTTTCAGGAGCTCCAGTGCGGAGTTGCACCTGGAAAATGCCGTGAAAGCTGTGATTGCCAACGGGAGAGCCGTTTTCTTGATGTAAACTACCATATCAGTGGCTTTTAGCTGGACCAATGGCGGCTCTGATTTGAATCCGAAGACAAGGAATGCTGATGACCATAGATGATCGAGATTCACCAACAGATTATCAATTTTCCTCACACCTTGAACCGCTGCCTTGGGAGCCAGTACACAGTCTCCTCTCCTCACAAACGCTCGAGATATGGGATGGAACTGAATATGACAACCAGGCTGTCTGTTAGTTATCCTTGCTAGTCCTAATCTCACAAGTAAAAGGGCTGATTCCTCTTCACTTCGGTGTCCTAGACCACAACCAACGCACCAAGCAA
>NW_010965373.1:321469-322708 GCF_000463585.1 Tarenaya hassleriana | reverse complement strand
CGGTGGTTTCCGCTTGTGGGCATGTTCTTAGCTGCTGCAGCAAGCAAGTTCATGGGAATGGGTATGGGGGCAAACCAAGCTCCGACAAGAAGCATTTTCAAAGATAGAAGGTTTTTGTTCACTTCAGCTTGCTCAAAGACAGCCAAGCAGAAAGTTAAGAGCTTTGCCATGAACGGGTTGGCTTTGCAGTATTGTTCGTCATGTATATTGAAAAACGGTGAAGGTGAACGTTCTTCAATTTGAACTTTGTTCACAGCTTCAAAGAGCGCAGATGGCGGGATTGCCAATTCGGAGAGCAATGATCCTGTCAGGCAAAGGCCATAACTCACACGTCCAAGTTTCTCATCAAACTTCTTGAGGATCTCTACCTCCTCAGTTGGGTAATCTTTCTTTCTTCTTCCTCTCAACAAAAGCATTGCATCAACCAGAGGCAATGGAGGGAGTTGGATCATATCAAAGTTCATGACTTTGGGAAGTCTAGTCGTGATCAAGACATGTGTGCCTCCAGTGTTCCTAGGAATCAGATCATGTAGATCTTTTCCTTCCCACCAATCTTTCTCTATCTCGAGGTTATCAATGATCAACAAGTACGGCATATCACGGAACAACTCCCGCCTTATCCTCTTGAAAGCCTCGAACTCTTGTTCATCAAAATTTCGAAGCTTGCCTCTCTTCTTTTCAGCATCAGCGCTCACATCCAGCCCCAAATTGAGTGATAGATTCAACAGGTTCTGCCTGAAGTGCCGAGCTTCCCCACCGACCCATAAAACCATCTTGTACCTCCAGGAATACCGGTAAGCGAATTCAACAGCTAATTCCGTCTTTCCGATCCCAGGAACTCCATTTAAGCAGATGACACTTGATCTAACCGCTCCCTTGCAATTGTTGTTTCTGTATTTCTTACTCTTCAACAGTCTTTTCAGTGAGTTTCTTCCCACGGTGTTAGAGTTTGGATCGCTCCAGGCCTCACTTGTTGGTTCTGAACATTTCCCGAGCTCCAAGCTGATATACTTCCCAGCCCTGGTGGAAACATCATCGCTTTCTTCATCTTCAAGTCCTTCAGATTGCCCGCTTGTTTCTCCTTTATTGCTCGTTGTTGTAGAGTCAAGGTACTCCCCGTTTCCAAAGAAAGCCATCTCAATTTCCATGATTTCCTTCTCTCTGCCAAGAAAACATCTATTTCTAGGGAAGGGAAGACCGTCAAATCCTTCGACGGCCTGTTTCTCAGCCACACTCTTT
>NW_010965373.1:312429-321353 GCF_000463585.1 Tarenaya hassleriana | reverse complement strand
CCCGAGCTTCGCCTGGAGAATCGCTGTAGTCTTGGCCACACAACCTCTCCAGTTGCTCTCATTGGCTTCGAGTTTGAACTCATGACACTTGAGCAGCCCATCAATGGCTTCTTTGCACTCTTTGTCTATGGAGTTACAGTTCAGAAGACCCATTATCTCTTCAGGTCTGGTTCCATGGAAAATCGGAATCAAGTTCTTCTTCTGGGCAAAGAATCTAACTTCTTCCAGGCTGAGGTAGTTGAGCAGGCTTGAACAAGACACGACCACAATCCCAAACGTGACTGAGCAGATAACTCTGTCAGCGATCTCATGGCTCTGTGTGTCCGAATACTTAGCTCTGTCAGCCACAAAACAGGCAATCCCCTGAAGCTCAAGCTCTGACTTAAGCCACTTGCAGAACCTCACCAAGTTAGGATTTTGCCCGTGGAACCCTATGAAAACATCGCAGCTCCTGAGCTTGGCATTGGTAGCAGGAGAAGAAACAGAGACTTTTGCGAAGGAGACCCTCGGAACTGGAAACGAGAACGAGATCCTCGGAGGAGCAGGATCCGAAGCACAAGCTGAAAACTTGAGTTTCCGGTCAACCGGGTCATCGGACAACTCATACTGGTCGGAGGGAGGAGTGTATGAGCTGCTTGGTATGTCTTCATACTCTAAGCTTTTGTAAGAGACAGGAGGTGACGGCTCAGCCTCTGCAGCGGCTGTAAGACTGTCGTGGGGCTTATGGACAGTGGCTGGGGCGGGTGGTGTGGCTCTAGGAGATATATAAGGTGATTGTAAAGCGGAAACAAAAGCAGATGATGGTGGTGACACAAGAGAAGGGGAGTTGCAAGGTGAGTTCTTTATGCTTGGAGACGAATCTGAAGCATTATAACAAGTGCCATTTGTCTGAAGATCTTTACCTGTCTTATTGCTTGATGAGTTTGCTGGTGATATTCTTATGGTAAGTCCAACTAAACTTGCTTCTTCTCTCCCCATTTCTTTAGGAGGCTCTCTCTCTCTTTCATGAAGCTATCAGCTCAACAGCCAAAGGTAGTAAAATCCCATCTCTCTCTCTCTCTAACTTCGTCCGAATTATTGTTGTCTTCTCTGACAGGTTATAGTGAAGTGGGTGGGACTGTTGTAATGGTCAGAAAATGAATGCAACAGTTAGTGATGTTCAAAGACAAGGGAGGAAAATCTGAAAATATGCATGTGATGTATCTAACTCCTCCATTTTGCGGGGTCCTCCTCTTACACTGTTGTTGATTCAGTAACCCACAATGAAAAAATCAATTGTTTTATTACTCATCTTTCTCCTTTCCTCTTCTGATTTCAGATTTGACCAAGTTGACTCTCAAGCTTCAGCTCTGCAGCATATGGAGGACATGAGTGAGAGAGAAGTTCATCACAGTATCCTTCAAAACGAGAGTATCATGGCATTTGCTGAACTGGGAAGAACAAAACCTTCCAACAATGAGTCGTGTTCATTCCAAGGTTGATCCTTTCTGATTCGAATCGAATCTCAGAGAGAAAAAGCAATGAACAAGAAAAAGGATAAAGATTGGTCAAATCTAAAAGATTGGAGTTCAAAGTTCAGAACCTACCCTTTGGGTTTCTTTCTTTTCCTTCGGACTTTCAGACACAGAAGCAACGACTTGTCACTTCATTAGTATTTCTCTTACAGCCCATCTCTCTCTCTCTCTCTCTCTCTCTCTTCGATGCTGTCTCTTCAAACGAGAAGAGGTTTTGCAGGTTAGGGGGGAAGGGAATCTCGTTGTGACAATTGGATCTGCGGTGCTTTGGAGATTATAAAAATAGTGATTAAAGAAATGCTTAAAACAGTGTATCCTATGCATTTTTATAATCAACCTTGTTCAGTTTTATTATCTCTGAATTATTCAATATTTTTTTTATAGAAAGATTCGAACTTTAAAAGATGTAACCACAAGTGTTTTGTAAATTAATAAAGATGGGTTATAATAACTATGAGGGCGGAGTCATGTCATATAGGTTTTGTAGGGAGGTTTTGTCAGAAGAAATAGTTCAGTGTGAAGTCAAAAAGGGAGACATTGGAGAAAGGGAACCATTGAGCTCAGGTCCTTGGTCTTTTTGTTGTTTGTTGTTAGCGACTCTTGCGATAATGCATATGAATACAAAAGTTCCATATATATATATATATATGTATACTGAAATAATTTACTCATTATGCATAAAAAAACTGCAAATAATTCAACATTATGCGAAAAGGACAAGGAAAATCTAAACTTTCAAAACAACTTAGACCTGTGTAAAAATATGTCTTCAAGTGTTGGAATGAATACCCAGGGGCGTTAACCATCGAATTTTTCCTATTTTAATTATTTTAACAAGCTTTATAAAGTTTAAAAAATCTGATACAGTAATGAAATAAGACAATAATAAATAAATAATCAATTATACGTTGCATTGATTGATGTGTACACTGACAATATTTTGAATCTCATTTGCAGTTGGGAATTGGTCCAATGACCAGTCTGACTCACCCACTCACTCTCGCAGTAATTTCAAAATGATAATATGTGTGTTATATATACAATATCCCATTTAAGTTGTAAAATTGTTTTAATTTTATTTGATATAAAGTATGAAATCAGATATGTAAGATCATTATGTAACGTGTCCAAATGATTTTTTAAAGTTTGATACATAGTACCTAGTGCATATATATTTTGTCATCACGAGTTTGATTATTTTTTTTATCAGGAAATATATTATTTTCCATAGAATATCTTACGATTTTTCCTGCAACTGACCATACGTTTTTTGTCCATACCTTTTAGACCCCAAATATTTATATGATCGGGGTGTGCGAGTGGTGCGCACACATATTAACAAAGGAAACAAAAAGAGAGTAAACTCAATGACAATTGTGAAGAAAACCCAATAAGACCAATTGATGAATACCCAAAAACCAAAGTCACTATATTCTTTAACAAAGGAAAAAAGAAAGAGTAAATAACTATGATAGATCACGTAGCGTACTTCTGCGTCCATGAACGAGCCGTGGCTTCGTACTTGGCTCGGTCAATCTTGTAAATGTGAGCAATCTCCGGAACTAGAGGATCATCTGGGTTCGGATCCGTCAGCAACGAGCATATCGACAGCAGAACCTGCAAACCACGTTCAACGAATTAAAACCAATCATCATCATCATCATCATCTGGGTTTGGATCCACGCCTTGCGCCTGTTCGTTCGGAACAAACAGACAAGATGAGAACAGAATGAGCGGAAGGCGAAAGCAAAATAATCTAATCACCTTGGATATGGAGAGAGCAGGACTCCAATGGTTATTCAGGATGTCGAGACAGATGTTTCCACTGCTGTTGATGTTCGGGTGGTAAACCTTTGTATGAAACAAAACCTACAAACCAAATAGAATCCCGTGTGGGTGATTGCACATCACGAAAACAAAGATAAGGGTCCATATATATATATATATATGCAGGCTGCTTCATCAACAGGGTACATAAATTAAAGAACACAACACCAATAAGATTGACAGGGAAGGGATGATGAGAGGAGGAATAATTTACCTTGGGTGCCCTGAATGGGTAATCAGGAGGAAAGCGAATGGACACCGTGAACACACCCCCTGCGTATGGACTATCTGTTGGCCCCATTATAGTTCCTTGCCAGTAGAACACGTCATCACCCACGGGACCTTCATGACATTACCAAGGTACTGCTCAGTCAGTCAAGTGGCACTATTCAAACCCAAACTTCTGATACATCTGTGTGTGTGTGTGTATATTATACATATAGTGTGGTAATTGTACAACAAACTCGAGTGGTGCTTTGAAACGGAGAATTCGTGGATCGAAATAGACAGCGGAAGGAACAACTCACCGGCACTGCATGACGCCGGAGGATCCTGTTCAAGTTCCTTGATCTCCTTGCTAATCCTTCTGAAAGCCATAACGTGATTGGGTCCTTGTTGCTGCTAATAAGAGAATTACCAACAATCAATATGCAACCTGACTAAGAAATTCCGCAACAAAAGACTAATTTATAAATTCACCACAATACAACCCCTGCAAAATAATAACTTATTTACAAGATCACAGGTATAAATTAGATCGATATCTATGTTCTGTATAAACTATATTCCAAGGAAGATTTCAGCAAAAAAAAAAAGGAAGGTAAAATTGAAAAACTCGTCCTAATAACTGATATAATAATCTGATCAGATGCTACATCGTGAAGGTAAACAGTCACCTGGAGAAACCGATCACACAAATTCTCGGAACCGAGTCAAACTTCCGACAACCTAAGTAGGGTTTTTTTTAAAAAGAGACAAATTACATAAAAAGAAGAGAGAAAAAAAAGAGCCAAACAGAGCATCCGATCCGACAAGCAAGCGAGCATAACTATCATCAGAGAAAACAGAAGCAGATAATCGTTATCATACAGCCACAAGCTCTTCGAATACAAATTTTCAAGTAAACCTAATGAACAAAGCCAAGAAGCATGGGGTCAATCAAGCAACAGCGGAATACAACCCAAAAAAAACATGATCGGAGGCTAAACAGGGGAAAGAGAGACAAGATCAACGATGAAATCAAGGTAAGAGTTCATACAACTACGGCTTCTTCTCAGCTGATTTACCTTCTTTTTTTTTTTCCGGTGGGTTTCGTCGTCTAGGGTTTTGTTTGATCTTCCGCGAAAATATCAAACGAAGTTGGGTAAGGCCGCTCTTAAATAGATTCCTCTTGGCGGTGAAGAGGTGCCACGTCACGAGTTTACACAACGGCCACAACACAATTAGGTCTAATTTAATAAGGCCCATTGGGCCTTTTCGTGACTATATGGTTACTTGCACATGTATACACATTACATATATATATATATATGTTTGTGCTTGGATTCACATGAACTAGTGACAATTACGATATTATAATATAATTGACGGGGTTACAAAAGAATATAATTACAACTAATGTGTTTGGTGTTAATAGATTATTTATTTATTTTTCTTAGGAGGTAAAAAAAAATCAGAGAAAAGAATCAACTAACAATTAAATTTTTTTATCCCGATGCCTAAAACTATAGATAACTAAAGATACAGAAGATCATTTAGTTGATGCTTTGTATGCAAATACAATTTAAAAGGACGTCTCAAAAGGACCATATAACAACGTTGTACCAAAGTTGGCTAACCAAACACGGCTTATAAAATAAAAAAAAAGAATAACCAAGTTTCATAATCACAAATAAATAAAAAAATAAATAAAAACAAGCCCAAAGTCTCGGGACAAGCCAGACGCATTCCCCTCTGCCTGCCTATAGCCCCAGTCGTATAATCTTCTCCATGACAAACCGATAATAAGCAACATATGTCGTATATGACAAATTTTATTCGAGGGACAAGACAAGAGGCGGTACCTGCAGACCGAGAGAGAGAGAGTGGAAAGCATTCACTTGGAAAGCTCTGCGAATGCATACCCCTTTTTCGAAAGGCCAGAGAGTGAGAGAGCAAGAACTTATCCCCTGGTCTTGGCTCTCTTCATGCCGAGGCTGTTGTAAGGAGAGACCGAACCAGACATTGGAGACCCTTCCTCCCTCAGAGTTCCATTGAGCAAAGCCAACTCTCTGAGCTGCTGTTTCTTGTAGAAATCATGGGTTTCTTCCTAAAATTTGGACAACAGATTGAAGGAGAGGTTAGATTTCATGTATTGTTAAAAGCATCCGGTAAGAGAGGGAACAGGTTAAACGAACCATGGGAGTAAGCAAATCTTCTAAGATTTCACGAGCTTGCATGAGACGTGCATCCACAATCTCGATGGGTAGCTCTGCCTCGACTAAGATATGGAGTGGCTCATTCAGGTGTTCATACCCCGGCTTTCCTCTCATCATTTCCTCCTGCAAGAACGACATGTTTCGGTTTTTAAGTCAAGATAGAAAATAAGCACTGCTTTCCAGCAGCTAATGCTTAGAAATTGTCTCAAAATGGATTGAGATGACAGATACCTTGATTGGATCCTTAATGCTGCCTCTCCCCCTTATCAGGACACGACAATCAGTACTTGCTTCAACTCGTTTGATAGAGTTTCCTCTAGGACCCAGGAGGCGGCCGACAAAATTGTACTGCAACAACATCAAACTAGAGTTATATGCCGGGTAAGCATAATCTACGGGGACAGCAAGAAGAGGAGCATGCATGTACATTTGGGTACTGTTCAACCGGAATATCCACCCTGATTGCTCGCTTAACAATGAGACCCGACGAGCTACCAGGAGAGTTTAGCCAATTTGGTGCTGGTGATGATGAGACAGATCTCTGCAAATGATCAATCAGGACACTGTTGTTAGAAGCCACATCACTTTTTACGCATAAGGTCAGGACATATACTTGCAGCATCAATGGCAACAGAATACTGAAAAGATTAGTCTCTTCCACCAAAACTTGCAATGTGGATCGAGGCATTATCATCTGTAATAACTATCCTAATATTCATAGAGTGGTTACAATGATACGGTCATGTGTTCTTGCAAGCACTGCATCACTTTTACAAGTCAACACTTCACAGCTGCATCTAACATCGATATAACTCCTGCTGGTTACGGAGTATCTGGTTAGTATTGACCTAAGATAAGACCATGTACAACATTACTGTTATTCGTTGTTAGCCCTGGCTACCTGTCATGACGAACTACGATTAAAAACAGTCAAACAAGTTATGTCAGCATAAGTTAAGTCAATAAAGCTTCTATTGCAACAATATGAATTAGATGGAAATAATTTATGTTAATGGTTAGTAGTCATACTTCTGATTGAAATGGTGAAGTCCATCCGTTCACGTCAGCTCTTGCATTTTGAAATATCCCTCCAGAAGACAGAGGGCTAGGGTGGTCAAGCCCAGTCTGACTTAAAACTGAGGCATTCTCCAACAGTGTGGTTACACGCAAAATTTCTGTTCCAAAAATGTCAATTTTCAAAGTAAGATGTACCGGTTAGAATTAGTCAACAAATCAGTTACCAATGGCCACTGCATGAAGAGAGAACATAGTTATCCGAGTTAGTAAAGAATCAACGTTCTGCTCTTACCCTAGTTAAATAGAATGTAACAGAATGATAAAACAAGGAGAACATCCAGTTCTGCTCAAATTAATAGCTTGTATGATCTCTTAGAGGGTCATACAAGTTCATTCTAATCAGTTAAACCTCGCATGGAACATCCACGAGGAAGGACACGACAAACAGAAGTCAGTATATGATTTCAAAAAGAAGGGATTTGAAGTAAAATGCTAAATTACAGGATCTGAAAACCAAAGTACAACCAAAAGATATGTCTTCTTCACAGTCTCTCTAAACTCTCAACTATTTTAAAGGTTACAATACCAACATGCATTTATCGAACATATCTCAAGTACAACGTGCTTTAGGGAAGGATATATTATGTGTTCATCTGTTTGTCTCTCGAACTGTGGTCTCTCTTTTTTCACCACAGTTTAAGGAACCCAACAGCTGCCAATAAACTCTTTTATTTATCCTTCAAGACACTATCTCTACATGATCTAGTTTTAAATTCTAATAAGTCATTGTACTTTTGCAGAAAAAGAATAATTGTGTATGTTGTTCATCCACTTCTCGGAGGCATCACTTAGTGTTTATCAATTGTATGAGCATTGTAATTCCGAAGCAAGGAATGAAAATTCTAGAAGATCTTTAGAAAGAAAACTTGAAAAACAATAATGTTTTTTGCTCACTGCTAAAGTGAGATGCTTGACCTCTTTTGTATTTTGGCATTGTTAAAATTTGGGACTAGGGGTTAGGTTAAAGGTTAATCATACAACCAACCAACAATTCAGATTGAACAATGTCTTAGCAGAAAGGCTCACCCTGGTTCAGCAACCGATAGGCATGTGGAAGAACAGGCAAGAATGGACTGAGCTTGTTACGCTCTGCTAGCAACTCTGAAAGATACCTGACAACGGTGAAAGTGAAAATTATCCAAATCAGTATACCCCCAAGCCCAAAATAAACTTCCCACAGAATCGACTCAAGAAGCTCAACATGGTTAAACAATGAACACTAGTGTTATCTATTTCAATTAGATTCAACCTTCCAATTTCAAACCTTAATCATTTTGATTAGATTAAACTACCCATTTTCTTAGGCATTTCGTCATCCAAGCATCAGCACCCGGGTATCAAGGCAACTTCTTTTGGTGAGATGGATCTAATAGATTCCCTAAAAATGAAACTTTTACAGATTCATGAAGATAAGCCAACAATAAAAGGATGGACAAAACCAATGATTCTGCAACATCTTAGGACACAGCCAATCCGATGCTTAATTGGCAGAAACGAACTGGGTAGAAGCAGAATTGAAGTAGATTGAACCTTAGAGAAATCTGAACTAAAAAACGCAAAGGTAGGAGCTGAAACACAAAAATCGGAATCCGATCACAGCATCAACATAGAAATACGGATCCTAGCATACAGAAAACAAACCCAGAAGAAAAACCGACCAAAAAAAACATCCAGATTTGTCAGGAACGTGAAGATCTCAGAAAACAAAGCAGTAAACAAAGATCGGCAGCTATCAGAAGATACAACTAACAGTAAGACACAGAAGAACAAACCAAGGTTTTAATTACTTCTCCTGCTCAACGAGGACCGAGGGCTGTGATCGAAGACCACAGGAGATGTTAGGCGACTGAGGAGCAGACGGAGCCACCGACGGAGACGGAGAGTACGCCATAAACCTACCGCCGGAACCACCGCCACCAGCACCACCTCCACCTCCTCCGCATCCGAGTGACGTCATCATCATCATCTCGACGGCCTCTACCTCCGCAACAACTTCACCAGCGAATCCCCACGGTTCGTCAAAAGAACCAGCCAGACCACCGCACGGATGATCGGAGCTCAGAGAGCAGCAGCCACTGGAGATCGGAAG
>NW_010965373.1:267336-311704 GCF_000463585.1 Tarenaya hassleriana | reverse complement strand
TCGGAAGATGCGGCGACGAAGCAGTCCCGAGACCAGAAAGCTCTTCTACTCTCTCTCTCCCTTTCTCTCTCTCACACACAACACAAGTTTTTTTTTCTTTTTTTCTTTTTTTTTTGGTACTGTAAACCTCCACGTCGGCGGATTTGAGGCATTTTATAGCTGTGGGGACTGGGGAAATGATTAGCTCTTTCTTTTACTTTTTTATATTACGGAAGTGCTTGGTTTTACCGTTCTTGTTCGCTTGGAAGTCTCTTCGTGAACCAGCGGGTCTTATATTGGGCCTGGGCTTTATTTTTTTCAGGACCGGTTTACTGTGTCGAACCGGAACCGGATCGGTCGGAATCATCAAAACGCTGCACATGCAAGCAGGCGGTGCCCAAAAGGTTCGTCGGTGAGGTGCGAGGCTGGAACCAAGCGGAGGTAGGGAAGAGGAGAAATGGAGGGGACGATTCCGTTCAAGAGTCTCCATAGCAGGGAATATCAAGGTCACAAGAAGAAGGTTTTCTTTTTACTCTTGTTTACTCGCTTCAGTTTGGGAATTTAACCAGAAAAACCCTAGCGTTCTGCTGTTTATATGATGCCGAATCGCTTATTTTGGGAAATTTTGTGTCGAAGGTGCATTCGGTGGCTTGGAATTGCGCTGGAACGAAGCTCGCTTCGGGTTCGGTCGATCAAACTGCTCGTATTTGGCACATCGAGCCTTACGGTCATGTAATTGTCTTCCAACTCCGTGAATTTCTTCGAGTTCTGAAGAATTTTTTTTTTGTTCTTTTAGAGTTGCATAAGAGTATCTCAGAGCTGGGTTTTTAGTTTGATAGATGGTTTTACTGTAGTTTGTGTGGAGCGTATAGTTAAGCTTCACGAGAAAAAAAGAGGGTAAAGAATATGAGATTTTGACTCGGAGACTGACGAGTCGGAGTGAGTTCTATACATAGCGTTTAAGCAACTTTTGCTTCAAACGAAACAGTTCAGAACGTTTAATTATCCAAAAGGTTAGATATTTAAGGATAATGAGTTTGGAACTGATGGGTATCGTGTTTTCTTGATGCTGTCGTTTGTTTATATTTGCTTGTGTTTGTAATCTGAGTTTTGTTGGCTGTATGGACACAGAGTAAGTTCAAGGACATTGAGCTAAAGGGTCATACTGACAGTGTGGATCAGCTATGTTGGGACCCTAAACATGCCGATCTTGTCGCTACTGCATCTGGGGATAAGAGTGTTCGTCTCTGGGATGCTCGTAGTAAGTTCATGCTCCAATATATTCACTTTTTTTTTTAATCTCAAACACTTTTAGATAATTTGCAAATTATGATATGGCAAATATCGAGTTTACAAGGATATGATTAGTCATGAACTGGTAAAACAAACAAATTATGATAAGGGTAATCGGGTTGTGAATATGTTCTGTTGTCATGTGGTTGGTTACAAAAAGATGAAGAAGTTTCTAAGGCATGTCTTCTCTGAGTTATGCAGGTGGAAAATGCACACAACAAGCCGAACTTAGCGGGGAGAATATCAACATCACCTACAAACCCGACGGCACACACATAGCAGTTGGTAATAGGGTATCTCCTTCCTCGAGTATCGGGATCTGCAACTGAACTGTTTATGCATTGGAATGGTTGGGATTTGTCCGGCCTTGCGGAGTTATCGGGTGATATTATGATTAATGTGCTTACATTTCTTAACCCGTCTATGTAGGATGACGAACTAACAGTTTTGGACGTTCGTAAGTTTAAGCCTCTACACAGGCGCAAGTTCAACTATGAGGTAATGCCAGTTTTAGCAGTTTCGATGCTTCATGCAATATTTCGAAAATGGCAAAGTGCGTTTCTTTTCTGTTCTATATCCAGCTAGTGTGGTGTAGTTTTATTTTTCCCGAGTTACAATAGAGACTTGTTTGTCAATAGTTACTGCATGCTGCATAATCGAAGAAATAGAATATAATGTTCTACCATTGCCCGGTCGAGAAATATATTTTCTCCCGCTTTATGGATCATTCATCTTCTTTGAACAACAGGTAAATGAGATTGCTTGGAACCTGTCAGAAGACCTTTTTTTCTTGACTACCGGACTCGGTGAGGATTTTAAGTTATGTCCTCTTCATGCACATCATTTCCCGACCAAATATATGATATCGATGAAATTATCTTATTGCATAGTTTCTTTCTTACGTTCATCTATTTAGGTACTGTTGAGGTTCTGGCATATCCATCTCTTCATCGTCTCGACACTGTCACAGCTCACACAGCTGGGTGCTATTGCATTGCAATTGACCCGAAAGGAAGGTGTGCTTTATTTTCAATTTTTCGACAAATTTCTTGCAAGTGCTTGGACTAATTGCTTACATCCACTGTTTTTTTCCGAGACATACTTGAGAAAGTTACGACTGGATGAAAAGATAATCTTCCAATTCGTCTTCACCTTCACAGGTATTTTGCTGTCGGGAGTGCGGATTCTTTGGTCAGCCTCTGGGATATCTCGGACATGCTTTGTCTGAGAACATTCACCAAACTTGAGTGAGTCCCCATCTTTAATGAAAAAAAAATGTTTCGTTTTTTAATTTCTGTCGAGAAAAGAACGAGTTTACAATGTACTGCACCCACAGGTGGCCCGTGAGGACGATAAGCTTCAACTACACAGGAGATTACATCGCTTCTGCAAGTGAGGATTTGTTCATCGATATAGTATGTTTTTTTTTTCGGAATCTGTTACCCTCTTCTGCTTATATTTCTTCGTGGAGTTTTAACTGATGCTCACGTCTACCCATTAACCGTCATTGCCAATGCAGTCTAACGTCCAGACCGGGCGGACGGTCCATCAGATTCCATGCCGAGCTGCCATTAACAGCGTGGAGTGGAACCCTAAACACGATTTACTCGCGTACGCAGGTGACGATAAGAATCCAAAATATAATAGCGATGAAGGTACCGCAACTCTCAATCTCCTTCCATTGTTAAGTCATATCACTAATCACAAGCTCGCCGTCAATGGTCTTTCCCGGCATGAATGGTTTATTTACAAGCTCTTCGATCTTCTTCTTGCAGGTGTTTTCCGAGTATTTGGTTTTGAAAGCTCGTAACAAGGAGGTTTCCGGGGATGAAGTTGTGATTTCGGGATGACAACATCACCCAAAAACTCGATCCGATCCGAAAAGCATTTAAAAAAATTTGGGTATCTTGATATTTTCGGCCGGATTCGGGTAATAATGTTTTCCAATTTCAGTTTTTTGTTATAACATTTTGCTCTATTTATATTTTGTCATTGTAGATGAAAAAAAGTTTAAATGGTAGATGGAAAAGAAAAAAAAAGAGAGCTTTATTTACATTTTCAGTTTTCAGATCACCAACCAACCACACACATAAATATTTTATTTTATTTTTCTAACAACCTCGTATAATTCCCCAAGGAACAACCTCATCATGATCATATATATATATATAATCATAGAAGCTAGTTCCAAGATCTCCGGAGAAAATCAGACCATATGATTGATGAGATCATCAGCCTGTAAATCCCACAAGACACTGTCCACGTTGAACACATTGTTCCTCATCATCATCATCTGATCTTCCTCCATCTTCGGCCCCGCTCCTCCGCCGTGGCTCCTCCACGTCCCCGCCGGAGAAACCGGCTCCTCGTTCACGAACGACGACGACGATCCGTACGAGAACCCATTCGTCGAAACTCTCCCGAAATCGCCAGATCCATCATCCCACAGCTTCATCCCCGGATCTAAAGCGTCTACCTTTACCTTACCCTCCATGCCCATCTCGTTGTTCTCGACGACGTTAACCTTAGCTGACGCAACATTATGGCTAGGGTTAGGGTTAGTGTCAGGGTTTGAGAAGTTGATGAGGTTGAGATCTACGCGTTTCTTGGTGAGCAGGTGAAGCATTTCGTCCTTGAAGCAGCCGAGGGCGGCTTCAGCCAGGTGAGATACCTGAGGAGGGTTCAAAGTGGTTGTGATCTCCGCCATTAGATGAGAGAATGGTTTGTGGGTCACCGGATCGATCCCCATTCCCGACAGCTTCTTCTTCAGTTTCGTGTTCCAGTAGTTCTTCACGTCATTGTCCGTCCTTCCGGGAAGCTGCGCTGCGATCAGCGACCACCTGTCGGAAAGGAAAAAAAACAGCAAAGAACAACGTTTCGTTACATTGCTTGTTTCGCAAGGAACTATGATGTTTTCGAGAATCTTTTGCTGATTCTTCTGCAAGAAACCAGAGGAGAATTTGAAGTATCTAACCCCAACCCGCCATTGGTGTTGAAGATTTGAACCGTATATCAAAAGTTCAAAACTTAATTTAACCCTCAATTATTCACTCCATGTATATAATCTTTCAGATGTTTCCTTTACTTCATTCGCAAGTTATATACCCGCAATTCTACATATACTATATATATATACTGCAATCTCGGTTATATGTATAGATAATAGAATATACGTGTAGACATACCTGTTTCCGAGAACGGAGTGGTACTTGACGATGGTATGCTCTTCTGCTTCCGAAAACTGGCCGTGTTTCAGATCCGGACGCAGATAATTCGTCCAGCGCAGCCTGCAACTCTTCCCGCATCTCTGGAGACCTGTTTTACACCAAAAAAAGGATCAAGGGAACGCATTATATATACGAGTGCATGTACATATATATGTATGTATATATTAATAGAATTGGAAGGTGATATAAACTTGTACCGGCGTTCTTGGGGATGAGACGCCAGTTACGAGTGCCGTGTTGGGCGATGTAAGAAGCCAGCTTGTTGTCTTCCTCCGGAGTCCATTGCCCTCTCTTCACATTCTCCTTCTCACAGCATGGAATCCGACCCATCTCCCTCTCTGTCTCTCTCTCTCTTTTATTCGCCTCCTCGACGATTAATTAAAACCCGAAATCTTCAAAAAATAATCCTTTCTTTCTTTTATAAATGGATGGAGATCAAAGAAAACGGCCTACTTGTTAACCTTTTCTCTTTTTTTGTGGTGTGGTGGTGCCTTTGAGGGGAAGAAGGAAGAAAGTGTGTGTATATGTGTATATATAAATAATGTTAAACAAGTGGAGAATGTAAATGGATGAGAAAATGGGTGTTTGTTATATAAGCAAAATAAGTGAGCATATAATATAAATAAATAAAATAAAAATAAATATTGCATGAAGGGGGAGGCATCAAAGGTGCATGAGCTGATTAAAGAATTCAACGCTGCTGAGCGTGTGAGTGATCGGCCGGTAGGTCACCCACTCGACGCCTGGTCAACCCCCCTTCCATATTGCTTCTCTCCTCTTTTTTTTTTTTTTTTTACGTAAATTGTGTTGAATTTTGGAGAATTCAAGTGGACCTAGGATATTTTCTCTTGTATGCTTTTGAAAAAAAATGGAGTATATTGGTACTTATACAATTTATACATTCCAAATCAAATTAAACCGGTTTAAACCGATCTTTACCTCTTTCCATACCATAACGGGTCTTTCTGCCACTGCTATATATATATGTGGGGCAAACGCATAATAATACACAAATTTGTATATAAAAAATCAAATAAATACATGAGGGGTTTTCATAAAATCATGTATAAATATGCGATATATATATATATATATGCATGTGTGTATAAAAATGAGAATTTTCTTAAAAAGTTAAACTGGGGTATAGTTTTGTCTTTTTATTTTCAATTGCAAAGTGTTTTCAAGGTCGCACCCTCGGTGCAAGGCATTACCGTTTTTGTCAGATGCGTATTTGGTAAACCATACTCAAAAGAGAACAAAGTATCCAATTGTGATATATATTTGAAGTCTTTTGTGTGAAGAACAAAATACTTTTGGATCTCGGACTCTGAATTAATACGCCTTGATGGGGTCGACAATTCTAATTTCCATCATATTTATATGTTCTGTATCCACTCAATTTTATATATATATATATATATATATATTTGATTATTTTGGTTTTATAGATAAAGAATACCAAATCGGCGTTTAGAAAATCACAATTTTATGCTATTCAATCCCATTAATCCAGCTATTTTTTTTTTTTTTTTGATAAGCTAATCCAGCTATTGTTTAACGTTAAAGCTTTCAAAATAAATATATTCTGACGAATCAGATAATGGTTATAATTGAACTGAACCAAAATAATAACCTATCAACAAGAGTTGGCAACGAGCATATTTAATATATATTTTCCACGTGTGTGTCATGGATTCGTACACGTGGCAATTGGGTTTCCACAGTATATTAAAAAAAAACCTACCAACAAAGCCGGTCCAATTCTCCCCTACCGCATTTATAAGCAAAAGAAAAGACTAATTAGACTCCTAATAAACCGTTTAAACAAACCCATGAAATCGCACGTGCCTAAACCAAAACAAAGTAGAATAAACATGGATAAAGACTGACGTCATTAATTGCCATCCCAACACAAGCAAGTTCGGAAAAGAACCATCCATCCATATATTATATTTCTATATGTATTGGTAAAGTATTATATTTTCGATATTGAATTAGTATTTGTTATTACCGCTAATTATCAAGATTACAAGATGACAACGCATCGATCACCGATTCCGTGACAGACTTGCGGAACACGAAAGTAGACGCCTCTCCGACAGGGAAAGTGGAGCTACAGTTCCAACCGCTTCCTTTCCTGTTAAGGTAACCTGGGTAGTCCCACCTGCAAAACGGAACCTTCTTAACGAGGCAGAGGCTCTCTTCTTCAGCCAAAGCCTCTATATCCCACTTGTTAAAGGGATACGCTGTCTTGTGAGTCACGTGAACTTCTCCGTCTTCCTTCATAATCTCTCTTGCATTCTTGAAAAACCCTCTCACCAGACCCTGGTGCTGCCTGATCCAAAGCCGCCAAATTAACCAGTAAGTGACTAATAACTATACATATATACTAACATATATATGTGTATATATATATAGATCGGATCACATTAACATATACAAAAGGACTTAATTACATAATGGAAAAACTGTCATGCTCATGCCAGATGACGTCAAACCCTGCATGAGGAAAGTTATAGATGATTCTGTCATGGAGTTTCGGGCGTAGATTGACATCGTGGCTCATGAAATGCACATCAATTCCATGCATGATCGTACACCCTAGGGCCTTCAACTCTTCGATGTTCGCCTTTGCTTCAGTACCGTAGTTACTCTCTAGCTCCTCTACAAACATTGGAAGGCATACATCAAGCGGATCACATTTATAGAAAGATTAGACAAATGAATGAGCTTATAATATCACATAAGTTACGTTTTGAAAAAGCATAAAACCATAAGGTATCTGATACTATTTTCGTCTACGATGAAAAAAAAAATGCGAGTTTTACCGAAAGAATCGAGGGAGGTGGCAGTGATATTGGCAGCAGAGCCAAAGGCTCTGGCCAAAGACACAGAGAAGGAGAAGTCCCCTTCTCCGACAAGCAGAATCTTCTGCTTGCTGCTGTAGTGCTGTAACCATTTCTCTGTTTCCTCTTCCATCGATCGAATCTTCTTTTACATCTTCATAGTTCCATTCTCTGCATGCTCCAAGGAGATAGTGAATACACACATTTATATACATATGCATGCATGCATGCATGGGTCAAAGACGTGGCTTAAATGTTTAGTTCATCTTCTCTTTTAAGTTTTGGCTCCTCGGATTTTGTGGCTTACGCACATCGAAGAGCATTCAAACCATTTCGTTATCCTTTCATTAGTCTCCATGTATATCCACTTATTTTAAATCGAGAAATGATGACTCGTTTGGCTGAATGATGGTTGTGTGGTGGGTAAATACAACATAACACCTTTACTATTCCTTGAAAGGATATACTATATGCTAATACAAACAGATAAATTTAATTATTCAAAACATATTTATTTTGTTTTGGTTAAGCAGGTGTCTTGGTCGAGGTCCATACTAATTTCAGGGTCGGAAGCAAGCTATGTGATTGGAATTATATTCTTTTTCCGGATATGAGATTCGAATTCGGGATGGGACAGATGTTTTGCATTCCTATTACACCGGTTGAGTTATCCAAGTTGGATCAAAATATATTAAACTAAACTAACCAATGGCCACATATATATACAACCCTCAACTAATGAGTCGAGGCTTCGGTCTTGTCTTTTTATTTCAATTGCAAAGTGTCCTGAGGTCGAAGCATGTATGCGTATTTGGTAAACCATAAGTACGGTTTCAAATCGGAAACGTACGGAGAGTGCTCTTGGAAGAGAATGACGTGTTACGGTACTCTATTTATATGTGTAGGCATATCCATACAGTTTTTATATCGTTCTTTTTTTTTTCTTCTCTAATTGAGTTTGGTCATGTAAAGAAAATCAAGCCAAATAATTTCTTAGAAAATATAATTTCCACTTACCAAAATTAAAATCCAACCATTGCTTAATTTTACCACTTGAAAATTTAGATATTCTGAAAATGGTTAGCCACATAACAATATATAATTGCGATAAAATAAACAAGTTCTGAAAAGAAACGCTCATATATTAAATTCAGATATCGGGTATAATATATATAATATAAAAGTACGTAGGGAATTATTATAATCGTTAATCGCTAAGATTAAAAGATGACAGTGCATCGGCCACCGATTCCCCAACAGACTTGCGGAACATGAAAGTAGAAGAGGTTCCGACAGGGAAAGTGGAGTTACACTTGCTACCACTACCTCTCTTGTTAACGTAACCCGGGTAGTCCCATTTGTAAAACGGAACCTTCTTAACAAGACAGAGACTCTCTTCTTCAGCCAAATCCTCTATATCCCACCTGCTAAACGGATCTGTCGTCTTGTGAGTTATGTGAACTTCTCCGTCCACGTCAATCATCCTCCTCGCGTTCTCAAGGAACCCTCTCACCAAACCCTGGTGTTTCCTGATTCAAACCACCACACTAGTAATTACGCGAATCACTATATATATATATATATATGTATCAATGGATGGATCACAAACATAAATAAATGGACTTACTTAATAGTAGAACTATCATATTCTTTACCAATGATGTCAAACCCTGCATGGGGAAAGTTAAAGATGATTCTGTCGAAGCGTTTTGAACACAGATTGACATGTCGGCTCATGATACGCACGTTAACACCATGCATGACCGTACAGCCTAGGCCCTTCAACTCTTCTATGTTCGTCAATGCTTCAGTACCGTAGTCTCGCTCTAATTTCCCTGCGATCACCGCGCGCAATATGGCATGCATGCAACAAGACGAATGACGGCATTAGACAAACTGAAAAGCATAAAAAAAACAAACATATGATTTACGTTATATTGGCTGCAGATCCTACCACGACTGTCGAGGGAGGTGGCCGTGACATTGGCAGCAGAGCCAAAGGCTCTGGCCAGAGACAGGGAGAAGGAGAAGTTCCCTTCTCCGACAAGCAGTATCTTCTGCTTGCTACTGTAGTGCTCTATCCATTTCTCCGTTCCCTCTCCCATCTCTCGAACCCTCTCTTACGTCTTCATGCTTTCGCTCTCTGCATATATTCCGATTAATTCCTACTGTTGTGCACAGATGAACTCACACAGTTATATACACACATACATGCACATGCATTATGCATATGGGTCGAAGCTAGCTGTCGCTTAAATGTTCAGTTCTTCTTTAATTACTTAGTCAAGTAATTTGGCTCCTCGGGCGATGCGTTGTGGTTTAATTGTGCACGTCGAAGAGCATTCAAACCATTCGTAATCCGTTCATTAATCTCCATACACCCACTCCTTTTTTTTTTTAACTCGTTTGATTTAAGGAAGGTTGTGGGTAAATAAATAAGTGGAGCAGAACATATGTTTCCTATAAGAGATCTTTAGTGTTCCTTGAATGTGAATTCATAGCTACAATGACATGAACGAACCTAGTAAATACATTTAGATTACCAAATACCAATATTACACCGAATACAAATATATAGTGTCCCTAAACGAACATGATTTCTCGTTGATAAAATCACACAGCAATGTTAATTGGTTAAGATTCTTTTTTTTTTCTTGTTTGTTGTCTGCCAAACAATGTATTCTGATTGATGCACCCATTAGAAAAGTGGAGAATATAGATATAGGGGTGAGAAAGAAAGGAATAGGTAGACCTAGACTTATTTGGGAGTGAGGGTCATTAGAAACGATTTAGAAATGTTGAACATTCCGAATGAATTAATCCGAGATCGAAATGAGTGGAGAAGAAGGATTCATGCGACCGATCCCAAATAAATTTGGGAATGAGGCCATGTTGTTATTGTTTGCCAAAATACGAGGGGTTTAATCCTTCTAGAATTTTATACCCATCTTACGGATATCCGATTTTAGGGTATTCGTAATTTTCAAATCCAAATCCAAATCCCGATTTTTCAATATCCGTGAATCCGAATCCAAATCCGGGTAATAGAATTTTTAAAACCGGATACCCACGGATACCCGACTATTATGATTATAAATAATTATATCTTATATTTATATAATATTTTTTTATAAAATATAATTATTTTACATTAAATAATATCATATTTTTAATATTAATTCAAAAAAATTAAATTTATTATTATTTATCTCTTATTATATGATAAGTCTTATATATTTTATCATAATTCATCAAGTTTTATAAATATATCTTCATTTTTTGAAAATTTTATATATGAATATTGTTGTTTTTCTTAAATAAATCCGGATCCGGATATCCGCGAATATCCGACCATTATTCCGGATACCCGTATCCCGGATACTCGTAAATATCAAACCCCGAATACAAATCTTATAGTTAAATATCCGAACCTTCTGGATCTAAATCTAAATTTCTCGATTTTTTCGGGTATCCGATCCGTGCAGCCCCACCCTATTATCACGTCACCAAAACACAAAAATAAGGCGCATGTTGTTAAAGAAAAATCATATTTTTTTATAGGATGAGTCTAACATAACGGATACAATTAATCGTACCTTAAACCGTAAAAGATTAATTTTGGATGCAAAATTTCCTTCTTCGGGTATACTAATATGCCAGTTATAATTAATTTTGTCATGGTTTATTTGATTTTATCGTTTTTTTTATTTTATTTATTTTATTTATTTTGTATTTTGATATAGTCGTTGTAAAGATCTATTCTCTTGGCACGTGGTCTTGGCACGTGGTTAGTGGTTCCATTATTATCGTTTTTGGTAGACATGTGTTGATGTATTTAAAAAGAATTTCAGATGAAATAAAATTTGTAGCTTTCATGGTGAAACTCCTCTCTTACGTTTTTTTTTTCAGCAAAAATATGAAAACAAAAATCTTCTGTTTATTATCATTTTTCTAAATTTAGTTTCTACATATATAATATACTTACTAATACAGCAAAAAGAGTTTTCCCGCTGCCATTATTGTAGAAAAGTCATATTTTACACGTTGGATATAACTTAGTATTGGATATAAATTTATAATTAACTGTATCTTAAACTGTACATAGCTAAGGCGTCACATTAGAATTGAGTATGGACCGTATGCACGGATAATTTTTTTATAAAAAAAGCAGTCAATCGTTATTTATCAAGAGTACTAACCAAGAAAGCAAAAGAAAAGGGCAAAGACATATATTATAATCGTTATATGTTACTAATAAGGATTGGCAATGATAATAATTAGCCGATTAATTGACTAGACTTTGCGGAACATGAAAGTGGATGCATTCCCGACATGGAAAGTGGAGTCGGAGTTCATGGTACATCCTCTCATGTTAACGTAACCTGGATAATAAGACACGAAAAAAGGAACCTCCTTCACGAGACAGAGATTCACTTCTCGACCCAGTGTCTCTACCCCCCACATGTTGTAAGGATGCGTTGTCTTGTGAGTCACGTGGATTTCTCCGTCTTCCTTCACCATCTCTCCTGCGTTCTTGAGAAATCCTCTCACCAAGACCTGGTTGTCCCTGCTCCATGCATCCGTATGTGACAAAAATCTCGGAATTAATTTCCTTCCATTTTCCATCCGATTATATAGACGGAAAGAGCTTAAAAATCCACAAATGGTCACGACGGCGCGTATACGTAGGGCTTACGTAATCATAAAACCTTCGAGTGCGCGGCATATGACGTTAGCCCCTGCATGGGGGAAGTTGAAGACGATCCTGTCGTAGCGTTTGGAACGTAGATCGATGTGTTGGCTCATGGCATGCACATCAACTCCATGCATGATGGTGCATCCCAGGGCCTTCAGTGCTTCTACGTTCGCCACTGCCTCAGTACCGTATTTTTTACGCAGTTCCTCTACCATTAAACACCGCAAATGCATTAATCAAGAGGATGAACAGATTAAAAACGTAAATTAAAGCATAGATTATTAGTATCGGATATCACTTTAGTTCGAGAAATATATATATATATAAGTGAATCTACCATGAGTGTCGAGGGAGGTGGCTGTCATATTGGCGGCTGAACCAAAGGCTCTGGCCAAAGACAGGGAGAAGGAGAAGTTTCCTTCACCAACAAGCAGTATTTGCTGCTTGCTACTGTAGTGATTTAGCCATCTCTCTGTTCCATCTTCCATCTTCAAAACCTTCCCAGCATCTGCAGGCTTTCACTCTCTGCATATCCTACGAATGTTGGGTGTGTGTATATATACACACACATACAAAAGCACGTATTTAGACGCATACATGTACATTCATGGGTCATAGATGCTGCTCAGATGTTTAGTTCATCTTCTTTAAGTTTGGCACCTCGGGCGTTGCGCGTGGTTCATGCACGTTGAAGGGCATTCAAACCATTCATAATCCGTTCCTTAATCTCCATATGTATCCACTCCTTTTGATGGAGAAAACGATGACTTGTTTGGCTGAATTCAGGTTAGAGCGGGACATATATTTCCTCTGATTTTAATTGTAGCATATTAAGAGATATATCTTCACTATTCCTTGGAGATGTGGATCCATAGCTACAAAGTAATCTCTCCGCATGGATTCTTGCCTTGTAAAATTTTACACCAAGGATATAATTTGCTAATCCAAAGACAGAAACTTTCGTAATTCAAAACAAAGAAGACCAAAGTGACATGAATCGCCATATATATCCACATACATGTGAACCCTTCATCGTTACAAACGTCCAATTCTCATCCGTAGGGATCGCGCGAAACCGAGTCATGTATGCTAGGTGGCTAAAGCAGTAAACTTTGCTAAACCCGTAAGAGGAACGAATACGAAGCTGATGAATCAAGGATCAAAGAAGCTGACCTGCTTCTCTTCCTCTGCAAGGCCCTCAATCTTCAGATGGAGTCTTGGCCACGATAGATAATGCCTGTAATCCGCTCTGCAATTCATCCTGCAACATGTCATATATCAGCCTACGCCTCTTAACCAAGCTTTTCCCTTGGAAATTATCCGAAACAATTCTCAAGTTGAAATGCATTTCCCCATCTCCATTACCACCCCTAACACCAGCATGCCCTGCGTGCTGATACGATACATCTTCCACTTCTAATTCAACAGGATTGAGCTCCCTCTCCAGTTTCTCTCTTATCCTCATCCCTCTACTTCCCAAAGCACCAGAATTCGACTCGTTTTCTGAGTTTTGGAGCATATCCCTCCCCGAATCTTCATTCCCACTGGCTCTAGACCCAGAACCCGAATCAGAAACACTTGTTGTATCGTTATCCGCTTCATGAGTAGACCCTTTGTTCTCCTCGGCTTCGACAGCTAATTGAAGAATGCCCTTCCGCATAATAAGGAACCCATTCCTCATCCCTCTACTTCCCAAAGCACCAGAACTCGACTCGTTTTCTGAGTTTTGGAGCATATCCCTTCCCAAGGCATCGTTTTCATCGGCTCTAGACCCAGAACCCGAATCAGGAACACTTGTTTTATCATTATCCGCTTCATGGGTAGATCCTTTGTTCTCCTCGGCTTCGACCGCTAATTGAAGAATGCCCTTCCGCATAATAAGGAACCCATTCCTCATCCCTCTACTTCCCAAAGCACCAGAATTCGACTCGTTTTCCGAGTTTTGGAGCATATCCCTCCCCAAGGCATCGTTTTCATCGGCTCTAGACCCAGAACCCGAACCAGGAACACTTGTTTTATCATTATCCGCTTCATGAGTAGACCCTTTGTTCTCCTCGGCTTCGACCGCTAATTGAAGAATGCCCTTCCGCATAATAAGGTACCCATTCCTCATCCCTCTACTTCCCAAAGCACCAGAATTCGACTCGTTTTCCGAGTTTTGGAGCATATCCCTTCCCAAGGCATCGTTTTCATCGGCTCTAGACCCAGAACCCGAATCAGAAACACTTGTTGTATCGTTATCCGCTTCATGGGTAAATCCTTTGTTCTCCTCGGCTTCGACTGCTAATTGAAGTGCCTTCTTTTGCATCAGCTTCAGCATATTAAGGAACCCATTGTTCCTAGAAGGAGTGAGACTCTGCTGGAATCCGAGAAGAACCGCGAAATCCGGTGTGACCCGCAAGATCTCCGGCACGGGTCTTCCGGACAATCCCTGAACTAGAAGAGCTGCTAGCCCTTTTGTCAGAACCGAATCGGAATCGGCTTCGAACACGACGTTGCGTTCTTCGTCGAAAAAAGCCCTAACCCATACCTGAGAAACGCATCCCTGCACTTTGTTTTCTCTCGTTTTAAACTGGGCATCGAGCGGTTTCAGATTCTTACCGTAGAACAGAAGCTGCTCGTACTTGGCCTTCGGCTCCTGTACCGATCGAAACAGATTGACGATCTCTTGGAGCTCCGGAGGAAGCTCCTTGATCGGTTGAAGCTCCACAGAGCTTGACGGCAACGATGAAGCGGAAAGAGGCGGTGATATTCCCGTCGGTATCTTCTGGAAAGTGATGATGGTCCGACGAAAGGAAGGAAATTCCGGCGGCTTTAGCGGCGACAAGATCAGGGTTTTCGTTGCATGAAGAGAAAACAAGGTTCTCTTGTACGAAACTAAAAGAAGAGATGAGACAAAGCAAGAAGAAGAGATGGATCCCATTTTCGAAGGGAAGATTTCAGAGAGACGGCGATAAAATAATGACAATGACGACGATACCTCATATCATATTTGGCATCCGAAACGCACCGTTTCATCACCTCGGTGCGTAAACCGGTAGATTACCCGGTTAACTCGGGTCGAGTCCTGTTAATTAACAAATTAAGCCCCAAATGGTTGATTCTGAACCTTTTAAAAGTACATGATTCTTTTCGTAAATAAAGAAAATGTCAGCAGTCAAGACTATCATTGGCGGTAGAAGCAATCTCCCATTGCTTTATCAAAGGTTTGATAATCCTCCTCCTCGGGAGCTTCGGGAAGTGGGTCCCATCGAGGAGTTTAAACCACACGCGCCGCCGGAGATAGAGCCGGAAAAT
Organism: Tarenaya hassleriana; assembly: GCF_000463585.1. Classification (NCBI taxonomy): domain Eukaryota; kingdom Viridiplantae; phylum Streptophyta; class Magnoliopsida; order Brassicales; family Cleomaceae; genus Tarenaya; species Tarenaya hassleriana. Next base: position 296,366 of record NW_010965373.1, on the reverse strand, counting down.
GTGTTTGAAATTAGAGCTTGAGTTTTTCCATATTAACACAAACTATAATATTAATAACAAGATGAGGTTGTTCTTGAAAGCCAAACCAAGGCGAATGGGTTTTGTGATTGATTAGGCAAACCAGATGTTCTAACAAAAGAGACAGAAGCAGATTCTCTAACAGGCGGTATCTGAAGGCAGAATTCTCATACCAAAGCTGAGGCAGACATCCTCTGTTGATAAAGAACCTGTAAGAAATTGCAGTAACATCATCAACACCTCCTCGATAAGCCTTTTTTTTCTTTCTCTGAGATCTTTATACATCGGGGAAATACGTTTTTCCGGATTGTGGAAGCAAGATCATCGCCCGAAAACTCTTAGTACGGAGGACGTGAGAGCGGAACTAAGGAACTTCATTCCGGATGATCCACCCGGGAAGTAGGAAATACAGTAGTAAGCCAGCGCAAGAACCTGCTCACAATTGAAATGAGCTGAATGAGCGTAGTTTTTTCAAAGCAAGAACTATGTATGAACATTTCAAATGGTGGATAAGGACAGTTCGACCCATTGGAGGGACGTGAAATGCAAGTGAAGGTGAAATCTTTGTACCTGCAACACGGAGAAGAGAACCGAGAGGATGTAGCTATGGAGCACCATTGATACGTATATGGTACCGACCATTGTTCCAATGAAGCCTAAGGTTAAAGGAAGTCTCTGGAGAAAACACAACAGACGATAGAATTAGAAGACAGAGAAGATAAGAGTATGTACAAGATTAAGGTATGGATATATGTATATATACCTCTCTGGATGACATATGCGCAAGCTGATTTTGTGGGCCACGGAGAGCGAAGAACGATCCAATGATAAATCCGCATCCGAGGGTGAAACATATGGCAAATTTCTGAGGCATGATCACCATGACCGGAAGGAACATTGTAAAAGCGAGGAAAATGAAGAATACACCGGTTGCAAGAAACAGACCAAAGTACATCAGAGCTTTTCCTGAAGGCATACTGCTGGTCGCCGACTGCAGGTTCCCGGGTAGATCTCTAACTCCTTTGGAAACCCTGAAACCATTTATATTCAGATACAAGCTGCAAAATCATACACAGAGATGGCATACTCCAGAAAAAAAAAAGGAAGACTCTGCAAATTTTGAACTGATCATATTCCTATTCAACCATAAGATGGACAGATGAACATGTTCACGCATAGATGGATGATTACATCAAGGTCTCCATACAATTAGACAAGCACCCATATAAGGGCACATACAGTTCATCAAGGCAGTACATCGCATTACATACATCAAACTTACAATGTCCATCAAAATCCATAATAGACACTTTGTTATGATTCATATCATCGCAAGGAAATCTATCAACCTAAGGTCCAAGGAGATCTAAAAATCTGAACTTTGCTCGCAGACTCCAATCCCCCAGTATACTCCTACAACTCTATACGAATATTCTCGACAAGGGAATTCCTTTTCATATAAGACTCATAACCATATATACCAAAATGGCGTTTGAGGCCGAACAGATACGCAATTATCATCAATAAATCTACCAAAGTAGCCCTTCTCCACCATAAATAAGCTAAATCACAGTTGCCCAGGTTCGGATTCTTAGTCTACTTCACTAATTCACTGACGCACAATTCCCACTAAAACCAAGAGTTTCATAATCACCAGATAAACCCCAACAGCAGCAGAATTCATCAAAAAGACCCCAATTTGAAAAGAGATCCGCCGCTTACACACTGAAGGTGCCGGAAACAGTATCGTTGGCAGATCTAACGGCGGATTCGATATCAAATCCGAAGCTTCCGCCGCTTCCAGCCTCCGCATCTTGTGAAGCAGCGTAAGAATTCCAATCTGCGAGGAGAGATGTCCCCGTTTGCTCCTTATTCTGCGGCTGATCTCCGCTGCTATTTCCGCTCATCGAAAACCACCCTTGCATCTTTCGGCTTCTAAATTTTCCAGGGAAACAAACGGTCAAAAAGCTCAGGAACTAAGGTTTCGGAGACGAACCCAGCAGAAGAAAGGATTTGGAGAGATCGAGCAATTACGTTGATGACTAAAACGGCACCGTTTACTCGTCGTTTTTTTTTTAATATGTTTGAAGGAGACGGAGGGAGATTCTCTGCGAAGCGTTCTACCGTGCAACCCCTAAATGTGGGCCCCATATATTGAATGAGGATGAGATTGCACGCACTCAGCGCGTGAAAATTTTCATTTCCAATATCATAGAAGGATCTAGAAACCCTAGGTGCCGGTATAAAGTATTCATTTTCTGCTTTGTCAGCCATTCTCGCTCTGCTTTGCAAGAAAAGAATCGTTCTGCATTCCCGTCTCATAGGTTAAGCCCCAGAGATCGTCGTGGTTCGGAGATGGCGGACACAGAGACGTTTGCCTTCCAGGCGGAGATCAACCAGTTGCTCAGTCTTATCATCAATACCTTTTACAGCAACAAAGAGATCTTTCTCCGTGAGCTCATCAGTAACTCATCCGATGTTCGTATTCTGCCCAGCCCTCATTCTCTATAGCGCGTGTCTTGTTTGATTTATCTTGTGTATGGACCTGTTGATGAGTTCGACTGTTGCATTTGCTGTTATTGTGAGGAAATCTTGCTCGTTAGGCTTACTTTTTTTTTATGGTTGGATAGGTTTTTTGTTGGTAATCAAGTAGGCTACGTAATACGTATCATATGTTGCCACGTTTGCCTCCGTAGTGTGAATTAGAGATCATGATAAAGTAGGTTTAGATCGAATTTCGATTCAGAGTTTCGGGTGGTCTCCGTGGAAATGAATTTGTGTCGTTTGTTCACATTCATTATGTCGAGCTACACGAGAATCTTGTATTGTGGATTTAGTTTTATGACGTTGATGGAACTTGATTTTGGGAGAGTACCACAGAATCGTGGCATGAAGCTTTTTTTTTTTTGGTGTTTGCTCTGAGGTTTGGTAATCATGATTTGAATCCTTTCTAAACGGTGGTTGTTACTTAGAATTGCTATTCATTTCTGATCAACAGGCTCTGGACAAGATTAGATTCGAGTCTTTGACTGACAAGAGCAAGCTCGATGCTCAGCCAGAGCTCTTCATTCACATCATCCCCGACAAAGCCAACAACACCTTGTCTATTATTGACAGTGGTATCGGAATGACCAAAGCTGGTAAGTTTTCATGTCAGAGCGCGTGAAAATGTTTTAGCGTTCTGCATGCTTATGGGCATTTGTTAAACAGGCTGTTGATGTTTTACGGATGATGTTGTACAGACTTGGTCAACAATCTCGGTACCATTGCCAGGTCTGGTACCAAGGAATTCATGGAAGCGTTGGCTGCGGGTGCTGATGTGAGCATGATCGGGCAATTCGGTGTTGGTTTCTACTCGGCTTACTTGGTTGCTGAGAAGGTCATAGTCACGACAAAGCACAACGACGATGAACAATATGTGTGGGAATCTCAAGCCGGTGGGTCATTCACCGTGACCCGAGACACCTCCGGTGAGAACCTCGGTAGGGGTACGAAGATAACTCTCCACCTCAAGGAAGACCAGCTTGAGTACCTCGAGGAACGCCGGCTCAAGGATTTGATCAAGAAGCACTCTGAGTTCATCAGCTACCCGATCTCTCTGTGGGTCGAGAAGACAATCGAGAAGGAGATTTCCGATGATGAGGATGAGGAAGAGAAGAAGGATGAGGAAGGAAAAGTTGAGGAGGTGGATGAGGAAAAGGAAAAGGAAGAGAAGAAAAAGAAGAAGATCAAAGAGGTTTCTCATGAATGGTCTTTGGTCAACAAGCAGAAACCTATCTGGATGAGGAAACCCGAGGAGATCACCAAGGAGGAGTATGCCGCCTTCTACAAGAGTCTTTCCAACGACTGGGAAGAGCACTTGGCTGTCAAGCACTTCTCAGTCGAGGGGCAGCTCGAGTTCAAGGCGATTCTCTTCGTCCCGAAGAGAGCACCGTTCGATTTGTTCGACACGAGGAAGAAACCCAACAACATCAAGCTCTATGTCCGACGTGTCTTCATCATGGACAACTGTGAAGAGATCATCCCAGAGTACCTTGGCTTTGTGAAGGGTATCGTAGATTCCGAGGACTTGCCTCTCAACATCTCACGAGAAATGCTGCAGCAGAACAAGATCCTGAAGGTCATCCGCAAGAACCTGGTGAAGAAATGCATCGAGCTCTTCTTTGAGATTGCTGAGAACAAGGAAGACTACAACAAATTCTACGAGGCATTCTCCAAGAACCTCAAGCTCGGAATCCATGAGGATTCTCAGAACAGAACCAAGATTGCTGAGTTGCTCCGTTACCACTCAACCAAAAGCGGCGACGAGTTGACCAGTCTGAAGGATTACGTGACGAGGATGAAGGAAGGACAGCAAGACATTTACTACATCACTGGCGAGAGCAAGAAAGCCGTGGAGAACTCCCCATTCCTTGAGAAGCTGAAGAAGAAAGGGTACGAAGTCCTATTCATGGTGGATGCCATCGACGAATACGCAATTGGTCAGCTCAAGGAATTCGAGGGCAAGAAGCTTGTGTCTGCCACCAAGGAAGGTCTAAAGCTCGACGAATCAGAGGACGAGAAGAAAAAGAAGGAAGAGCTGAAGGAGAAGTTCGAGAATCTCTGCAAGGTGATAAAGGACGTGTTGGGAGACAAGGTCGAGAAGGTGGTAGTGTCGGACCGTGTCGTCGATTCCCCGTGCTGTCTGGTGACGGGAGAGTACGGATGGACAGCGAACATGGAGAGGATCATGAAGGCGCAGGCACTGAGAGACAGCAGCATGGCGGGATACATGTCGAGCAAGAAGACGATGGAGATTAACCCGGAGAATCCGATATTGGACGAGCTGAGGAAGAGGGCTGAGGCAGACAAGAACGACAAGTCGGTGAAGGATCTCGTGCTGCTGCTGTTCGAGACGGCGCTTCTGACGTCGGGGTTCAGCCTGGACGATCCGAACACTTTCGGGAGCAGGATTCATAGGATGCTGAAGCTCGGTCTGAGCATCGATGACGAGGATGATGCTGTTGAGGGAGATTCCGACATGCCTCCGCTCGAAGAGGACGCTGAGGCTGAGGGCAGCAAGATGGAGGAAGTCGACTAAAAAGATCGAGAATGTTATCTTTGTTCATTCGGGTTTTATTTTGGGTTTTGTCTGAAATCAAAGATGTTTTCGTGTTTTTAGTGTTGTGACGTGGACTCTTTTAAGTTAGTCTAATATCCCACCATCTAGCTGCTCTGTTGTCGAACACTAACGCGATTTCTCTAAAAGATCTTCCCACTAGCGTATTTTTCCCAATTATATATATATATATATATATGTGTGTGTGTGTGCGCGCGTGTGTATGTATTGGTTATGTCCATTTTTTACTTTCGGTCGTTCAATTTAATGTGATTCGATTTTTTTGTTTAGCCTTCCAAAATTTTACATTTCCGTTTTTATGCCAGATTTAGGTAAATTAGAGTTTGATTTTGATTTGGATTTGATTTTAAATTAAAATGTTTGTTATTTCAAATAATTAATGTATTATATTCTGTTCAAAAAAGGGTTTTTCTATCATTTTTACATTCGATAGGTTATAGATTTTTTTCGATCAAGAAGTACTCGTAGGATTCGGTTTGGAACAATTCAGTTAATGAATTTTCAAATCGACCAAAACTAGTGATCATATCTATACATATATATATACGTGTATATAAATAGAAAGCTTAAAAAGAAAAACAAAACTCATAAATATAGAGATGTATGACAATAAGGAGAAGAAGAAAAAAAGATTCGAGAGAAAATGTTTCGAGCGTTATTACACATGAGAAACCTGCTCGTATATAACATTTTCTTCTCCCTGTGGCTGTTACTGGTGATGAGCCCTTCTCTGTACAAAATAAGCAATCACACGAGTAACCAACCATATACCTCTATCATACCCATTCACCATCTCTTTGAAAAACTCGCTTCTCAAAAAAAAAAAAAAAAAAGACCAAAGTAAATATGTGAATCTTGTCTTCTCTCATGATGTTGGGATTTGGGGACTCTCTACAGCGGGAGATGCTGTTTGCAGAGGGGACAGCATGAGATTATACGGAGCCATTGGTCCACGCATTTAAGGTGAAACGTATGCGAACACGGCAGCTGCCTCACCTCTTCCTTGTCCCTGTACTTTGCCAAACATATGCAACACTCCTGCAAAAACCCCACTCCGCCCCTTATCAGACAAGAACTCGAAATCTTGAATTCTTGAAAATATTCAAGAACTCGAGTTAAAAAGTAAGGAAACAAGGATACGACTTACTGGATCTTGAGCTGGGGGGTGAGCCGAATCAGAATCCGAAACGTTTTCGATCAGTTTGTATCTCCAGCTGGGGAGGCTGGAAATCTGATCATCAGAGGCTCCTCTGTCTGAAGAACCCATGTTCATGTTGTATCCGAGGAGGCTACTCACGAGCGGAACAACACAACAGAGGAGAAGGAACAACAGGAAAGGGAAGGAATAGCAGAGAGCGTTCCAAGCCAACAGAGAGATGCATAGGACGTGGAGCTTCGGGGCCCGTTGGAACGAACCTAGACGAGAATCGAACACCCACACGTTTCCGATCACAAACCATATCGCAAAGAACAGCTCCAGCGATGTCCTGCATCTGTTCATCAAGTGCCAACACCTGAAGGAAAAAAAAAACCATCGATGAAACTGATGTCCCAAATGCTTGCTGGATGATGAGAGCATCGGTCTTTGAACCACCTTTCTAACGAGTATAGATTGCAAACACGGGACACAGACTCTTAGTTTCCGAGTTGTATGAGACAGGGGAAATCAAGAACATGAGAAACACAACTTCATGCTCGTAATCGTTTTGAAAATCTTTTTAATTTCGAAGATTTGCCCTCTCAAAATTGGAAGAAACTCCCAAAATCTACGATAGGATATATACCATCTGAATCTGATTGTAATCCAAATATCCCAAAGCTATACAACTTTTCAAAACCAGCTGAATAACCAAGAACTTGGTTATGTTTCTATATATCAATCTTGTATTTAACTGAATAACAAAATTTTTGTGATTCTGGAAGTGGACAAAAGTGAATTTTGATAGTTACCTAGTCTCTTCTCTGCCTCTCTGCTGCTCCACATCACCAAGGCCAAGGTCCCCTTGGCTTTGGCTTGTGCTAAGTTGACGGTACCGTCCGTAAAGCAGCATAAGATTGAGCAGACAACCCACATCGTAACCGGTGATCCATAGCCTCACGGGCCAAATAGGCCTCTCCTTCTTCGATGCCGCCAGAGTGAATGTTATAACAGTGATTTGAACCAACAGGGCAATGAGCTCCGACATCATCCAAGTGCTTGAATTGAAAGGATTAGACCCGAGATCAGATCTCGATCCGTTCTGGTAGTGAAACACCCTTCTCAGGAAGATAAACCACCTCGCTCTGGATACCCTCACGGCCAATCGAATCAAGAAAGACGAAGGTGACCTCTCTCGGGCATTAGCCGCATCCTCCATGCGAGTGGTGGTATCACTCCGTGGCGTGGAACTCAACGAAGAGGATGATGAAACGGTGATCGATATACTGGATGATGTCTCCGGTTGAACAGAATAACGGGTATTCATCGGAATTCAAAGACTCAAACTCTCTCCAAGAAACTTCCAAATCAGGGAGTTCGAGCACTCTTCCTGCACCTTAACATGGAAAAAGAAAAGGATTGATACAGAGAATGAAAAAAAAATGCTCAGAAGCATGAGTTATTATTAGCATGCACATGGAATCCGTAAGTACATAGCAAGAAATATCATGGAAAACACGCAGGCTGTAACTAAAGTCACGAGATTCTCATGTCCTAACAATAACTCACGAAAATTCAAAGAGGCATATGATCGAATACCTTATATACAACTGCCCGGAAATCCACCAATACTCCGTACTCGACCTCCTCGATATACCAAAGCTACGTTTACGCTAGAGGGTACGAGAAACATTTCGATCGATAAACGCGAGATTCACATGAGCCCAGAAGAGAAAAACATAAAATTTCTCCGATGGAAACTGAACTTACCACGAAAGCAGAAACCCGAAAAGGGAATACGTGTGTACAAGACGGAGAGCCTGAAACAGCAGGAACGTAAACTTTGAACAGAGTAGGAAACAGAGGAAGATACTTAGAAAGGAACACGAAAAAGGTTGTCCGTGTGGAATCACTGAGAAACCAGAAGAAAAACACGTTCTGATATAGAAGGAGGAGATTGGGAAGAAGAAGAAGAAAGGAGGGTGTTATGAGGATGTCAGAGAAGGTGGAAGTTGGGCGAGAGATGGCGACCAATAATCAAACCTTAAAGCGATTTCTTTAAGCAAAAATATCAAAGCTTTTGTCTTTGATTTTTGCTTTGGTTGCAAGAATCAGACGCGCAGAGAGAGAGAGAAAGAGAGAAGATAACCGTCGGCCTAACCTAACATCTGGGGTTTTGTCTCTCGAGACAGCAACTGCTGCTTCAACCGCAAAACCCCCTCTCTTTCTCAGAGAATTATGGCCAAAGCCAGAGATTATTTTATTTTTTTATTTTTTTTATTGACACGTAATCTTGTGATTTCTATTTATTCATATTATTTATATATATTTATATTATAATATAATAATTTATATAATAATAATAATAATAAGTGGATAAGAAGAACATCTCATTAACGCCATCACTTCGGACGGTATCATCTTACACGATTTATTGCTTCCGCCCATACTTTTATTCAGATTCTATTGTTTTTCATCGGATTTTTAAATTAGCCACGAGCTTATTGGTTCACCAACCATTTACGTTTAAATAAATATAAATACCAATGAACATGATTTTAAAATAAATAAATAGGATAAATCGTGATAATTTACTTTTTGTTCCCCTATGGATAGGTTTACACAATCATTCATCAAATATTATTCTAACAACTTTTAAAACATTTTATCTCATAATTAAATTAATATATGCATAACTAAATTGATAAAATATCATAATAAACAAGTTTACAGATTTGTAGTTACATTATTCTATGGTTTACGGTTTATTTAGTGCATAAATTTAGTAATTTATTTGGATATATATATATATATATATATATATGGACGTACATATTTGAAAAATGGCGGGGGCTATTTCGCGGGTGTTTTACAGATTTGTAGTTACATTATTCTATGGTTTACGGTTTATTTAGTGCATAAATTTAGTAATTTATTTGGATATATATATATATATATATATATGGACGTACATATTTGAAAAATGGCGGGTACTATTACGAGGTTGTGGAACAAGTGGACGGTTGGCCAACCAATCTCAACCAGAAGAGTCTCTTTCATACGCAGTGGAGCCCCGATCCCCTCTCTTCATCTTGTGTCTATTTTAATTATATGGATAATATTCGCAATATTTATTTATATTTAAAAATACCCATCTCTTGTGATTTGTATACATAAATAACTTTAAATTTCTTGTATATTATAAGACATATATAGCGTTTTACGTTCACTTATAATCAGTATAAAAATTTTACTATAAGTAGATCCATTTGTATATATGTAACTAGTAAAGGCTATAGAGATTATTTGGCCACGTTCTTTTTAGGGGGAAAACCTCCGATTTAAGGTAGAGTCCCTCATGGGGGATATTATGGTTGCACGCATTGGTTTAAGTTTGAATCAGGGTTTGTGGTTGGTTAAGACCTTATCTATGTTCACAAGGAACAAGGAACTTATACTAAATTTGGTTTATAGTATATAGTTAGTAATTTTTGTAACACTAAACTAAGATTCAATTTAGGGTAAAACCCCTAAAAAACCTCCAACTTGCAAAAATATATACAAATAAACCTTCAACTTGAAAAACTGTAATTCAATCTCCGAACTTGTAACTTGTCACTGAATAAAACCCCGAACTTGCAAATTATTGCTCTAATAAACATTTGACCGGTTTGACCACAATTTCAGGCGATCAGAAATCCATGTATTAACGGATTGTTGATGTCACTTTATACACGTTGTCAATTTTAATTTAAAAAATGATATCAGCATTCCATCAATACATAGATTTCCGATCACCTGAAATTGTGGTCAAACCGGTCAAAGGTTAAATAGAACAATAATTTGCAAGTTTGAGGTTTTATTCAGTGACAAGTTACAAGTTCGGGGATTGAATGATAGTTTTTTAAGTTGAAGGTTTATTTGTATATATTTTTGCAAGTTGAAGGTTCTTTTGGGGTTTTACCCTTCAATTTATTATTGTAATACTATATATCGGCAAAAAAATAATGATGTAGGACAATCATGATCGAATGTATAGATAATAATCAAATCATAAATAACAAATTTTCATATCGATGACTAATATACAAGAACTCTTAAGTTTTCACGGTTTTTGTTTGTTTCCACTAAATATCATTTAGTTAAATTGGTCAATAAACCTTATGTTAGATGGTAGTTATTCTGTTGGGATATATTTCGATCCTTCTCTTATCACTCCAAGATTCTAGGAATATTTGATTAGATCTGTTTCTATCTTTCCAATATTCTTGTTTCATTCACACCTGTATATATGCGACACTTGAGTACAGATTTGAATAAGAGAGAAACTTTTTCCTTTGTATCATGGAGTTTAACACCTTAAAAGTCGTGGCCGAATGATTGTAACTCTGGTTGTACGGTGCGGTTGAAATACCCATAACCCAAAGATTCTATATTTGACCGAAGAGGAAAAATACAATTTAATTATAATAAAGTTGCATATAACTCAAAATAGATATAATTGGAATGAAGATTCAATAAATCAACCTAATGAATCAAACTGAATATAAAAAAATCAATAATTTTTATAGAAAAAAAGAACTGTTTTGATTATAAATGTAAAAAAAAAAATTGTGCCTTGTAGGGTTCTTTGAGTGGCTCACCATTCATAATGCAAAAATCAAAATTTTAATTCACTGCCTTTATAACCATTTTGATATTTAATTGCTCAATATCATAACCCGAAAAGGTTACTTTTCCAGTTTCTAGGGCAAGTCTAATTAACTTGGCAATTAAACATAGATTCAGCGACGTCTCTCTATATGACACCTGTCCTATTTTGGTTGTAATTCCAAACTTTAAACTTGGCAATTACCCTATATAGGGATGTCAATTAAGCCCGGAGCCCGAAACCCGGTCCGAACCCGCCCGAAAATTATAAGGACATGGACCTAAAAAATGTAGGTTCATTAAACTTCGGGCTTTCGGACCTCGGGCCAAATGGGCTACGGGCCGGTCGGGCCGGACCAGTCGGGTCTCGGGCCGGGCTTGAGACCCGTTAATTTTTTTTTTGTTTTTTCTAACCTTCTTTTCTAAACCAAAGTTTTACCTGTCTATACTTATAAATATGTGTGCCTAAATATATATATATATATATATTTGAACCAAATGATGAACTTTTATATCTTAGTTCCAATTAAACTTTTTAAAGTGACGGGAATTTTGAATTTCTTAACCATATTATATCATATATAATATATATAAATTTACATTTTAGAAAGGTAGAAGTTTTCAAATATATATTTTTAAACCTTTGTTTGTATATGAACATATTGATTTTTTTCTATAGGTTTTAAATTAATTACATCATAGAATTTTTTTTTATATTATGTTTGTTATTTTTTATCACGTTTAAAAGTTTTTAATCGCATGTTGTGGTGTTGGAGAATTGAACAATTGGATAATTTTTTCAATTTTATTTTTATTTGTGAACTAAATAACTTTGTTGTTATCGGTTTTAAAAATATTTTTGTTAAATGTTTCATATTATTATTATTATTATTATTATTATTATTATTATTATTATTATTATTATTATTATTATTATTATTATTATTATTATTATTATTATTATTATTATTATTATTATTATTATTATTATTATTATTATTATTATTATTATTATTATTATTATTATTATCGCAAAAAAAAATTTATTTAATAAAAAGCCCGAAGCCCAGCCCGAACCCGCCCGAAGCCCTGTAGGGTCGGACTCCGGGCCATCGATCCTAGATCCGAAAAATAAATGGGCGGGCCGACTCGACCCGAAAAATTCTAGGCCCGAATTGAACCCGGTCCGAACCCGGCCCGACCCGCCCATTTTACACCCCTAACCCTATATGACACCTGTCCTATTTACGAATAATTCCAAACTTTATCCCAAGTTTTAAATATGATCTTTTATATACATTTGGTATGTCTATTTTCGTATAAAGTCGCGAACCAACCGAGAAATCTTACTTAACGAACATAACTACTTGATATAGGCAAAAAAATCTGTGAACTTTGACCAACACGTGTTTCTCTTCTCCCCAGTGACCGTTCCACTTGACACCATCCGAACATGACACGTGGCTTTTTGGCACGGTCAGAATCTACCCGAAAAATATTTAGTTTTGGATAGGGGTGAGCGTTTCGGGTTTCAGTTCGGTATTCAAGCAGTTCGGTTCAGGAACGGTATTTTCGGTTTTATAAAAAGTATACCAAACTAGAACCGAATGTTAAACGGTTCTGTTCGATTCGGTTTTAGTATCGGTTCAGTTCGGAACGGTACCATTATATGAATACCAAATAAATACCAAACTATAATATTTACACATATATTAGTGGAATATTCGATTTTTAGTTCGGTATTCATATGGTTCGGTTCGGAAAACGGTTCATTCAGTTCTATGAAAAGTGTACCAAATTAAAACCAAACGTTATTCGATTCGGTTCGGTCCGGTTCGATTTCAGGACGGATCGGGTCGGTACTAAATTCCTGAACCAAAATGTCTACTCCTAGTTTTGGGATTAAGTTTTTCTACCGGAGAAAAATCGGATTTTTGTACCGTATTCAATTCGGATTTTGGATTCGATTTGAGTCGGTTTTAAAATAAAAAAATCATTAAGAAAAAGATAATTACACAGGAATTTAGCGGGTGGGCCGAGTCCGGAACTTATAAAGCCGGATTTCGGTTTGATTTTATAGGCCAAAAAAATCGGGTCGACTCGAATTCGAAACTCTCGGATCAAGTGTTGGCTTGGACCGGGTGAGCCTAATTGACACCTCTAGGTAAGAATCAGATCTGTATTCAAAGACTATTTTGTGTTTGTTAATTATGTAATCGAATTTAAAATACAGACAAAAACACGTATAATCGCCTATCTTATCGTATGATTTACAAAATGGAAATCGTATGTTTTCACAAAAATTTTCAAAATTTACAGACATCTTACGAGGTTTCTTTCTGCATTTCGTTTTCCCCCCCTACAACAAACAGAGAGACAACAACGGAGATTCTTATGCTTTACATAAACATTACATGCACAAACGAAATATCGACCAAAAAGATTATAAACAAAATGCACAAATTTTCATCGTCTCCCCTAATGTACATGGATCTCTGAATCCACAACCCGCCATTGAAGAAGCTTCGAAGCTCCTGCAAAAAAAAGAACGACTAGTCGTCGTCACTCTTCTTCGGATCGTTCAGAACAAACTCTGCGTACAGATCCTTCAACGCAATCACCACCGTCGTTATCAACGGCCCCATAATCGCTCCCTGCGTTAAAACAATCAAACTCAGATAAATCTCGTCGTCACATTGCCATTTCCATTCAAGAAATGCGCATATTTTCCCTCGATCTTGAACGTACCTCGAGCGCAGAGGGAAACAGAGTCATCCCACCGATGATGCTGAGTCCGGTAATGTAGGCATTGGATCCCGGAATATCGTCCTGAATCTCGGAAACTCCATAGTCCATGATCACGAGGTGAGTGACCGATAAGGTCACGGCCATTATGTATCTGCCCTCGAGCACGAGCTGCACGGCTGCTGGAACGGTCGCGAACCAGTTCGGGAAGATGGGCAAGAGGGCGCTGATGAAAGCCAGGACGGTTGACATGTACAGGAAGTGTATTCTGTACAGTCTGAACAGAAGCCATGTGAGGCAACCTTGGAAGAACGCGATCTCTGCAGTGGCGAGAAGAACGCTCGAGATGGCTACGTCGAGGACTTCTACATATCTGATTCTTGCGGTTGGCGAGATCGGGAGCATGCTCATGACTTGCTCGGTCACACCTCCAGATTCTGAAGTGATGATAACGTACAGAACCCAGATGAAAACCATCAGCCGGGAGACGAAATTGATGAACTCGGCTGCTCCAGATATGATGGAGTTACCGACCGAGAACATGAATTTGGCACCGCCTCCCACTACTGAGGCGCTGCTGGAAAATACCCGTTGCGAGATGTCCATCCCCTTAACAGCAAACCCTTTTGCTTTCTCGACAAGATCTTCCCGGGTTATTATCAGTTCCCTGAAAATCGCATCGAGCTCTGAATAGATCTGGCTCCACTCCTGATCCTTGATCATCGTCCTCAAACTCATGAGCTTCTCGGTGTAAGGAGACGGGGAAATAAGAGCAGTGGATGGTTCGGATGAACTGTTAGTAGGCTGCGAAATCACGAAATGCTTAATCCCGGTGACTAACTCCGTCATGTTATACTGCATTGCCAAGCTATCGACTTGATCCAACACGGTTTCGTAGAATTTCGTTGTGTACCTATCCACCATTCCCGGGACATCGTTCTCGTCCATCCACTGCTTGATACCGATCTTCTCTGCGTAATTACTCTCTTCGACGTGCGATTTCAGCGAAAACATTGCGTCTTTCCCCTCAACTCCGATCTTGTACGAGAAAAATATCACACCAGTCAAGAATCCGACAATCATGATAACGATCAAACCGATGGCTACAATGGTGTTCAACCTCTTGAGTATCCCTCTGGTGAAATATGCAGAGAAGCGGCTACGCCTGAAGCTGTTGCACCTCAAGGAAGAAACCGCTGAAAGAGTTGAATCCACGTTCTTAGAACTAAACAGAAACCCTAATGCGAGAATCATGAGTGACCCAATTCCACCAATCCTCTCGTAAGCAATCACGAACACACCAAACGAGACTAGCCATCTGACCAATTTCGAAAACCCAGTTCCGTTCTGTCTCGTTCTCTTGGGTTTCGATTTCCTGAGAAAAACCCTAGAACAGACATGCTTGATATCCACAATCGATCCTATGAACACCTTAAATACAGCGACGGGGACAGCGAGGAGGGTTTCTGTGAGACCCAATTTCAAGGGCTCGCTCCAGAAATCGACAAGGGTCTCTTGAATTCCTCTGAGAGGAATCGAGCAGAGAATCGCCCACTGAATCGGCCTCAGATACTCCTGCAAAAGCTTTCCGACGAAATACAGGACGAAAATGGCGAAGGCGAGTCCGGCGTGAGCCATGGCTATGTAGATAGCGAGCCGTACCTGAGGATCAACGGCGGTGAGCGAGGTCTTCCCGGTGTCGTGGGAATTCCGCGGCGGAGCCGGGTTTTCCGGGGGAGGCGCGTGCGGCTTACGCATTGAAGCGGAGCGGAACATGTCCTGCCACGCGAGATTGGCGGAGTTCGATGACTTCGCGTCCGAATCGTAAGGAACCAATTCCATCCACCACTCTCTCTCTCCCTCTCTCTACCCAGAAAAAAAGGAACGATTTTTAAACCTCTGAATAAAGAAAAAAAAACTTTTTTTTTGGCTGCCCTCGAGCTGACAGAGCTCCGAGAAAGAGAAGATGAAGAAGAAACCTTTGCAGCGGGATTATCACGTGGCCTTGTGTCGGTTGACTATTTGACTATTATTAGATACAGATTTTCCCCAGAAAATAATTGAAGGTGACGATGGTTGGTCAAGAAGACTGTATCAAATGCTGCATTTACTAAAATGCCCTCGCCGACCACGACCGCTCACGACGTTGTTATTATGCATGTCTTTTTTTTTTTTTTTGGTAAACGATTATGCATGTCTTTGCTGTGAGTTAGTTCCAAATTACGTAAATAAATACCGAAATATAAACCGTATGATTTTGTTTATAGATATTGTCATTATTAGGAATGGATTTTTATTTTATTTCTTGTGATTTGAATTTAATCAAACAAAGTTGTCAAATGTGATGTGCCCCCCATATGCCTCGAACGAACATGTTCTCCTGTTTCGTTCTTTCATTTTCTTTTTCTTTATGTTTGCAAATCGTCATGTCTACTTCTGGCGCCCAATCACAAGTTTATCTCAAATAAACATCCCAACTTGTTTTTATTTCTATTATTCTATATACTAAACCATACATTTATTTTTTTTAATGGTACTGTACAATATCACATATATTTTCGAATTAAACCATAGCTTTTTAAAACTTGAACGGATGAATTTTCATGGTTTTGGGTAGAAATATTTACTGTGAAAACATAATATTTATATATTAATTCATCGCAAGGAAAGGGGTTTATAAAGATTTTTTTTTTCACTAAATTAAATATTATAGATCATGTGGGCATTAGATAGCGTTCCATGTTTCGGTAGTCACGGTGTTGATAAAAAAAACAATGCAAATGAATTAAAAGATCACATCAAATTCGGTCAATATGTCGATTTGTGCACAAATTTATTAACCTTTTGATTAATATAAGGTCGAAATATCAAAATCCAAACTCCTAATTCATGACAGACTTAATGATTTTTACAGCGTTTACTGTTTAAGAATTAGCAGACAAAGTAGAGCTGGAAATGTCGGTTTACCAAATCCACGAGCAAATCTTTTCCATTATTCTACGTTTTTCGGCTAATAATAATAATAATAGTATCATGATGATGATGATGATGATGATGATGCATAAGTAATAATTGAATTACAACCAATTAATCTGTTTTAATACTGGGATGTGGGCCCACGTAGCAAACCGACCGGTCCATGGTAACAGTATTGGATCGAATTTATTTGGGCTGAATCATTAGGCCCAAATAGCTCTATAAAAGTTTGTGTGGGCTTTAGGAATTATATACTGCTACGGCCCATGATAGTTTTGTCCTTGTGAAGATGTATAAAAGATCAAGGAATTATAACTTATAAGATGTGGGTCCACATTATTACATAATAAAAATGATTGGATACTATAAATGTAAAAAGTTGATGACGTGGCGAGTTTGGAAGTTTTGCGACCCTTCGATGTTCGTAATTTGTAATACATTTACATTTATCTATCAAAACTAATCCAAACATTGAATCATTATAATGATAAATTGCATAAAAATATTATCACAAGAACGAAGAAAGTATACGATGACCCAAATCAACCAATTGACTGATCAAAAGTTTGGAATGTTGGTATTTTTAGAGTAAATGAATGGGGTTTATTAATAATCTCTCAAGAGATTCATAGTTATATGTATTACGGATATGGTGAAGTAGTTAAATATTCGTAAATGATATAATATGGATCGGTGAAACACATATGTGTTTAGCAGTAAAGTTGTTCGGTTTGTGAGTGAGGTATACCTCAATTCGGGTGAAGTAGAACTCAGTCTACATGACGAAAACGAAATTTCCTTTACAGAAATGTAACTCGGTCCGTGTTAGATTTAACTCGGACTGTGTTGATTGTCTGAGGAAAAACTCGTTTTGCACAGAAATTTGACACGGTCCGAGTCAGAAGCAACTCGGTCCGTATCAAGTGTAACTCGGTCCGTGTCAAGTGTAACTCGGTCCGAGTCAAAAGTCTGTGAGAAGTACTTCGTGTTGTGTCAAGTGTAACTCGGAACATGACAGTTAAATACGAACTGATGCGATTCTTCGCGTGAAAACTGCAGATTTTGCAACTTTTGGTAATGTTCTTTGGTGTTTATATACTAAAGACGTCAGAATAAGTTTGGTATGAGATTAATTCCAATTTTGAGAGATTTTGAGAGCACTTTCGGAAGTTTCTTGCAAAAACTATCCCGAGAGTTTTCGTTTATCTTCTTCTTCACGTTTCCTTGTCTGTGCGTTCTTGAACGAGCAATTCTAGAACGTATTTCTCTTCATTGTATCTCAGAATCGTATTCCGGTAGTCCTTACTCGTAACAGACGGAATAACGGTTTTAGGAAAGTGTCTACACGTCTTAAAGAAATATTCGGTCCCTCGGTTCGATTTCATTCTCGTTCTTCCGTTGATTTCCTCCAGATTTCTAACATGGAACACGACCCTGAGAGATTTCTTGAGCATATTTAGAAATAGGGGGTTTAATTGTAAAATGTATTTAAGTTTGTGATCATTATGTAATTAAATGTAAATTCAAGGCGATTAAGTGAAAATTTTGACCTGTTTTATACTTTGCCATCGCCATCGTTAGCAAAGACGAGCTCCTTCCTCCCACAAGTTCTCTTCTTTAATTCTCTCTGCAACTCCGCTGTGATCTTCTTCTGCGTGCGGCGGCGAGTCGTACCGACTCAGTGAGTTACCGATCGAGTTAGAGATGGGCATGGGAAGCAACGGCGAGCTTAGGTATGAGATCTCGCAGAACGCGTACATCAAGCTAGTCCTGCACGCGCTTCGACACAAGACGGCGGCGGTCAACGGAGTTTTAGTCGGCCGAATCAGCCCTAAGGACGATGGCGTTGTGGAGATCTCGGATTCTGTGCCTCTTTTCCACTCCAACCTCGCTCTCCTGCCTCCTCTCGAGATCTCGCTCATCATGGTCTGTGGTTCTTCCTCTTCTTTTCATTTGAAATCGTCTCTTGCTGAAAACTGTCTGCTTTATGTGGGTTGGAATCTAATTTTGAAGTTACGGTCGGAATTTGTTGATGTGCACGTAGAACAGCGAAATTGGCGTTTCACTGTGTGTTACTATACAAGGCATCAGATGGGCGATTCCTCAGTTTGTTATTGTGTAGAATCTGCTGTTTGTTTCCGGGAACGTTTTCTTTGGTTTATAATTGAAGGGACAAGATAAAAGATCTCAAATTGCGTTGGAATTTAACGACTAGAAGTGCTTTCTGCTGTTGCTTATGTCCTCTCAATGCGATTAGGGGTCAGGAGAAATTGCATTCCGATTTTTTTTTTTGTGTGATATGAGAAATTGACTGCTTCTAGTTTACATTTCTTTTTGGCTGGTTGTATTAGATTGAGGAACATTATGTGGCACAAGGTCTGAGCATTGTCGGATACTTTCACGCGAACGAAAGGTTCGGTGATGTTGAACTGTGTGGTGTTGCAAAGAACATTGGTGATCACATTTCTCGATATTTCCCTCAGGCCCCAATTCTCTTGGTGAATATTTGCCCTCTACTCTGTAATGTTGTGAATTCTTATGGCTCGGCTATGTTCTAGCATCTAATTTTGCTCCCTTTCGCTTCTTTTTTAGTTAGACAACAAAAAGTTTGAAGCTTTAGCAAAGGGTAAAGATCGGAGCCCTGTGATGCAGGTTGGTATTTTGAACCACTATCTCAATGACATGCCAACTCCTCCTTATCTACTTCAAGAACACTTTAGATTTTGTTCAAGCAGCTTCTCTTTTGTCAGAGATCTATTATCTTGAGGAATTAGGGATTTTCCATCAGAACTTTGATCGAAGATTCATTTTGGAACATTCTCTTTACTGCTAGATCTCTGGATTATATCTTAAGATCCCCTGAAAAGTGAAAATCCATATGAGCCAGATGCTATGAATATATGGAAAGGCCTATCAATCAGTTTCAGTAGGCTGCGTTGTTTCCTTTAGTAATAATTTTTTCTTTATGAATTTGTTAGCTTTATGTAAGGGATGCTTCCAAGAACTGGAGATTGGTAGGAGCAGACGGAGGCAGCAAGTTACTCTTGAAGGAACCATCGGCTAATGTAGTTTTGTCAGACTACATTTCGTCGGAGAAATGGAAGGACGTTGCAGATTTTGATGACCACCTTGACAATGTCACCAAGTAAGTGAGATAACATTGTACAGTACACTCAGGAAACAGGCAATCCATAATGTTCAGATGTTATTTTCTGTGTTGGGTACTCAAATTCATGTGATTTGATTGCAGGGACTGGCTCAACCCGGGACTTTTCAACTGAAGATGGGCAACAGCTGTTTAAACTTTGTGTTTCCTAATCTTTGGCACCACAAGTTTCTAGATTTTCTTGTTTGCAATACTTAGAATCTTGTTCAATTATTGTTCTGCTACACAAGCAGAGCATGAGAACTCGAAATTTGGATGGAAGGAGATTGACTTGAGAGCTTCTTCACATTCACATGCTTTGAACCTCTTGAATATGTAATGCAAGGCTTTTACCACTGGTACTGCAAAGATCAAAGCCATGTGGATTTGTTTGATCAGGGAACTTTCTTGACAGGATCCAACCAGAAACAGGGGCGAGGAGGTCAATGAGGAAGAACCAGATCAACCCCAGGTATACACAATTCATTCTTTGAGGTATATAACTCACTTATAACCCCCTGATTTGCCACAAGAGAGGAAATGAACACAAAGGGCTGTGCATTGTATGATAGATATTTCATTAGGGTATAAAGAAGGAAAGGGAATGGCAGTGAGCTGTTCATTGATTGGATGAGTTCTTGTTTGGAGATTTTGAATCCTAGTGTGGGACTTTAGCGTTGGAGAAAACATGACAACTCATCCTACATCCCACCTTTGTCAGATCCTGTTTGGAGACTGCATATTAATTACTACTAACTCATCTGGTTAGATTTTTAGATTTCCAGCATCTCCACACACATACATACCCTATTATACAAGATGTATTGATACGCACATGTATATATATGTGGTGTATCATCTTACAAATTAATGTAATGACTTTCTTGTAGTTTCTCTGCAGAGGACAGGATTCAGTCTTGTTTGTGGTTGTGTCTGTCTTCTAAGACATTACATATGGATGGGATATTCCAAAATCCCAAGGGAATTCTTTTTGCATTGCCCAAAGGATCCGACTTTTAAACCTAATTTACATGTTTTCAAAGAGGTTCTTTTGCATTGCCCAAAAGATGCAACCTTTGTAATACTCAGCATCAGCAATATTTTGTTGGAAAAAAAAAACATCAACAAAAAAAAGTAGGGGAAAGAAAGTAAAAGCAAAAAAAAAAAAAAAAAAAAGAAAAAGAAAAAACCAAACTTTTGAAATTTACCACGTTATCATCGACTCCAAAAATGACCTTTTACTTTATTGGGTTTCTCTCTTATGAAGGGTGCGAGAGCGTGTATTCTACGCTCTCACATGGCGCGTCCCTCTTTATGTTTTGCCTAACCATGGCTCGTCTCTTTCTTTTTTGTTTTGGTTCGGCTCTTTTTTCTTTTTATCCCATATGTATTTATCCTATTTTGATATATAATATTTTAAAGGTAATTAGGTTTCATCATATTCCGGATTGGATTATAACCAAATAAAAAAGCGAAAACCAAAATGATTTTAGAAATACTTGAGTTAGGGGCATCTCATGACAGCCATAATAATTGAAACTAAAAAGACAAAGTATCTTCATAAATTATGTAATCTTCTGCAAAGTATGACAGTAATATTTTTAATTAGAATTAGATATTTATGTTATATAACTCATTAAAATGTTTTTTGTCACAATAGAAAAAATATTTTTGAGCCATCTAATAGAAAATAATTGTGTTTATTTATTCAACTATTACACCTAATAAGCATGAGCATCTTTGGTAATGAAGGTGTTGATGATGGAAACCTTTGTCTTCCATTTTGCAGAAAACAAAAATACATTGAAATAATTGAAGCCCTCAAAAAGTTGCAAACTTTTCCTTTGACCCTTCCTCTCTCCTCTCTTTTCATGGTATACCCAACTCTCTTTCCCCACTCTCTCTCCATTTCCATGGAAGGAGATGAGTTCCTCCATTTCTATATCTCTGTCTACAGCGATGCATGAACAGTAGAAGTTGTCTGCTTTTTCACCTTCCTTTTCCTCTTCTTCCCCTGCTAACTCCCCGAGAATCAGGGCAAAAAAAGGGTCTCGAGATCTGTCTATCAGAGCGATTATTCGGGTATTGATTTTTGATTTCTTCTCGTCAAAGCCTGTTCCTTTTTGGGTTTTAGCAACTGGGTTTTTCTTTGTCTCTCTAGATCCGGAAGGAAATTGCTTCGTCGTTCTTGCATTTTGTTGAGATCTGTGTAAGCTTAGGAGGAGAGGACAACCTCTCCTTTGCATGAGCTATCTGTTCTAATCCTTGTTGTGCGTAAGACGATTGAAAAAGTAGAGTGCGCAAAGGGTTTTCTCATGTCGAAATAGCGAATTTCTTGTGGGGTAACTATAATATTGATCAGTGATTCTCAGTGAGACTTGAACTCGACATCTATAACGTGGTTGAGGTAAGATTTGTATTCTGTATGTACGATTTTTTTTTTATAGGATTTCTTTCGATTTTATGCTCTCAATTGGTAATAAAGGAATGATCTTGACGCTTGAGAGTCATACTGGAAACGGACAACTATGGAGGAGCTGCGGCTACTGCTGAGTCTATGTCCAATCCAAAAATAGGGTCTTTTATAGGGTTTATGTGTGTTTTTCTACTTGATTACGGTAAAAATGAAATCTTCACTATCCATGATCGCTGAAGTCTTGATGGTTGATCGTCGCCATGATTGTAACTTTCTGAACAAATCCTAATCTCAGTCTTGGGTTTTAAGGTTGATGTTCTGATGAGTACCTCCCTTCTCCAAGTGACTCCAATGTTTCTTCTTCCTTTGTTTTGTTGTTTTCTTTTCATTCTACTTTGACCTTCTTTTTGTTTCACACGCAGATCATGCAAGTGTTTGATGAAATCTGTGGTGGTATTGGTAAGTGGAGTTTAGAGTAGTTCCCAGAATCTCGGGAGCTATGTGATGGGTTGCTAGTATCTAGTGCGCTTGACTATTTTCCTCCTCCATGGCGACGGGATCTGGCTCTGGAGTTCACCCAGAAAAGGAAAGGGAAAAGGGTGATATGCAAAGCCCAGAAGAAGGGACACTTTCTAACTCCAGTCAAAGTAATTCGGTCAACACTTTGGCGGATCAAGTATCGTCAAGTTTGTCTTTTGCTAATCCAAGTAGTGACGGCAAAACCAGCAGGAGTGCTAGACTTAGCGAGCAGCCTGATCTTGCTGAGAGCGGGAAGAGTAGCAATTGTAGACCAAGTACAAGCAGTGATGTAAGTGATGAAAGCACTTGTAGCAGCTTAAGTAGCATTAACAAGCCTCACAAGGCGAATGATGTGAGGTGGGAGGCAATACAAGCTGTCCGGTCCAAGCATGGTGTTCTGGGTTTGAACCATTTTAGGCTCTTGAAGAGACTGGGATGCGGGGATATTGGAACTGTCCATCTTGCTGAGTTGAACGGGACAAAGTGTTATTTTGCGATGAAGATTATGGACAAAGCTGCTTTGGCTAGCCGTAAGAAGCTTCTCCGAGCTCAAACCGAGAGGGAGATATTGCAATGCCTTGATCACCCTTTTCTTCCGACATTGTATAGTCATTTCGAGACTGAGAAGTTCTCGTGTTTGGTTATGGAGTTCTGCCCTGGAGGTGACTTGCATACCCTTCGACAAAGGCAGCCTGGAAAGCGTTTCCCCGAACAAGCAGCAAAGTAAGACAATCATAATCCACTAAACTGTCCAATCTTTAAACTATTCTCGTGTCATCATATGTGTTCTTTGTTCTTTCAGGTTTTATGTAGCGGAGGTACTCCTTGCTCTGGAATACCTCCACATGCTCGGAATCATTTACCGTGATCTAAAGCCGGAGAATGTTCTCGTGAGAGAAGATGGGCATGTGATGCTTTCGGACTTTGATCTCTCCCTCAGGTGTACTGTTAGTCTTACAGTAGTGAGATCAACTGCTCTTGGGCCCGAATCTTTGCAAAAGAATTCAGTCTATTGTGCTCAACCTGCATGCATCCAACAACCATCTTGCATGGCCATGGCTCCCACCACATGTTTTTCTCCACGGTTCTTCTCCAGTAAATCGAAGAAAGACAAGAAAATAAAAAACGAGACAGGAAATCAGGTCAGCCCACTGCCTGAGCTAATAGCTGAGCCAACAAGTGCTCGTTCGATGTCATTTGTCGGCACACATGAATACTTGGCTCCTGAAATCATCAAAGGAGAAGGCCATGGAAGTGCAGTTGATTGGTGGACTTTCGGGATCTTTCTATATGAGCTATTGTTCGGTAAAACCCCATTCAAAGGGTCAGGCAACCGGGCTACGCTCTTCAACGTTGTGGGCCAGCCTCTACGTTTCCCTGAATCTCCTGTTGTCAGTTTTGCAGCAAGAGATTTGATTAGGAGCTTGCTTGTGAAGGAACCACATCACAGATTAGCGTATAAGCGTGGAGCAACGGAGATAAAGCAACATCCTTTCTTCGAAGGAGTGAATTGGGCTCTGGTTAGATGTGCAAGTCCTCCTGAGATACCGAAACCCGTTGAGCTTGAGAGTGTTCCTGCTCTGACAACATCTACCAGTGGCAGATCCGACCCGAGTAATAAAAACTATCTGGAGTTCGACTTCTTCTGAGATTGCTCACTATGAACTGCCTTAGATCCTCATATGGTTCCTTTGCAATGGCAGATCTGTTTTAGTCTGTTGATGTTCTTAAAAGGGTTTTCAAAAAATGTGTCGACTTTTAAATTCTTTTTCACGTTTTTCTTGGAAAAGTTCCGAGCTTTGTAATTCTGCAACATAAAATTGTTCACTCTTTTCTGTGCTGATGTTTTCTTGCACCCTTCAGTGAAAGAACGTCTTTACAAGTTCACATTAGCATTAGCAGCACAAAGTTAGCAAATCTTTACTCATTTTGTTTCTGTCAGAGACAATGTTGAAGCTTATGGAAGAAAGCAACTCTCTTTCTGAAGTGAGCTCGTTTACTACAGAAAAAAAACATGTTTCTCCTTTTATCCTAAAGCTGCTGCTGATTTCAAACCATGCTCATCTTGCAAACACAGATTTCTGCTGTTCTTCTACTTTGCATACAGCCCGACAAGTATGACCCCTGTCTTAAACAGTTCACAACTGCACAACAACCCGCAAAACTGAAGCAGCATCAGAAGGGTTTTTCCCGGGGAAGATAAGAAGGAGATCCCCCTTCGACTTGATTCTTCTTCCTGTGAAATATTCCCACTTAGATTCGGTAGAAGTACTTTCTTTGAGATGACGGAGGTTTTCGTCTTTTCCAGTTTGTGGATCTCGACCCTTCTCTCTGCAAGCTTCTTCTATTTCGGGACTTTGTAATTGTGCGGTGATGATTCAGTGGACACCTTCTCGGCTTCAGCAAGAATCCTTTGCTCTCTTTCACGTCACCTTCTAAGTTCACATTCCACAGCCTTCTTGGCTGCCTCGGCCATATCTGCCTTCTCCAGTGCTTCTTGGGTTGCAGTTTTTAAATGCTCGATATCCTTTTGTGACATCTCTAACTTCTTCAACGACTCATTCTCACTAGCTCTCACTGCTTCCGCCTGGGCCAATGCAGCAGCCACTTTCATTTCAGCTAACTTAACAGATTCCTCTGCTTTTGTGCTCAAGGACTCGAATTCTTCACGAGGCATTGTGATCTGCGTGGCACCAGTTTCAGATGTCAAAGTACGTGCACTGTTGGTTTTTTCAGACATGGAATTTATCTGTTCAAGCACTCTTGTCTCAGCAGCTTGTGCTTCTTCTACATCCTCTTGAGCAACCCTAAGGTTAAGCTCTACATCTTCAAGAGCAACATGTGCAGCTTCTGCTTCCTTCCTCAACTCCTCGGCCTTGATTCTCATTTCTTCAGATTCTCGTCGGATAGACTCTCTCAGAAGATAATTGGTTGAGTTCTGAGATCATGTCTTCAAAAGCACCCTTTGTTTGAGATTCCTCTGCAAGGCATGCTTCAAGCTTGGTCTTATCCTTCCTTAGCTTGAGCTGAAGATTTCCAGCCACAGATTCCGATTGAGCTTCTTCTATCTTTAGTTCAGCCTGTTCCTTCTTCACATTGTCCAGTTCTGTTTTGAGAGATTTCCCCAACTCCTTTAGATTTTTCTCTCCTAGGACAGAGTTTCTTAAGGGACTCCTTTGCATCATCCAAATCAACTGTCACATTTCTCACAGAATCCATATCTGATGCTTTTGCATTCTCCATTTGTTTCTGCAATGAGCTGATTTCGTTATATGTTTCAACCAGCTGCATTTCAAGTTTTTTTATTAGTTCAGGTTCGAACCCGTTCTTCAAACTGAGCAATTTCTTTGTCGACTCTTCCATGCTAGCCTTATATGATTGCTTCTGAATATCCTTCTCTGCAAATACTCGAGCTTTCTCTTTCAGCGTTTGCAAACATGCAAGCTTCATCTGTTTCAACAGATTCATTAGCGGCCAAAATTTTCCTTTCGGAGCTCTCTAATCTTCTCAGAGTTGGCTTCAACCGCTTTCTTAGCTTCCTTTACAGTATCTAAAGCAGCAGTCTTTATCTCCAAAATTTCATTTGAATCCTGATGGATTTTTTTCACTTCTTGCTTCGCGATATCAAGCTGACTAAGTACTGCCCCAAACCGTTCCATGGCATTTTTGTGTCCTGCTTCTGTGCATCACTGGATGAGGGAACACTTCCTGATTTTGCTTCCTCGATTCTTTGCAGCTTCTGTCACCATAATTGCCGAATCTCTTGTTTCATTGACCGCATTCAGCCTGTTGGTAAGATCATAAACCGTCCTTTTAGCTTGTTCGAGCTCAGCCAAAGCTTCCTCCTTTGTTGTTTCGGCATTCTTAAGCTGTTCTTTTAACTGGTTGAGCTCCTTCTGTTCCAAGTGAGGCTGCAACTCCTTAGCCAAAACTCTCTGCACCGAGACAAGGACAGAAGAATGACATTTTTTTAGATTCGGCATGTAATACAGTTTCTCTCAACTAATTCACCACTCTTAAACCGTTAGAAGAAGACAAAAGTCTCAACCTCAATACAAACACTTCATCACTTCTACAGTGAGAAAGAAATGGTTCCATTGACTAAACTTGTGCTGCAAATGCTAAACCATGTAACATGACGTATATACAAGCAGCCATGCATGATGCCCATGTCAATCCAAACCTAAAGACCGCAGGTTTCTTTTTAGGTTAATCTTTTTTCTGAGCTGAAATGTTTCCCAGGACAAGGGGTTCATGACAGTAAAATGTGTCAGAGAAGCTCCTGTAGAGAACCACATCAAGAGGAAGATTTTATCTCGGCGGGCTGAGGGCTCGATTTTCTGATGACGGGGTTTTCACCAGAATGAGCACTTTCGCCGAAAAGGGTAACGATATCTTTAACGGATTGAAAGGGTGCACTTGTATCTATCTCCCCTACCTCCACTTTTGAAGACCCCGTAGAATTTCGGCGTCCCCTAGCAACCATATTTCATTTTCTTATAAAGCCTCAGACTAATCCAAGATCAACCTTTGCACTAAAACGCAACATTTTGAAATTCAGTTTCAGCTTGAGATTCATACACACGCTTAAGTTCTGACAAATCTGATAAACTCAATCTGCCTCAAGAACTGTAAACCAAACTGCAGAAAGTTCATAGTGTCCATTAGAAACCAGACACGCCCTTGTTCTGATTATGCCATGTTACCACTTAACATATCATAATCAAATGCATCATGATCACTCCATTCTGATTCAACTTCTAGAATTTTGATATCTATTCGATTCTTTCAGAAGATTTGACAAATATAACAAGTTACGTGACATTAACAGAACAAAATAAACTGAAACCATAAGAACATGTTAGCACACAAGACAAACGAAAGATGAAAAGGTTTCACCTTTTACTTGATCTGCTGAAACCCAACGGACAATGGCCGAGGGTAACCAAAATCGCTGCAACAGCACAGCATATGCCGTAAAAAAACAAAGATCAAACAGTCAAATTCAGGAAAGAACCACAACCTGAGACGGTTTTCTCACACTTTCACGCCGACGGAAATATCTCAGAACCAGAGGCGAAAAGTCTCGATTTGCTTACGATATTCGTCTTCTTCCCCGGAAATTTGACGCCCGTCGACCCCAAAGAGGAAACCCAGAAACGAAAAATCAAAGATCAGCAAGAAAATCTAAGAAAGAATACGGAGGAAAGTTTTCTCTCTCGGCAAGGAAAAAAAAGAGAAACAGACGAAAGCCTTTGCTCGGGAAATGGCTTCCCGGGTCTCGACCTAGAACAAAGACTAAATAAGGAATCGAGAAGAGAAAGATGAAGGAAAAAGGCTCCGAGCTTGGGCAGCAAAGCGAGTGGAGAAAGCGACGAAGTTGGATGCGTTTTTTGGAGGACAATTGGCAACTTCTGATTGGCCGTCGGTGAAATTCTTATTTTTCCCTTTTTTTTTGGGTAATGTGAACTGTGAAAGTGTCCGTCGGTGAAATTTTCGTGCCACTATGGACGGCGATTCGGTGATTATTCTATTTCCATAATATTTCGTCTTACGTGTCCATAAAATTTAATTTTTTCTAATCCAACGTTAAACTTTAGATGCAGCCTCACTTATATCCGAAGCCCGATCAGAGAGAGAGAGATGGGTACATGTATAGAAATCACAAGAAAAGAAAAAAAAAACACTAAAATATTTATGTTCCGTGAAAAATGCTACTATTTATAAACCAAAGTAAAATATCCAAAAATAGAATAAAACCATATCATATATATATAGAAAAATATATTAACGTTTAAAAAAACCCCGAGTGGCGTCATGAATTAATTCGCAGTGATAATGTCTCTACATGCAATTATCATTAGGGTCTGCGAAAAGATAAACCAGGTTTCAACATTGATTATTGCTCACTATTATAATTTTATGATTAGAATAATTAAATTGATTAGCCGCGTCGACAGGACTGAAACACATTGGCCTCTGGTGGAAAAAACCCGCATGAAAATCATTACATACAACAAATACAGACACAATCACAAGTCTGTTCTGTTTTGTTCTGTGTTCTTCCCAAACCCCGTGGCAATGGCAACATGATTTTTAACAGCACTTTAAAGAGACAACATCAGTGATTCTGCTTCAGCTCCCAGCATCTGGGAACTTATGTTGAAGAAGAGAAATAACAGAAAGAACATGCTTAAGAACAGTGGAAAGCATTTCAACCTCTTGCAATACCTTGTCAAGAATCCGCAGATGGAGATTGTATGCAGCAAAGCCATTTTTTCTGAAAAGACATCCAGTGTAGGGA
>NW_010965373.1:262940-267047 GCF_000463585.1 Tarenaya hassleriana | reverse complement strand
TGTAGGGAAGAACAGAAAAGAATTAGACCCAAACCGAAACCCGAAATGGTTGCCATGGATAGAGAGATTCAGAAGAGTGAAAGTGTCATTGGGGGATATGTTATTACTTACAGGAGGGGGTTTACTAGGAGCTGCACCATGCTTGGCATGAGTCTCGTTGGCTTTACCAGGTGATTCGGGTTTGCCACCGGTCTTCTTTTCATCCCTAGCCTTGTTAAATATCACGGTGAAACCCTCAGCTGAAGCTGGATCATTGACATCCCACTCACCGAATTTCGGCAAGGGGCGACCTTTGTCCTGCAAAAGGAACAGAATCCGAAAGACGTGAGCAGCCAAAGGAACGCAGAGTGAAACCTTTGTAAATTTCAAGGAAACTATGAGAACCACGTCAATTCGAAGTCTAGTCAACAGAGGGTGGTTTTGCCCTTTCTAACATCGGTCTCAAGCCGTGAAAAAGAAGGGCCATGCTAAACAGATCACAACACAGGCAGGGACTATTTGAATTAGGATCTTTCATTATCATCATCATTCTCTCACATGGAGGAAAAGGCTAAGCTTTGTTTTGGAAAATGTCAATCTATGTAGTATGTACGAAAGACCACGCAATGGGAAAACGACAGGGTAACAAGGAGAGTTGACACAACACAAGATTAAACAGACAGCACCCAAGGTCGAGGAGAACTTTTGTGCCCTTTGGTAGAAAGTTTTCCACAAAATTTCTCGAATCATATACAAGTCAAAAGGTTTAATATCCATCGTTATGTAAAAGTCCCCATCAATGCTATCTTTATAGATATCGAAAATGAAGTTTTGCAGTGGCGATTCAAAATAGGCAGACAGAGACAACAAATTTCCCCATTTCTAACAAAATCATGTCTCTTCAATCCCAATTGAAATCGAATCGTAGGAAACGAAGCAAAGCCCATACATTGCCTTCCCCAAATTTTAGATATGATCCAATTTCAATTCTATCCTTGTTTCCTCGAAAATCTAACTAAATCAGAACCCTAAACTTACAGCAACACTATTCTTCTTCTACCTCTATGGCCCATAACAACACCAATACTGAGAGCCATATCACGCACCGATAACAGCAACCTTCATACTCACATAGGGCTCATCGACGACTAAAATGGAAGATCGGATTCACACAGTGAGAAAAAAAAAAGCTGAGATCCAGGAAAGCAAACATCAGCAAGAGATATTGCTTATCATCAGGATGAAAGTATATATCCGATTCTTTATCCTCCTCATCTCGAATATCGAAGACTGCGACAAAAATCGATGGCAGTAAAAATAATCCGATCGTAATCAACATAGCATCTATTCACCAGACGAATAAATCGAATTCGAGGATGAAAAAAACAGCTCCATAACACCAACAACAGAAAACAGATAAGGATTCGACATACCGACATGGCGTCTGCGGGAGGAATACTGGTCAGATAATAGGGAACAACTGCGATAGGAGAAGAAACCGCCCAGAAAACGAGGGAAAGTGAGAGAAAATTTCTTTGCCGAGAGAAGAACGAAGAGAATCTGGGCTAAAAAGATGAAGAGAATTTTCTCCCTTTTTTCTTTTCTTCTCTCTCTCTCTTCGGTGCAGTGTCCGGAACGGTAAATATAACGGCGTTAGTGCAACATCAGCAGTGACGTGGCTAAGGGTGCGTTAGTAACCAAACGGAAAGATGAGCTGGCAAACGACGTGACTCGCTGGCACTGTTTTATTGTGTTACAGCAGTTAAACTGTGCGACTGTGTGAAAATCTCTCTTTGTGGATAATAAGATAATTAGATTATTTTGCAAGAATTTTATAATTATTTGCTAATCTCATCTCTTATTAGTGGATAATTAAGACCTTAACTTTTCAATAAATAAAAGAAGAAAAGAGTCGAATGGCATTCTTAGCTTTTAATTTTGACTAAAGGTAAACCGATGTTGACAGATGAAAATTTTAATTCATCATCATCATCAAATTTCAAGTCGCGTTTTCTAATGTAACAAAATATAGCGTGAACCGATTTAGAGACGTTACAAATAGTATTAATGATGATTTTAGTATATTTTTAACTTAAACGTAAGTTTTTTGAATTTCTTTTCTTTGGGCACACAGATGTATAACGGAACAGAAAAGAAATAGAATTCTGTATTAAAATATAACTAAAGATTTAAATGATATATTTTATGAACAAAATTGCAGAACAAGCAGCACATTGCATATAATCCCTCCTTCCAAATCACTCTGACATAAATATATATATATGTATGCAAATTCACGTTAATTTCAAGAAAGATATGCAAGAATTCTCCATATATACACACACACACACATATATATATATATATATACATAATATAATATAAATATATAAAGGCTCACGCGTGGGAACTGCAAAGATGGAACAGAACCAATTGTGCAACTGAGGAACTGCTAGATTCTGTCTCCCACGAACGTTGGAACTTCTACGCCGATAGATCAGACACATCCCGAACAGGCCAGTTATCGTGTCTCTTCCCGACACAAAGATTCCAAACACAGGATCTCGCCAGAGCACTGCAACTCCCCTTTTTCCCGGAAAACTATCCAACTTTTCCCGGAAAACGCATTCTTGAATAAGCAAAGTCCTGATTATTATACGCAGCTGGATAATTCTAGTCAGGAATTTGCGAAAACGGCCGAGTTCCTGAGAAGGCAATGATGGAAACTGCGAGAAATATGATCCGAAAGAACGTTTTGGCAGATGAAAACATTACAGTTCTGCGGCATGACAGCTTCGTGGGGGGAGAAGATCAACATGGTTACAGCTACCAAGACTGTTGGCTGTGAATCTGAACAAAATCCGGTATAAAAAAACCGATTGAGTATAGTTTTTCCAAAAAAAAATCCGAAATATTCACCTACTTTTAGTTTAGATTAAATTCATAAGTACCCTGATATCATTACTCGTTGGTAATGATGCATATGGGATGAAGGGTGAGAATAAAAGAGAAAACACAAATAGCCTGACCGGTTAGTTAGCCTCGCTATTTATATCTTTTGCTGCAATAACAACATCCTTGTACCTGTTTTATGCGGCGCCTTCTATTGGACCAACTAGCTTTCATTTTCCACCTAAATTCTTTGCCCTCAATTCAATTTTCATGCGCTTCGCATATATAAAACTTGAGGCTCATCAGGATTATTCCTTTTAAAAGATAGCTTACTTACCCGTTAAGGGCAATGCCAATCGTCCATTTTGTCTTGTTTCTCTTCCACGCGGCACTTGTCTCTGTTTCTGCCGCTGCATCCATGGTTCCAAAGCTGCGAATTTTGGAAGCAATAGAATGGTCAGTAGCGACCCTTTTTGAACTTCTCTACATTGCTTATAAAACCCAGTTTTACTTACAAGGAAATGGTTAAGTTGCGAATTAAACAGGAGCTCGGGAAGACAGTTGCTGGAGACATCATCGTGCAAAGCGGGAAACCCTATCGATGATTGCTGGAGATGTGACGAGAGTTGGGAGACTAACCGGAAGAAGTTGGCCTCCTGTGCGGTCGGCTTTGGACGGAATGCCATTGGTGGACGAGACGGTGAGATCTATGTGGTTGTTGATTCCAGTGATGACCCGTTCAATCCTGCACCGGGAACACTGCGGTATGCTGTAATACAAGAGAAGCCTCTGTGGATCATCTTCAACCGTGACATGGTCATAAAGTTGAAAGAAGATCTCCAACTCACTTCCTACAAAACCATAGATGGGAGAGGACATAACGTGCAGATAGCGTATGGGCCATGCATAATGATATATAAGGTGAGTAACATCATCATAAGCAACATCTACATACATCATTGTTTACCAGCAAGGCAATATAGACTGGGGGGTTACTCCGATGGGGATGGAATCTCGATTTTCCAGTCCCGTGATATCTGGATCGATCATTGTACTCTTGAGAAGTGCTATGATGGACTCATAGATGCTGTGAATGGATCCACGGCCATAACAATCTCGAACAACTACATGCTGAACCATAATGAGGTCATGCTTCTGGGTCACAGCGATGAGTTTTCCGCTGACAGGATTATGCAAGTCACGATCGCTTTCAACTACTTTGGCGAAGGCCTGATT
>NW_010965373.1:257765-262878 GCF_000463585.1 Tarenaya hassleriana | reverse complement strand
AATGCCGAGGTAATGAACTGTAGAAAGTTTCAATACTTCAAGATTACTCACAACAATGGCATATCTCATGCTTCAAAGTATATTTCTCATGCACATTGAAACCCTCTTTTCTTCTTTTCTTTTTGTGAACGATTTTCAGATGCAGACATGGGTATTTTCACATAGTGAATAACATCTACAAGGGTTGGGAGATGTATGCTATTGGTGGAAGTGCAAATCCAACGATCTATAGCCAAGGAAATGTGTTCATGGCATCGGATGATAGGTTTGTGAAGGAGGTAAATAAATGTACACAAAAATAACAGCAGTTCAGCCAGTGAAAATGGGTCCCCTATATTACTATCCAAGGAAATATATTCATGACTTCCAATTTCTAGTAGCACGTACCTGTTCTTCGATCACTCAAGTATATCCTTGGTTGAAGGTAGTACCTTATTTCCTCTATGACATACCTAATTCGCAGGTGACAAAGCGAGAAAGCACTTTGGGGTATGAAGAATGGAAGGATTGGAATTGGAAGTCAGAGGGAGACCTGATGCTTAATGGTGCTTTCTTCACGCCCTCAGGAGAAGAGGATTCTTCAAGCTACCTACGAGCATCCAGCATGGTAGCACGGCCAGCTTCCCTTCTAAGAACTACCCATCCATCAATAGGAGCTCTAAGCTGCCAAATAGGCCAATCTTGCTGAGAGAAAAACAGGTCCTACAGTACTGCCCCCCCCCCCCCCCCCTCATCCTCTGCTATAATTCCGAGTGTCTTACAGAATCACCATTGGGTTGGGTTGGAAGCAGTTGGCATGTATTTGCTGCAGACCCATCTGGGTAAAATTGTTAAAACAGGAAAGGGAAATGGTTAGGGGATCAGCTCTACCAATTTCTTCTTAAGAGAGAATTCATTAATCTCATGCCAAGAACAAATAAAATAAAAACTAACAGCAGCTATTAATCCGAACAGATAAAAGAAATTTGCGATTGCAATTAATAATAGGATGTGTCTCACCTCATCAAATCTTCCACTCGTATTTCTTCCATTCAAATATCTAGTCCTCTTCTATGAGACATTGTGTATCTAGCAATAACAAGGAAGACTAAAAAGGATATGATAATCTATTGGATGAAAGAATGATATTACTTGGTAATATTCATAAGGTGAGCTACACAAACAATCGTCATTACATGATTAATTCTCTCCGTAGAGACAAAAACAAACAAGTAACAAGAGGAAGAGTGATTTCTACAGTTAGCATGAAAAATGTTTGAATGTTCAAAGGGTAACTTACGAACAAAAGATTCATTTGGACAATGTAATATTTTGGCCAAAATTTTTGAAAAGAAAGCTTTCGGATGGTAGAGATGGAAAGATTCATTGCCCCATCAAACTGGAGGATACCTGTCTTAGCAATCCTTCAGGGCTGAAAATATAGGTTCGTGGTGGTGTTTCACTGTCCGTCATATCCAAGCAGCTAGCAATCAGAAGAAAGATCGAGATCATGAGCAAAATTGAACGCAAATGGATTTTAAGAAATGTTTGTCTGCGCGCGTATACGAGAGAGAGAGAGAGGATTTCACCGTGAATCCGCAGGAATAAAACAAAATTCCGCCGGAGAAGCCTCCAGAGCCGCATCCGGAACCTCCACACTCTGCCGCCATTGCCGTCCGCTTCTCCTTGGTGGGAGTATTTCCACTGAAGATACGTTCGGAGGACAGAGACGGAGATGGAGAGAGAGAACGCAATTTTCTTTTTCTTTTTTTTTTTTCTGTTTTTTAAGTTTAAATTATGGGAATTCTTGAAACAAAAATGTTTGCACTTATCAAATTTGGGCTTTTCTTGGGTTGGGCCTAATGTCGATACTGAGACACGCGCTCTGCCCGCGCGTGGAGTAATAGTGGAATGATTGGATTATTCTCGTAAAACACGTGTTTAAGTTTAGGGAAAAAAGCTTTGGGAGTGCGTAATGCGCACGGGATCTATGTTAGTGTGACGCGAGAACAAAAAAATTAGGACAAAAAAAAGTAAAAATAATACTAATGTGAACAAAGGAAAAAGAGGGTAAAAAATCAAGGAAATCCCAGATTAGGGTTTCTTGTGTCTCTCACTTCCTTCGGGGTAAGATCTGCAACCTGAGATCTCTTAGATTTCCGAGACTTTCTCTGTTCGATTCGGCCTGAGCTTCGAATAGTCTGGTTGGAGAAGAGGGACGAAAAAATAAGGCCATAGGAGGAGATACGGCCAGAGGAATGGATGAGGGAGACGGGAGGGATCAGGTGGAGCAGTTCCACCGGAACGAGGCGATCTCCGCCGTCGCCGACGATGGGTTTCTCGTGGAAGAAGATGACGACTACGAGGACCTTTATAACGACGTTAATGTCGGTGAAGGTTTTCTTCAGTCGTTGAGAAAGAACGACGAAGTTGGATTTAGAAACGAGCAGCAGCAGAAGGTCATCGGGGAAAACAACCAAGATAGGGTTGACACAGCTATAGCTGCGCCGGAGCACGGAGTCGTGATTCCTGGCGTTGGCGGTGAGAGTGGTGATGCTGCAGCAGCTGCTGCTCCTACAGGCCCGTCAGGAGTTTCTGGGGGATATGGAGGTCAAGGTTTTAAAGAGAATGAGGTTAGTCAACAAGTTCCTTCTGGACCTGTTTCTGGAACTGTAGGTGGGCTTAGAGTAGAGCTCGGGCAGGGTTCTAACCGGGTCAATGATGTCGAACCGTTAAGACCGAATAACGGTGGTCAGGGTCTCTTGCCGCCGCCGCAGAACTCGGGAATTCCTAGTGTTAATGGTGCGAGGGTTCCTGTTGGTAGTGCGGTCGGTAATGGGGTTGCTGTTGCTGGTTCTGGGGTTAATACCGGAGCTAGTGTTGGTTTTGCTACAGGCGGTGGCAGTGGTGGGAGCAATGGGACAATACTTTTCGTAGGGGATTTGCATTGGTGGACAACAGATGCAGACCTCGAAGCTGAATTGTGCAAGTATGGGGCGGTGAAAGAGGTTAAGTTCTTCGATGAGAAGGCTAGTGGAAAGTCAAAAGGGTACTGTCAAGTTGAGTTCTTTGATCCCGTTGCGGCCACCGCTTGCAAAGAGGGGATGGATGGGCATCTATTTAATGGGAGACCATGTGTAGTTGCATTTGCTTCGCCGTATACTGTTAAAAGAATGGGGGAGGCCCAGGTGAATAGGAGCCAACAGGCACAGGCTGCAATTGCACAAGCTAAGAGAGGGGGCCCTGCTGATGCGGCTAATAAACCTGCAGCTAGCAACATCGCTACAAGCGGGAATTTCCAAGGAGGGGATAATAGAGGTTACGGTAGAGGTAATTGGGGCAGAGGCAATGCTCAAGGGATGGGTGGTAGAGGGCCTCTTGGTCCAATGAGGAACAGACCTAGTGCGATGGGTGGAAGAGGTATAATGGGGAATGGTGGAGGGTTTGGCCAGCCTCCTATGATGCATCCTCAGTCAATGATGGGCCAGGGATTTGATCCAGCTTTTGGTGGGCCAATGGTGAGAATGGGAAGCTTTGGAGGCTTCCCGGGGATGCCAGCGCCTCCGTTTCCAGGGCTTTTGTCCTCATTTCCTCCTGTCGGAGGTGTTGGTTTACCTGGAGTTGCACCACACGTCAATCCAGCCTTCTTCGGAAGAGGAATGCCTATGAGTGGAGTAGGAATGATGCCCGGTGCAGGTGTTGATGGAGGGTCTAATATGGGAATGTGGGATCCTAATATGGGAGGATGGGGTGGTGAAGAGACAGATGGTGGGAGAGCTGCAGAATCTAGTTATGGGGAGGAAGCTGCATCTGATCATCAGTATGGAGAGGTTAATCATGATAGAGGAGGTCGTCATAACCCTGTGAAGGAAAAAGAAAGACCTCCGGAAAGAGAGTGGTCTGGTTCATCTGATCGTAGGCATCGTGATGATAATAAAGGTGCAGGTTATGAGAGGGACATGCCCAGGGAGAAAGATAGCAGCCACGATCATGACTGGTCAGAGAGAAAGCATCGGGATGATAGAGACACAGGCAGGGAACGTGAGAGGGACCATTATAGAGATCGGGAACGCTCTAGAGATCGTGAGCGTGAGCGTGAACGTGACCGTGATAGAGAGAGGGATAGGGAGAGAGATCGACATAGGGAGGAGAGAGAAAGATATGGTGATCGTAGATACAGGGATGAACCCGAGCGTGATGAAGAATGGGACAGAGGTCGATCTTCAAGAACACATAGCAAGTCACGGATGTCAAAGGAGGATGATCACCGATCAAGATCAAGGGATGCTGACTATGGTAAGAGAAGGCGGCTGACCTCTGAGTAATTTCGCCTGACACAGGACACAGAAATACCTAGTGAGTCTCTAATTTCAATGTATATCTCACTTTTCAGCCTTTGCATGTCTAATGCATCCACCTGAACACAATAGTTTTGTTCGCATGCTCCATAGGTTTATCACTTAGAGCTGTCTTCATTTCAATATCGTAATCTGAAGGACTAGAGTTGCATATGTATTTATGTCTCCATATTACAAAACCCATGTCCTGACTCCTGAACCAACTGTAACTCAACATTGGTGGAAGCTTCTTTCTTGTATTGCCCTCAGTGTTTCCCTAGAGCTATGATTTCATGATTTCTATATGGATTGACTGCTTCTACCTGTCTTGGTTCGTATAAATTGTAACTACTCCATTGTTTTAGTTGTTGTCAACTCCGTTTTATGCATTTTCCTCTTGTGTTTGACATATCTATCTGCTTATGGAATCTGGGGAAACAATTAACTGACCAGGGTTTCCGATGTTTTCTTTGATCCATGGCCTTATGGATAGATTGATTTTGAGAGCTCCTAGGAAGCTCCAAATCCCACAGAAGATAAAAAAGAAGAGCTAAGTCCTGTAGAATCTGGCGAAAGAGTCTTCAACAGTGAAATCATCTTGGAAGCAGC
This sequence comes from Tarenaya hassleriana, assembly GCF_000463585.1. Taxonomy (NCBI): domain Eukaryota; kingdom Viridiplantae; phylum Streptophyta; class Magnoliopsida; order Brassicales; family Cleomaceae; genus Tarenaya; species Tarenaya hassleriana. Next base: position 257,953 of record NW_010965373.1, on the reverse strand, counting down.
TGGTAGTGTAGAAGTGGTAAGGGGAACGTTTGCTTTTTAAAGTTATTGAGACACCTTGTGCCATTTATGGTTTTTAATTTCTGAAAGACAGAGATGGACCTGTGTTGTTGTGATGTTTTATGGCTTTTTCGGGTTTTCTCGATGCTCTCTAGTTAACTGCTTCTGAATAGCGGCGGCGAAACCCCCCC